>NC_090933.1:1036867475-1037168454 GCF_040938575.1 Ambystoma mexicanum | reverse complement strand
GCATTCCCTGTGTCTCCCTACTGATGCCCCCCACCCCCCGCTCATGCCCCTTGTCTCCCTGCTGTTGCCCCCACCCCCGCTCATGCCCTGTGTCTCTTTCCTGTTCCCCCCCGCTCATGCCCCATGTCTCCCTGCTGTTGCCCCTCACCCCCCACTCATACCCCGTGTCTCCCTGCTGTTGCCCCCCACCCCCCGCGCATGCCCCGTGACTCTCTCCTGTTGCTCCCACCCCCCGCTCATGCCCCGTTTCTCCCTGCTGTTGCCCCCACCCCCACTCATGCCCTGTGTCTCTCTCCTGTTGCCCCCCGCTCATCCCCCATGTCTCCCTGCTGTTGCCCCTCACCCCCCATTCATACCCCGTGTCTCCCTGCTGTTGCCCCCCCACCCCCGCTCATGCCCCGTGTCTCTCTCCTGTTACCCCCCACCCTCTGCTCATGCCCCATGTCTCTCTTCTGTTACCCCCCGCCCCCGCTCATGCCCCGTGTCTCTCTCCTGTTGCCCCCACCCCCGCTCATGCCCTGTGTCTCTCTCCTGTTACCTCCCACCCCCTCTCATGCCCGTGTCTCCCTGCTGTTGCCCCCCACCCTCCCCTCATGCCCCGTGTTTCCCTGCTGTTGACCCCCACCCCCTCTCATGCCCTGTGTCTCTCTCCTGTTACCCCCCACCCTCTCATGCCCCGTGCCTCTCTCCTGTTACCCCCTAACCCGCTCTCATGCCCCGTGTCTCTCTCCTGTTGTCCCCCACCCCCCGGTCATGCCCTGTGTATCCCTGCTGTTGCCCCCCACCCCTGCTCATGCCCCGTTTCTCTCTCCTGTTACCCCCACTCCCCGCTCATGCCCAGTGTCTCCCTGCTGTTGCCCCCCACCCCCGATCATGCCCCGTGTCTCCCTGCTGTTACCCCCCACCCCCTCTCATGCCCCGTGTCTCTCTCCTGTTACCTCCCACCCCCCTCTCATGCCCCCGTGTCTCTCTCCTGTTACCCCCTAACCCCCTCTTATGCCCCGTGTCTCTCTCCTGTTGCCCCCCACCCCCCAGTCATGCCCCGTGTATCCCTGCTGTTGCCCCCCACCCCTGCTCATGCCCTGTGTCTCTCTCCTGTTACCCCCACACCCCGCTCATGCCCTGTGTCTCCCTGCTGTTGCCCCATCCCCTACTCATGCCCCGTGTCTCTCTCTTGTTGCCCCCACCCCCCGCTCATGCCCCGTGTCTCCCTACTGTTGCCCCCACCCCCCGCTCATGCCCCGTGCCTCTCTCCTGTTTCCCCCAACCCCCCGGGCATGCCCCGTGTCTCCCTGCTGTTGTCCCCCGCTCATGCCCCGTGTCTCTCTCCTGTTTCCCCACCCCCCTCTTATGCCTCTTGTCTCTCCTGTTACCCCCCACCCCCCGCTCATGCCCCGTGTCTTTCTCCTGTTGCCCCCCGCTCATGCCCCGTGTCTCCCTGCTGTTGCCCCTCCCCCCTGCTCATGCCCTGTGTCTCTCTCCTGTTACCCCCACACCCCTCTCATGCCCCATCTCTCCCCAGTGTTCCCCCCACCCCCACGCATTCCCTGTGTCTCCCTACTGTTGCCCCCATCCCCGCTCATGCCCCGTGTCGTTCTCCTGATGGCCCCACCCCCGGTAATGCCCCGTGTCTCTCTCCTGTTACCCCCACCCCCGCTCATGCCCCGTGTCTCTCTCCTGTTGCCCCCACCCCCCGCTCATGCCCAGTGTCTCTCTCCTGTTACCTCCCATCCCCTTCCATGCCCCGTGTCTCCCTGCTGTTGCCCCCCACCCTCCCCTCATGCCCCGTGTCTCCCTGCTGTTGACCCCCACCCCCTCTCATGCCCCGTGTCTCTTTCCTGTTACCCCCCACCACCCTCTCATGCCCCGTGTCTCTCTCCTGTTACCCCCTACCCACCTCTCATGCCCCGTGTCTCTCTCCTGTTGTCCACCATCCCCAGTCATGCCCCGTGTATCCCTGCTGTTGCCCCCCACCCCTGCTCATGCCCCGTGTCTCTCTCCTGTTACCCCCACTCCCCGCTCATGCCCAGTGTCTCCCTGATGTTGCCCCCCACCCCCGGTCATGCCCCGTGTCTCCCTGCTGTTACCCCCCACCCCCTCTCATGCCCCGTGTCTCTCTCCTGTTACCTCCCACCCCCCTCTCATGCCCTGTGTCTCTCTCCTGTTACCCCCTAACCCCCTCTTATGCCCCGTGTCTCTCTCCTGTTGTCCCCCACCCCCCAGTCATGCCCCGTCTATCCCTGCTGTTGCCCCCCACCCCTGCTCATGCCCTGTGTCTCTCTCCTGTTACCCCCACACCCCTCTCATGCCCCATGTCTCCCCAGTGTTCCCCCCACCCCCGCGCATTCCCTGTGTCTCCCTACTGTTGCCCCCCATCCCCGCTCATGCCCCGTGTTGTTCTCCTGATGCCCCCACCCCCGGTAATGCCCCGTGTCTCTCTCCTGTTACCCCCCACCCCCTGCTCATGCCCCGTGTCTCTCTCCTGTTGCCCCCACTCCCCGCTCATGCCCAGTGTCTCCCTGCTGTTGCCCCCCACCCCCGATCATGCCCCGTGTCTCCCTGCTGTTACCCCCCACCCCCTCTCATGCCCCGTGTCTCTCTCCTGTTACCTCCCACCCCCCTCTCATGCCCCCGTGTCTCTCTCCTGTTACCCCCTAACCCCCTCTTATGCCCCGTGTCTCTCTCCTGTTGCCCCCCAGCCCCCAGTCATGCCCCGTGTATCCCTGCTGTTGCCCCCACCCCTGCTCATGCCCTGTGTCTCTCTCCTGTTACCCCACACCCCGCTCATGCCCTGTGTCTCCCTGCTGTTGCCCCCCATCCCCTACTCATGCCCCGTGTCTCTCTCTTGTTGCCCCCACCCCCCGCTCATGCCCCGTGTCTCCCTACTGTTGCCCCCACCCCCCGCTCATGCCCCGTGCCTCTCTCCTGTTTCCCCCAACCCCCCGGGCATGCCCCGTGTCTCCCTGCTGTTGTCCCCCGCTCATGCCCCGTGTCTCTCTCCTGTTCCCCCACCCCCCTCTTATGCCTCTTGTCTCTCCTGTTACCCCCCACCCCCCGCTCATGCCCCATGTCTCCCCAGTGTTCCCCCCACCCCCGCGCATTCCCTGTGTCTCCCTACTGTTGCCCCCATCCCCGCTCATGCCCCGTGTCGTTCTCCTGATGCCCCCAACCCCGGTAATGCCCCGTGTCTCTCTCCTGTTACCCCCCACCCCCCGCTCATGCCCCGTGTCTCTCTCCTGTTGCCCCCACCCCCGCTCATGCCCAGTGTCTCTCTCCTGTTACCTCCCATCCCCTTCCATGCCCCGTGTCTCCCTGCTGTTGTCCCCACCCTCCCCTCATGCCCCGTGTCTCCCTGCTGTTGACCCCACCCCCTCTCATGCCCCGTGTCTCTCTCCTGTTACCCCCCACCACCCTCTCATGCCCCGTGTCTCTCTCCTGTTACCCCCTACCCACCTCTCATGCCCCGTGTCTGTCTCCTGTTGTCCACCATCTCCCAGTCATGCCCCGTGTATCCCTGCTGTTGCCCCCACCCTTGCTCATGCCCCGTGTCTCTCTCCTGTTACCCCCACTCCCCGCTCATGCCCAGTGTCTCCCTGATGTTGCCCCCCACCCCCGGTCATGCCCCGTGTCTCCCTGCTGTTACCCCCCACCCCCTCTCATGCCCCGTGTCTCTCTCCTGTTACCCCCTAACCCCCTCTTATGCCCCGTGTCTCTCTCCTGTTGTCCCCCACCCCTCAGTCATGCCCCGTCTATCCCTGCTGTTGCCCCCCACCCCTGCTCATGCCCTGTGTCTCTCTCCTGTTACCCCCACACCCCGCTCATGTCCCGTGTCTCCCTGCTGTTGCCCCCCACCCCCCGGTCATGCTACGGGAGAGAGAGCCAGTGAGCCCGCTGGGAACAGGAGGAGAACTGAGGGAAAACCAAGCAGGAGAAAAAGCACAGAGAAAGGCAAAAGCAGGCAGAATGCAAGAGTGGAAGGCTCGTAGGTGACAGAGGAAAAACTAGCTTTAGAGCTTGAAATAATCAAAGCAACGCGCTAGTCTTACCTTCTGCTCCACATATATAGCCTTCCACAACAGTAAGCTTCTCTTTCCAAGGAGGGCTCAGTGCTGCCCTCATGTGGGAAAACTAGAGAGCTGGGATTACACAACAAGTAAGGACCCAATCTGCGCCATCTTGAGTGGGTAGGTGAGCCATAAGGATGTCTCCTACACCAGTGTTGCCACAAACACCATGAAGCTAGGGAATTCCTAACAGTATGCCCTCCCCCAAAGAGGCACTGGTCCAGGTTTCAATAAATGTAAGTGATGGAATCTGTATAATGGGCGAGGAGCATGAACCCCAGATGCAGGTTCCCAAGTACTATCAACTGGAGTGTTTCAGTAAATACTGCAAGTGTCCTCTGTGGTATCTGGAGTCACAAATGGCCTTGACTTCATATTCAGGACCAACCGGGTGAGAACTGGTGGAGGAATCCAAAGGTTTGTTCTATAGAATCGGTCCAATCGATACGGCTTGTTGTTGATCAGGAAGGCGGAGGATGGGAGCTTTGGTAAATAGTTTCTTGAGAAGATGAAAAGCTCTTCTGGCTGCATTGTTCCAGAGCAATCGTGAACCCTTCTCAAGGAGAGAGGTTAAGGGTAGAATTCTAGCTGAGAAGTTTGGCATGAATTTTCTGTACAAATTGGTGAAACCTAAGAACCTTTGGATGTCCTTAATGGAAGATGGTTCTTTCCAGTCTTGTATGGCTTGTAGTTTGGCAGGGTTCATAGACACACCTCTTTGTGATAGCACATAACTCAGATAACTGACAGAAAGTTGGTGGAAAGAGCATTTATCCAGCTAGGCATGCAAATGATTTTCCTGTAATTCAGTGAGAACCTCTGCAACGTGAATCCGATGTTCCTCTATTAATCTAGAAAAGATCAAGATGTCGTCTAGATAGACGATAACGGAATGCAACATCAAGTCAGCAAAGAGATGGTCCATAAACCTTTGGAAAATATCCAGAGCCTTAGCCAAGCCAAAGGGCATAATCCGATATTCATAATGACTGAATGGAGTATGGAAAGCTGTCTTCCATTCGTCAGCAGAACGGATAAGAAGGAGATGATAGGCTCCTCCAAGAGCCAGTTTAGTGAACAGGGAGGCCCCCCTAACTGCCGCCAGGATGTCGGGAATCAAGGGCAGAGGATACTTGTCCTTGATAGTTATCTGTTTCAATCCATGGTAATTTATACAAGGCCTCAATTATTTTGTCCTTTTCTTTGGTATGAAAAATAATGAGGCTACAGCGGGGGATTTGGATTCAGTGATGAAGCCATTTTGTAGATTGGTTTGCAAATAGGTTTGGAGAGAGTTCTTCTCTGATTTGGAAAGGGTGTACATTCTCCCGAAGGGAACCTGCTTGTCGGGTAGGATGTCAATGATACAATCCTCAGGTCTATGGAGAAGTAGTTCCTTATATTCCTTTTCAGTAAATGCTTGATGATATTTCTGATATTCATCAGGCAAAAGAGATAGACAGTGTTGTATGTGTATTGTATTGTTAGTAGTTAATAGAATGTGGAATGATATTAGGTCACTAATGGAATGGTGGGTTTGCGTGAGGGAATTTGGAATGTAAAGAACCAGTTATGATTTGGTGATTAAAGGAAAGGTTTATTCATGTAAAAACGCTTCATTATTAATAACAAACTAACTAAAACAATTGGCGACGAGGATGAAAACGGCGTTGAGGAATGTCTAACATGCTACGCTGACGTGATGTAAGACGATTATTGAAAAAAATTAAGAAACTGAATCGAAGAGAGAAAACAAACGTGCAGAAACGGTAAGGGCACAATGCGGCAGCTCGTTAACAATATTTAAATAATTGGACAAATCTGATACAAGTGGCATTCATTTGACATGGTGATGCGTTGTTCAAATTAATAAAACAGATTGCAGGCAGAGCGCACGTAAGCCGGAGCGCGAACTGCAGGCATAGCAAATAACGTTGGATTACTAAATAAAAATATTAGAGGATGGCTATACTATAAGTGTGGCTGTAAAAAGTAATTGAAAAGGGTGAAAATACCTTAATAATTAATGTTTTATGTGGTGCTGCATTTTATGAAGCGTGCACGAGGAGGTCATACGCGAGATACGAGCAGCCAATGGCAACATTAGAGTAAGGCACCCAAGAAAACATTGAAAATGTGCCACCATTTTGGAAAACAAACTTGGTTGCCATGCCCACCGCGCAAACGCTACATGGAGCGGAATAAAACATTGAATGAAGCAGTGAATAAACATTAAAGGCATACCGCAACGTATCATTAGCGACTTGACAAAATAAAGTTTGGTTCTGGCCAGACAATTTCTACTTAAAGGAGACTTTATCTAAAGGGCTCATAACATGAATACAAGTGTGATAGAAATGCCACAATCCACTGCACTATGAGGAAGTGAGTGAAAATTAATTTTGAATAACACTTCAGTGTTGAATATTAAGTGTTACCATATCAACCCAATAATACTGGTGACACTACGAAAGAAGGAAGGATTGAAATGATAAAGAAGCATGGGTGCAACAGTGTAGTGCAAAACAATAAATGCAATATTACAGAATGCAACTATTAAACAATCAAACAAAACAACAGTTACTGTTACTATGACTCATATATAAAGTTATATACAAATAAAGTAAGACAATCAATAGCACCAAAAAAGAGGGACAAGAAAGAGACATTGCAAAAGGAAACAATAATATAAGAAATATCATATGAAGAGACAACAATAACAAGACAAACACACAACAGAAAATAGGAAAATGTCTTCTGGCAATCCAAGTGGAGACACAGGTGCTTCTTCACAGGTTGTATCAGGACCAGTTATATCAACAGACCCAACTAACTTTCTGAGAAAACCAACTCCGTTTGACTTAGAACCACAAGATAATCAAGGACAGAGTGCTTGATGATTTTGAGGAATTTTTGAGAGCAGTAGGAAACCAAAATGCTGTTAATAAATTGGACATCTTTACAAATTTAGTAGGGAGAGAAATGAAAAGTGTTATTAAAACAATACCTCTAGAAGAAAAAACAACATATCAGTTGCTGATAACGGCAATGAATGCAAGGATCGTTGTACCACCAAATAAAGACTGTGAGCGCTACATATTTAATCAGTGCACTCAAAGCCCAAATGAAACTATCGCACAATTTGCCTTGCGCCTACAACGGAAAGCCACATATTGTGATTTCTCGCTTTTCAATGATGATGAAGCAATCAGACTGAGAATTATTGAAGGGTGTCTATCATCACAATTTAGAAAACATCTGCTAAAAAAATCTCTTCCGCTAAAAGAAGTACTTGAATTAGCACGAATTTATGAAAGGGTAGATACACAAGCAGCTAATATAGAGAACCCCAAAGGGATAGACACTATTGCCATTATAAGCCAAAGACAAAACACACAATGGCAAAAAGGAATTACAAATGAATCTTACTGGAACGGCAGTCGTAAAGCTGGTGGAGAAAGACAATGCTACAGATGTGGATTTGAATTCCCACATAGGGGTCAATGTCCAGCTCTGGGCCATATGTGTTTACGATGTGTGCAAGGAAACCATTTCCAAAACATGTGCCGAGAAAGGTTGCTGTGGATACCTGTACAAAAATCGAACCTGCAAATAGCTCCAATTCGGAGATATGAAAATCAAACACAAATCAACATGAGAACAAACAATGGAAATTAATGAGGCCAGACGGACAGGACCTGAACAAGCAGAACAAACACTTATCCCACAGATGAACGATGATCAACAATATATAAAGGAAAAATACAAAGATCCTTATGAGAATCCTCCAATAAAGGACAAAAAAGACAGAAACATGAATACAGACATGAGTAATGAATACCTAGACTACGATATGTATAATAAAGAATATGTGAGACTAATATATGATACAGCGAATGGAAACAAAGCCATAAAAGTAACTGCAAGTCTAGGAAAATATAACATAACATTCTTAGTGGATGCTGGTGCCACAGTAAATGTAATAAGTAACAAAGTATATGAAGAAATAGTACAGTTGTACCCCTTACAACCATCAAGACCCAATATTATTTCAGTGGGGAGCTGTAAGACCACTGGTTGTAAAAGGGAAATTCATATGTGACTCAATACATAAAGATGTTCATATACCTGTTGAAATGTTTGAAGGCAGCTGTCTCATTAGTTGCAAGACTGCGACGAGCCTAAAAATAATCAATGTGAACTACAACAAATCTGAGATGATAAAGGGTATACCATCACAGAGACAAGAGATACAAACCATAACAGAAGGTATCATGAGCATAGCAATGCTTAAAGAAAGATTTCCCAATTTATTCAAAGGAGTGGGGAAATTAAAGGGAGATCCAATACATCTTCATATTGACTCGCAGGTTCAACCGGTTCCTCAACATCTGAGGAGAATAGGGTTCCATCTTCAAGAGAAAGTGTCCAAGGAACTGAAACAATTAATTGACAATGACATAATCGGAAAAGTGGAAAGCGGTCCCACGCCATGGGTATCGCCATCAGTAATAGTTCCCAAAGCTGATGGGCGTATACGCTTTTGTGTAGCCATAAGAGTCCCAAATGTGGCCATACAAAGAGAAAGACATCCAGGACCTAGCATCGAGGACATGATCTTTAGATTGAATTGAGCAACTAGATTCACCAAGCTTGATCTGAATCAAGGATACCACCAGCTAGAAATTGATCCTGAGTCCAGGTATATAACCACATTTACGACTCATGAGGGTCTATATAGATACAAGAGGCTAAGCTTCAGAATATCATCAGCGGCAGAAATATTTCAAGAAGCAATCAGAAAAGTCATTGCACCCATAAAAAATGCATTCAACTACAGTGACGATATATTAGTGTACGGGGCTTCTCAAAAACAACATGATGAAGCACTAGAAGAAGTATGCATGGCTTTACAAAACAGTGGCCTGACTTTGAATGAGAGCAAGCGTGAAGTGAATAAACAGAGTCTACATTTTTTTGGACATATATTCTCAGAAAAGGGAATAAGAGTGGATTCGAGCAAAATGAACCCCATTCTTGATCTAGAGCCACCAAAGAATGTAACAGAATTGAGATTGTTTATAGGAATGACAGGCTACTGTGCTCGCTATGTACCTGAATTTGTAACATTAACGGACCCTTTAAGAAAGTTGTTGAAGAAACAAACAAGATTCATATGCGATGAAAGGTGTAAAAATAGCTTTGAACTGATAAAAAGGGAACTTGTTAATGATCGACAGTTAGCCTACTAAAACGAAAAATGGGAAACAGAAATCATTGTAGATGCGAGCCCTGTGGAACTCGGAGCAATCCTGGCTCAATTTGAAGAAGAAAAAAGGAGGATGGGAGATATGTTGTTATAATGTATGCTAGTCGAGCATTAAATAAAATTGAGCAAGCATACTCACAGGCAGAAAGAGAAAGTTTAGCTGCTGTATGGGCATGTGAAAAATGTCATCATTTCATAATTGGAAGACCGTTCACACTAGTTACAGATCAACAAGCTCTGATATCATTATTTGGAAATCCACAAATTAAAATGCCTCCAAGGATTGAAAGGTGGGGAATACGCCTACAAGAATATGATTATGTTATTGTACATAAGCCTGGAAAAGAGGCAAATCCGGCTGATTATTTATCTCGACATCCAACAAATGAGATTGATGATAAAATGCAAATGGAGGCAGAAGAATATGTGTCATATTTATCTGCTAGTGCTTGACCGCCAACAATTTCGAGAGTAATGTTTGCTGAAAAAAAGTAAGGCTGATCCAACAATTCAAATGGCTATATGTTTAACCACGTCTGGTCATTGGAACAGATGGTTGAGAGAACAAGAGGTTGAAGGGGGAGTAGACATCAAGGAGTTACAAGAATCAGTAGAGAATTGGTAATGCTGGCACATGAAGGCCATAGAGGAATAACAAATACGAAGAAAATGCTGAGGAATCAGGTATGGTACCCGTGGATGAATATGATGGTTGAAGACATAATAAAAAATTATTTTGTGTGTCAAGTGTCTACATCGTGTAACAATGCTGGTCCGCTTCAGATTGTTCCATTACCAGAAGCACTTTGGGGTAGAGTAGCCATGGACTTTTATGGACCTTTGCAAGAGGGGGGATATCTGTTAGTAATATTGGATGAATATTCACCATTCCCTCTGGTAAAGCATGTGATGTCAACTGCTTTCCATCATGTGGTTGGGGTCCTGGATGAAGTATTCAACGAATGGGGAATTCCCAAAATAGTTAAGACAGATAATGGCCCTCCATTTCAAGGACATCAGTTTGAGAGATGTGCAGCGTATTTGGGATTTAAACATCAAAATATTACTCCATTGTAGCCGCAAGCTAATGGAATGGTTGAGAAATTCATGCTTAATCTGAAAAGAAAGAGACAAAGAACTGTAGTGGACAAGATGTCAATGACTCAAGTGGTGTCACAAATGCTTAGAAGGTATCGAAATACTCTGCAGGAGATGACAGGATATTCGCCGTCTGAGTTAATGATCCGATATAAACCTCAAACTCGTCTTCTACATATGAAGGAGTATACGCTGGAGGAAGATGAATAAATAAGAAAATTAGATGAAGTAAGGAGAAAAAAAATCAAAGAATGGACTGATTGCAAGAGGAGAGCTAAAGACAATAAATTGGAGGTTGGAGAGAGTGTATTGGTAATACAAAGAGTACATTCCAAATTAAACTCAAGGTATAAACCGATAATTTGGAAAGTTAAGAGAGTAAAGGGACCCATTGTCACAGCAATTGATGAAGATAATCATGAAATCACAAGGAATACTTAGTTCTTCAAAAGGATGTTTCAAGAGAATCTCAGTGATGATGAAACAGAATGTGAGCCTTTTGGCAAAACAATTGACACTTCAGTATGGGATGACATATCTGTGAATTCAAGAGATCTTCAGGATGATGGAGAAGGAACTAATGTGGGCGGTGATGAATATGTGGGTGGTGGTGTTTTGGATTTGGTTGCTGATGGTGAATCACATCCTGATTAATTAGGGTGTGGTGGAGGATCTGATTCTGGAAATATACAGGTGAGAGATCGTCCTCATCGAATGGTGTGTAAACCAGACCGACTAATTGAACAAATATAGGTGTTAAGTCATCGACCTGTAAGTACATGTTAAACAATATTATATCTTGCTTTTGCTGATGCACATTTAATGATTTAAGTAGTATATACTAAGAAAAATGTTCTAGGGATACATTAAATGATAAGTAAGGGGGGATTGCTGTATGTGTATTGTATTGTTAGTAGTTAATAGAATGTAGAATGATGTTAGGTCAGTAATGGAATGGTGGTTTTGCGTGAGGGAATTTGGAATGTAAAGAACCAGTTATGATTTGGCGATTAAAGGCAAGGTTTATTCATGTATAAGCGCTTCATTATTAATAATGAACTAACTAAAACAGACAGGAGACAGCTGTTTTGGTTCGCCTTGAGTTTGAGTGTGGAATCTAGTAGCGTCTTCTCGAAGGCAGCGCGTAAAACTATGCTCAGACCCCAAGAACATGGTTCCCGCAGTCCAGTTAATGAAGGGTTGTGACAACAGAGTCATGGTATCCCAAGTATGGTAGGGTAATGAGCAGCTTTGAGGATGTCAAAGGCTATCCTTTCCACATGAGAAGATATTTCCATGGTTATCTCGGTTGTTCTTTCTACGATGGGCCCTGAGGATAGAGGAGTTATATCCACTCCTTCTACTGGTATGGGTACAACAGTAGGCTCTCGTGCAAAATATTGATCTTTGAGCCAGGTACCATCAATAAAATTCCCTGCCACCCCACAGTCTATCAGGGCTGGAACATTGTAAAGAATAGAATCATGAACATGTAAGTCCACTTTGAGAACCATCATGATGGCCCCTTCTGGTATCTATGTCTGGGAACAGGTAGCTTCTCCCTGATCCGTAGTTTTCATTAGTAACAGGGTCTTGTGTTTCCCGTCTGGCGAGGAGGAGCAATTGGACAGTCCTTCAGAATGTGTTTGTCTGAGCCACAATACAGGCATAGTCCCAAGGTCCTGCATCTATTTCATTTTCCAGGGTTAATGGACCCTGAGCTGTACTGATTTGCATAGGTTTTTTTGCTAGAAGAAGGGCGACTTGGCGAGCGGAAGGTATTCGAAGAATGAAAGGGGCGACCCTTTTGCCTTTCAATCAATCTCTCCTGAATGCGAAAATCTACCTGTAAGACAAGGGTTATCATTTCTTTCAGGTTTGAGGGTCTGGGAACCCTTGATAGCTCATCCTTGAGATCGCCCGAGAGTTCCTCCTGAAATAGTGTCATCAATGCATCATCAGGCCATGCTGTTTCGGCTGCCAATTATTTGAATTCTGTGATATACGTCAATATAGGCAGGTTTCCTAGTTTGATCTCCAGAAGTTTCTCTTGAGCGGAAATTGTGAGTTTTTGCCAACTAAACATTGACTGGAGGCTGTTGAGAAAAGCAGGATACAAATCCACGATCTGATTATTTGTGACTTCCAGGGGAGTAACCCAAGCTAATGCTCCTCCAGTGAGGCTAGATACCATATAACTGACCTTGGACCGGTCTGTTGGGAAAAAGGTGGGTTTCAACTTAAACTGTACAAGACAAGATTCAGTAAATTCCTTTAGTTTCCTTGGATTCCCATCTAATCTTCCTGAACCAAAGGCAGAGGATGGAAGTTCGGACCTGACTGATCCTGCAGTCACCATTTGCTGCAAAGTAGCATTCTCATTCTTTAGTTGTTGGACTTCCTGAGTAAATTCCTGAAGGGCAGTCATTACTTGCTGCATCTGATCCATTGCAATGAGTGGGTGTTGCTTGCTTGTTATGTCTTGACAACAGAGTAGACCCAGTGATACAAATGTGTAGCAGTCTATGTAAACAAGGAACTTGCCTGCTCTTCTTAAAAGGCTTTGTTATGGAAATGAGGTAAATGGTTCAATGCCCGTAGCGCTCTCCTGTGCTCGGTTAGTAAAAAAGAACTCAGGAGAAACCCCTTGGGCCAAGCCCAAAGAAAGAAGGGGGAAACACCTCAAAAAGGGGAAAAAAACCTGCATGAATTCTTGTTCAGAGGTAGCTGAGCCGTAGGCACACAAGGCTAGGAAGTTCAGGAAGCACTTTAGCAGAGTGAAGATGCAGTCTGAGGAATCCCAGTGTGGACGGAGAGAATCCGGACTTGGTATCTACTGCAAGGCTGGAACAGAATACAGCTGGAAACAACTGAAGTGCGGGGAGCAGGTGAAGACTGCGCAGACTGTGTGCCGAGAGACAGCAGAACAGAGGCTGTAGCAGGCCAAAAGGGGGAAAGTGCCCCAGCCTTGCGGAGAAGCCTAGGAGAGGGGGAGCAGTGATTGGAGACTGAGAGGAAGTAGGACAAGTGGCAGAGCGCGGCATAGATAATCCAAAAGGAATACCAGAGGAGAGCAGCAAGGGTAAAACAATGGGGCGAAAGAGCCAGTGAGCCCGCGTGCAACAACGGGAGAACTGGGGAAAAACAAAGTGGGAGAAAAAACAAGGAGAAAGGCAAAAGCAGGCAGAATGCAAGAGCAGAAGACTCGTAGGTAGCAGAGGAAAAGCGAGTGTTAGAGCTTGAAATAATCTAAGCAACGTGCTGCTCCTACCTTCTGTTCCGCATCTATAGCCTTACACAAAAGTAAGTTTCTCTTTCCGAGGAGGGCTCAGAGCTGCCCTCTTGTGGGAAAACTAGATCGCTGGGATTACACAACAAGTGAGGACCCAATATTTGTCATCTTGAGTGGGTAGGTGAGCCATAAGGATGTCTGCTACGCCAGTGTTGCCACAAGGACCATGAAGCTAGGGAATTCCTAACAATTGCTATTGTTAAATTCGGCATCCACCAGCCACTGGATGATCCTATTACCTGTGGAAAAGATTTTGCTAATTAAACTGCCAAATTAGCTGCCACATTAGAGGACAGTGATGTGTAAGTTTTACCTATCCAAACAGTGCAGCAGGTAACATTGTATAAGACATTAGAAGACATGCAGGTGAATGAAAAGGATAATTGGATCAGAAAGGATTGCCGGTTGCATGAGGCATCTCTGTGGTGATATGATCTGGGTGGGTTAGTTATGGCTCCAAAAATAATAGTGTCAGTTCTCATCAGGATGTACCACAGGCAGGCACATTTTGGCAGGGGTGGAATGACAATGCTAATGGGACGTTCATGGTTTGTACCAGAGTTCACCACTATGGCTCAAGAGTACTGTCAAAGATGTGTAATATGTTTACAGAATAATGTGGAGGAAAAGTGTGTGTGCACACCAGAATCTCCCCCTTATGACACACTCATGGGTTTAGGAATAGCTTTTCTCCAACTGCCAAAGTATAATCAGTGGCAATACCTGCTATTGATAGTGGATGTGTTTTCAGAGTGGGTTGAAGCATACCCCTGTAGAAAGGCAGATGCATTGACTATCGCAAAAAAGTAACTCAAGAATTTGTACCCAGGTTTGAAATACCTGTATGTATTAACGGCGATCAGGGAACCCATTTTGTCAATAGTATCATCAAAACACTGTTGTCCACTTTGAAGATTCAGCATAATTTGCAATGCCCTCATCACCCCCAGTCATCAGGGACAGTAGAGAGATGAAACAGCATCTTGAAGAATACATTGGCAAAACTGTGTCAGGAGACAGGGCTGAAGTAACCAGAAGCCCTTCCAATAGTTGTATTTAGTATGAGAAGTACACCTGCTAAGGAAACCGGTTTGAGTCCTTATGAAATTCTTTATGAAAGACCTATGAGATTGCCTATCGCACCACCAGTGAGAATAGTACCAGATCATTTGCAATTATCAGATGATTGATTGTTGGACTATGTCAAGACATTAATGTCTTCTGTCAGTCTCATTCACAATCAGGTTCAAGCTGCTCTGCCATGGGAACCCCACCCTCCAGATCATTCCTAACAGCCCATTTACAGTGTACAGATAGAGGTTCATCAGAGAAAGACAGTTCTGGCCCCAAGGTGCAAGGGGCCCTTCTTGGTACTATTCACCTCAAACTCAGTTGTAAAGGTTCTGGGGCACCCAACATGGATGCATGTGAGTCACTGCAAATGGGCATTAGCTCCCACAGTGTAGTTACTGTTGCTTTGCTGATTCACCGATCTGTGCTAGCTTGCACAAATGTAGTTATAAGAGAACATGACTCTGCTGTACAAACTATTTTAGCTATGAAATACTTGACAACATTGTGACATCAGCTGATGTCAGGGCGTGGCCATGGTATAAGAAACGATGGACAGTACATTGGCAAGGGGGAACCTGTGATCTAACTGGATCCTGGGAATGTGGCATATGTGGGATGGACCTTTTGTTGGGATTTATACCACGGCCAGCTGAATGCCCAGTGGGGGTAATGTCATCTCCCTGTGAGGCAATACTGAATTGGATGAGTGATACGGTTATTTGAAAGCTCTGAGCTCTGAATTGGAAGAGCTCACAGTGAGGCCCCAACCTAACCTTAGAGATAGAGAACTGAGTGCAACCACTGACATACTGTAACTGAAAAGCTGATTGTATTGTTCCAGAGCCTTCACATGTTTCTGATCTAATATATAACTGTCATTCTGATCTTTTACTAGGAGGAAAAACAAAATGATTTCTAAAATCAAATCATCTATGGGTATAAACAATGGAAAGGAACCACAGTGGTGAAAGCATGAAGAGAACATGTTGGTAATTGAAGCAGTATGATGTTCATTCAACCCCCATTTAATTTTCACTGCACTTTTTGCCGAAAGTCTTTTTGACAAAAAACATTGAAAAATATGGGGGTAAAGGGGAAGGACATATAAGCGGTAGGGTGGGGTGGTGTATAGTGATAAATAATAGGGGAGGGGGAATTAGGGAGACACCCCCCAAATAAAAAAAGACAAATCTGTGATTTTTTTCAGCAAACATATTTGGCCAAAAGGTGCCATGAAAGAAAAACAGTTGAAGAATGAACATAGAACCATTGAAGCGCAGTTCCAGATTTGGTACATTTGCCCATGGCTATGCACAGTGTGGTGGCACCAGATCATTGTGAAATGGAAGATGCTGTAGTAGGAAAAGGGAAAGTACTTCAGGTGATTTTGTGTGTTATTTACTAACAATAGTTTATGGGGAAAATAGTACTAGGTCAGTGAAGAGTATTCAAATTCTCCCGATGGTCAATGTCAATTTTCAGATATTCTAGGCCATTGAATGTGTGCTTCACAATTTACAGTCCCAGAGATGGAGATAGGATGTGTTATAACAATGTGTCGAATCCGATAGAGCCGAATACAGATATATGGTATTAAATGCAACTGTAGAGAAAGTTTTGTTTACTGTTCCTTTATCTGCTTTCCAGGTGACTATCCATTACCGTAATTGCATCAAGGGGGCTTGAATTAGTTTGGCTCAACAGGGAGAGGAGTTATTTGAAGATGTCAGAAAAGGGAAGCACTGGATACAATGTGGAGTGGGGCTAAAACTACACTTGCAACCTGGGATAAATATAAAAGTACAAATGTAGAGGGTACCTGACCTTTAGCATGCTAACATTCACATTTCTACCCAAGTCTGGACATGCTAGTATTCACGATTCCATCTAAGCGTGGACATGCTAATGTTCATGTTTCACCCGAGTGCGGGCATGCTAACATTCAAAGTCTGCAGGCCAATGTTCACAATTCTATCCAAGTGTGGACATGCCAATAATCACAATTCTATCTAAGTGTGGACATGCTAATATTCACAATTCTATCTAAGTCTGGACATGCTAGTATTCACAATTCTGTCTAAGTGTGGGCATGCTAATATTCACAATTCTATCCAAGTCTGGACATGCTAGTATTCACAATTCTGTCTAAGTGTGGACATGCTAATATTCATGTTTCACCTGAGCGCGGGCATGCTAACATTCAAAGTCCGCAGGCCAATGTTCACAATTCTATCCAAGTGTGGACATGCCAATAATCACAATTCTATCTAAGTCCGAACATGCTAATATTCAAATTCCTATCCAGATGCGACGCAGGCCAACATTCACAACTCTAAGAGTGGACATGCTAGTATTCACAATTCTATCTAAGTGTGGACATGCTAATATTCACAATTCTATCTAAGTGTGGACATGCTATCTAAGTGTGGACATGCTAGTATTCACAATTCTATCTAAGTGTGGGCATGCTAATACTCACAATTCTATCCAAGTCTAGGCATGCTAGTATTCACAATTCTATCTAAGTGTGGACATGCTAATATATTCACAATTCTAAGTGTGGGCATGCTAATATTGAAATTTCATCTAAGAGCGGCGCTTGTTGACCTTGACAAGTAAGTTAGTATGTAATGCAAGGCAACTTTGACAATCCTGTTATGAATAAGTTCAGTCTGGTGGTCACAAATCTTTCTGAGTGTACCTGGTGTGAGTCTATGGCAGTTTATGTTAATGGGAGGTAAGATAGAGTGGCAAGTAGTGGAAGTATGGCAAATCAAACTACCTAACAATGCCTCCTGATACTTGATCTCTGCCCCAGTATGACCCCAAATCTGTGGTTTAGTCTTGCTTCAACTTTGGAGTTATGGCTTTTACAGCCCCTACCTTTACAATGTTTGAGTTAATTAAGTGAGGGTCTGTAAGTGTTGGTTGTAAATAGTGTGTGCTAGGAAGGTTAGAGAGCTGGATATAGTTTGATTGAGAGAAGATTGTTTCGGAGGAATGGATCGATGTGTAGAATTAGTAGCTCTGCCAGAGGCTGATGTGCATTTCATTATTCATACAAGTACTAAGCAATTTACGGTTTTCTGGCTGGTTACAGAGAAGAGGATAGTTAAGATATATGTTGAATTTCTTAAGGGGTGGCCGAAGTTAGTGCCACATAGATATGATTTGGAGTAGACCGAAGAAACAGTGACACATGTTCCAGATGCGACAATGAGTTTTCAAGTGTTGGAGACAGTGTTTAATAAAGCGAAACACACATTTGAATTGCCCCATCGCACAGCCACAATATGTTTTGCAGGAAATGTTTTGTTTCCAGTAAATCAGGACGTGTCTGAAGTCTCTCACACTATTTTCTATTATATTGGCTCGGTAATGGGATCCATGTGATGTTTAAAAACAATGTTTTACCAATGTTTATATTTGGGGAATTCCCCCCAAGTCCCCTGTTTCTCCACCCCAACTGCCTCCCCACCCATTTTACTCCCTTACCCCACCCCATATATAATTTATTTTTGAAAACATTTGTGTTTTTTCTGTATTTTCGTTTAGTTGAAAATGGTTTTTGATATTTTCTATTAAAAAATATCACTGAATACCGGGTAATCTGGTGTTGTGCACACTGCTGTCGACATTCAGGAGCTCTGGTAATACAAAACAGACCCTTCAGCTCACCTCCTCTTCGGTCAGCACTTGGCCTCATTCCCTCCTTTGCTCTTTTAGAAATACATCCGGAAACTGTAATGTTATGGAAGGAATTGGCAAAATTGTTGCACAGAAATGAAGATGACTGTATATACTGTATATACTGCAACACGTGATGTGGTAGAGTAGATGGTTTACCAGCACAAACAAAAAGCAGGAGTGGACCACAGTTAAGTGATTATTAAAACAGAATTCCCCGTGCAAACAAAACACGGATGAATTGGGAATTAGTGCAGGGGTATAAGAAGTTTAGTTGGATTAGTTGCACAGCAAGCACAAAAGGGGAGTGTATTAACGAGAATGGCGGGTTTGGTGGTTGAAATACCCTGAATATTATTTTAAAATATTTTTAAAGCTCTAAAGTGAAAAAGACCTTCACAACGCTGGTTTTATAATCAATAAAAATTGGTCATTGTAAATCGGTCTTTTTCTCTTTACCTTTAAAATGAGGTCTTTTCCCATAGAACCGTATTTGAATAGTTAAAGTGTCACATGTTTACATAAAATGTCTGAGTGGTTATTATTTTTCTTTAACTCCAAGAGGATAATGGATACGAGGGGGACATGTGCTGTTGGACTGCTGATACAGCACTTTCATGAGCCCTCAGGGCGACTGAGTAAAGGCCACCCAGTCTCCATTTTCTGATTATGCCGGCCTAGACTGGTTTGGATAATGAGACCTCCAGACGTACATCAGGGGTGGTGCCTCCACACCCCTCACCTGAGGAGGATGATGCTGTATATCGTCAGACCAGAGCGACAGACTCGGAAGCAGAGGATCATGTGATGATGGGAGACGGGATGGAAATGGAAGATGAACTATGGGAATGAACAAAAGGGCTATTGTTATATCTTGGGGGGTGGGAGAGGTCCAACAGAAGTGATGTTTATTGTGAGGGGCCAGACTATGGAGGAAGGCGAATTGCAGGCAGGTTGTGTTAGTTTGGGTTGGCAGTTTGGTGGTGCTGTCTGTTTATGTGGTTTGCAATCCAGTAATAAAGGGTGTCTTGCTTTGTTTATTTCCAATACGACTTCTGAGTCCTCTTTTGTTTTTATTCACTTTGATAGTAAGTAAGGGCTGTGATGAAGAGGTAATGGCTCAATTACTTGTAATCTAGTTTCCTCTCAGTCCATGTCCCCCTCATCACAGTCCTAGTTTCACTTCCTCCTCTCTTGGTCAATGTAGACAACTTGATATCATAAAAGAAGGTGGTTAAATGGGGAGGGAGAGTTTAAAGTCATATGTGGTTTCGCTATAGCAAAATTAAAACACATGTGGAAGGACTGGGTTTCTGTACGTTCTTGCTTAATAGTTAGGGGAATGGTAGTAGGTGCAGTATGTCTCAACATGCTGCCAAGTGAGGACTGTAATGTGGAGGATGTGAATTTGGAGTAATGCTAATTACTGGCTTACAACCAAGTAATTACCTCTCTGTTTCTCTTTCTCACCCCAGTCTTTAAAATTGAGTTGAACCCTTTCCCTATCTTGAGGCAAAACACCATCGCCGTTGCATATAAAACTGGCCACTTTAGAAGGGATGCTCCTCTTTTGTTTTCCGATCTCCAAAACAGCCAGGGATCCCAGAGAAGAGCAGTGCTTCTGGTGCTCTTGAGTGTTGCTGGTAAACTGACAGTTACCTCATGCTTGGGGGTGGGGTTAACGGAGCTCAGTACTGCAGTTTTCCTGGGATAATGTAAAACAAATGTCCCAAGTTGGGTAAGAAAGTGCTGATTTGCTTGAGCCGGGCAGAGAACTCACCATGTGACGCCATATGCTTCCGCCATTTATGTGTTATCTGTTATGATGACAATCAGTCAGACTGATGCAGATGTGGCTTCATGCTGTTTGTGAAGCTGCGGGCTGAATTCCAGTTTGGTTTGGCCTCCCACAGAGGCAGGTCAGACACTTTATCACCAAGGGTTTCCATTTCAGAAAGCCATCAGAACTATCTGAGGCACGAGATTACCCGTGCATCAGACATATGTAGCTTTGATGGTGAAAGTGTAAAGCTTTTCATTGGTCAGTCAGAATGTAAAGTCCATAACATCTTTTAGGATTGCAACCACTCTGGGGCTCTGAGAAAGGCACACAAACCTTTAGGCCCGTAGAAGCTTTTGTCCTTCCATCAATCTTCTTGCAATCTCCTCAGTGCTTCACAAAATCCTCATGCAAAGCCACGAACTAGAGTAGGGATAATAGTAATGAAGATTACTAGTTCGCAATCTAGATTTTTTGAGGGGTAGTGACACAGACTAGAAAACCGTGGTCCTCAATTTGGACGCAATGTATCAAAAGTGAAGATAATGGACTTAATGACACTTTTTCTGCTCCACCAGATCCAAAGTCATAATAATTTGGAGCTGATTAACATGTCAGTTATTCCTCCATGTGAATTACCAATGGAGGAATTAACTCTGACATACGAGGCTAATTCCTTTTGAGGAATTAAACCAGCTAAAAGTATCCCCAAAATAAATCTCTGTAAAGCCTTCACATAACACATCTGAAAACCACTGGAACACTGGTGGCATTCCTACAAAGGAATGGGAGAATTTTCCTCCCCCTGAAAGGTAAATGAACCCAGATGCGGAAATAAAATTTCAGGTGCAGGCAAAAGGTCCCAAAAGGGTATATTGAACCCACACATTCCCCAAACACACTTCCCAATTCCATGGATCCCCTGGCAAAAACCAACTTTGAGATCCACAATCTCCTGCCAATTGAAGACTTTAAGAGGTATGCACAACAGCAGCGGACAGCCATGCCACCTGGGCAAAGGCGTGGAAATCATCCTTTGCAGAGGCTGCCCATTTTCTTGGTTGGACCATCACCCTGGGTGTCCTCAATAGGAAGATCATAGCTGACACACTGACCCTGATTCTGGCTGACATTCAGAGTGGGGTTGATATAAGTGCCCCATCCCGCCAATTCTGAAGATGGTATACATCATGAACCTTTGTACCATGGGCACATTTGATCACACTGTGGGCCTGCTGCATGGCATGTCAAGTCAGAATTTTCCAAAAGGCTAGTATCGGTTCTTGATGCACATGCTCCACTGCACATCTCGCTGCCCACCACCCCAGCTGAGGTAACTGCGGCTATGGCACAATCTCTGCTACTATCTACCTTTCCAAATGTCAATGTAGCTTTGGCCTGCAGACATGTAGCTTTGGCACCTATCCTGGCATCGGAGCAAGAAGAAGCAGCAGAATTCCTTAAATGTGCTGATGACCTGTAAGGCAGACCTGACATTCAACCACTTCTGTACCCATTTATCATGTTCCACGCATGAAGCCATGGTGCTACAATGGAACAGCACCATTTTGTGATGTATGAACACCCACAGAGGTCAATGGACATGGGTAGTAGGTATATGGGGGAAGTGAGAACCCAATGTCTGTGTGCAGGAATAGAAAGGGGAATGCAACTGCACGTGCCAC
Source organism: Ambystoma mexicanum (assembly GCF_040938575.1). Classification (NCBI taxonomy): domain Eukaryota; kingdom Metazoa; phylum Chordata; class Amphibia; order Caudata; family Ambystomatidae; genus Ambystoma; species Ambystoma mexicanum. The sequence continues at coordinate 1,037,146,505 of NC_090933.1, read as the reverse complement.
AGCCTTAACTGGCCCGCGTCAGCATGGTTAAGGGCAGATCTCTGTCACCACGCTGTTTGGGCGACTGAGGTTGCTCTGGGGTGGTTTATATGTGAAACTGACATTTTTATCCTTTAAAAAAAGTTGCAGAACTAATTTAATTCAGAGTTTTAGGACCTGATTCTAAGCTTGTGCTAATTATAGTGTTGAACGCCGACATTCTGTTTCCAGCAGCACCATTCCGAGGCGGGTGGAAATACCGGAGGGCAAATGTCGTGCTTCTCAGCAGCAAAAGCTGAATAAATCTACCGCTTGCATAGGAACGTGTGCTTCAGTGGCACTGCAAGGATTTTCTAAAAGACGGCCACTTTTCTAGTTTAAGAACGTTTTCTTAAGCTTTCATTAAACTAGAAAAGTGGTGCTGCAGTCTCGGAAATGCCATTTTTATCAAAGAAAAAGTGTGAAGCAGCGTTTAACGGCACCTCACTGGTGTCGTATTTTAGCTCCTCTTATTGAGGTGCTACAGCTGTGCTCATGAGAGCAGAATCCCCGTGCAGTGCCAGCCCTGCATTTCTCATGGTTGCTATGGCTGTTGTCAAGCGGTAAATCAGGCTCATGCTAAAGTCCTGGCTTTGATGCCAGGCCGCCACATCAGCCCTTCATCAGGATAGGGCGTTTTTAAAGAAAGTGTTCATCCTTCATGTAATATATCTCTGCAAACTCTTTCTAAATGTAAGATTGGGTTGGGGTTCCCTGGTGTTTCATTCTCTGTGCAAGGAGCCTGGGACTCTATTACCCAGCAATGCATGCTCTGTGTGCAATTTGGTTGCACCATCTGCACGCATCAAAAGCCTTAATTGGCCTACAGGGTCGGATTGGCCCCTCGACCTTACGGCCCGTGGCCAGGCCGAAATTGTCCCTGGGGACTAGGGGGTGGGTTTCTGGCCATGTCTGGGCCGATTTGGAAGAAAAGAAATTGAAACATTTTTTTTTTCTTCAAATTTTGTTAAAAAAAAATTCAAAAAGCCTTTCGTCCTTCTTAGATAAATGAGTACCATCGCAGGTTGGGTGATATTGTATGCATATTTGTTCCATAAAAAAGAGCTTAAGCGTAAGTGCTATGCAATAACATATTATGATTTGGCCTTCGACGTCTGCTTGGATTCACAGTAATTTAGTGTACTTAAGAACAATGCTATTTGATGCCACTTCCTGTTTTGTCAAGGGGTGAAAGGTTGTGTTTCATCGCTTCCCGGGATGTCACTTTGGGGTGGGGTCAAATGACATCACTTCCGGTGATGTCATCAGAGGTCAAGGGTCGTGAGGGGTGGGCCACTTTTTTGAGGCGAGGGGTGGGCCACTTTTTTTTGGGACACCGGGCCTATTTCTTGTCCCAGTCCTACCCTTCTGGCCTGCGTCAGTGCACTTGTTTAGCCCTGTTTGCGGCGGTGTATGACGGTCGGCGCTAATCGCTGCATGCCTTCTGTTTCTTTCTGCCCTGAAGTGGGACTTTAGAATTCTGCTTCTTACTCTGAACAGCTTATCAACCGGCAACATGACCATACGGAAATATGATAAACCCATCTTGGGGTCTAAACAATAAATCTGGTAAGCTAACTCTCTATGTACTTAACAAGATCCGTGATTTAAAGTTACAGAATAGCACATATATTAACTGCTGCCAAGTATCACCTCTTTCAACATTGAAAGCTGCCTTGTAGAATATTAGATCTACAGTTGCTCACGCAACTGAAATTCCTGATTTCATTGAGGAGGACAACCGTGACTTTTTTTTATCAGTGAACCATGGTTTACTGATAGTTCACAGGCGTCCTTTCATGGCTTAGTGCCTGAGGGATATCTATGTCTAATTCAATGGATTAACCATGTTGAGAAGTGGGGAGACGGTATAGTTGTGATCTATAGATCTACATTGCTAATCTCTCATTTAGAGTGGGGTGATTTATTACAAGTTGGTTAGTTGATTGTCTGGGTTTAGCCCACTTCTTCTATAAAAATATTGTGTGGGTACAGAGCCCCGCAGGGTCTGATTGGACCCTCAGCCTGTCGGCCCGTGGCCGGGGGAAAATTGTCCCTGGGGAGTGGGGGCCAGTTTCTGGCCATGCCTGGGCCGGTTTGAAAAAGAAAATGGAAACAAATAAATTTCATTTTTTTTCAAAAAGCCTTTCATCCTTCTTAAATCGATAAATGAGTACCAACACAGGTTGGGTGATATTGTATGCATATTTGTTCTATTAAAAAAAAGAGCTTAAGCGTAGGTTCTAAACAATAACATATTATCATTTGGCCTTGGACGTCTGCTTGGATTCACAGTAATTGAGTGTACTTAGGGACAATGCTATTTGATGCCACTTCCTGTTTTGTCAAGGGGTGAAATGTCATTTTTCATTGCTTTCTGGGATGTCAATTTGGGGTGGGGTCAAATGACATCAGTTCTCGTGATGTCATCAGAGGTCAAGGGTCGTGAGGCTTGGGGTGGGTCACTTTTTTGAGGTGAGGGGTGGGCCACTTTTTTGGGGGTGAACGGGGCTATTTCTTGTCCCAGTCCGACCCTGGACCCCTGGCATTGGCTGAGGTATTTTGGAAATATTTTGATTTATTTTTGGTGTTAACAGCCAGTAAACCTACACAACGCCTTTGCTTAGGTGATTTTAATATTTGGTTAGAAGATTGCTCAGTGCCAGACTCTAAGGATCTTTGGGAGATTGTAGGTAATCATAATTTGACACTACTGGATGTGTCTTCATCCCATAACAAAGGCCACTGTTTAGATGTAGTACTAACAAGAGGAACTAGTGTAACAGTGACCAATACTCTTCCCCTCTTGTGGTCTGATCATTCTGCTCGAGTGTTTTCATTAAATCATTGTACCAAGAAGAGCAAATCTCCTTCTAATGGAAAGTCCACACAATTATTTCTGAAAGCTAATGATTTAGCCGAAATATCAGGAACTGAAGTGAAACGAGCTCTGGATACCACAGACTCTTCATCAAAATGTGATGACTTTTTTGCTGAAGGTGCAACTATTATCGATGAAATATATTTCAAAATAGCACCGCTTAAACCAAAAAAGATAAAAATATCAAAGCTTTGGTTCTCCCAAAGTCTAATTCCCCCACGTAAACATCTCAGGACTATAGAACGGAAGTAGAGGAAGTACAGAACCGCAGATTGGGCCATTAAAGCAAAATTGGCTTTGAAGGAAAACAAGGGAGCGATTTTTAAAGCGATGTCTGAGTATTTACATAATTGACACAGCAAAAAAATCAATCTAGAGAACTGTTCTCAATTATCTCCTAGTTTTGTTTTTCAAGTTATGCTTCTCTTCCTGCTTAACCTTCTGTAGCGCAAGCCCATGTATTTATCATTTTTTTTCAGGAAAAAATAAAACGAATCCAGGAAAAAATTATTATACACTCTCATTATATTTCAAAACACCCATTACACACACTGGCCCTCATTACGACCCTTGCGGAAAGCGACTGACCGGAGCGCCACAGCGTAAATAGCGTTTCCGCCATTGTACGAAGGAGCAAAGTGCGGCCCATTCCGACCCATCGGGCACGAGCACCACGCCACGGCGGAAGTGCAAAGTCCGCGATGGCGGAAATGACCCCAAAACGGCCCACACCGCCGCCGTACGGCGCCCTAGGTGCAATACCGCCACCCCTCTTAGCGGTCACCGCAGTGTGCGCCTACCGGAAAGTACGGTGCCCGGAAATATACGGAAACGGAAGTTAAAACATGGGCCCGGAACGGGAAACATCCCGGCGTACACCTATAAAAACACCAAAACCACACAACCACTAAAATCACTACCCTGAAACACACCCCAACCCGTCAACCACCCTAGCGAAACCAAGAAAAATGGGAAAAGTAGCGAAGAAAGCGTGCGACCGCAAGCGGCAGGTCCACTTCTCCCGTGAGGAACTCACCGTGCTAACAGAGACCCTCCAGGAGAATGCTGCCGTCGTCTTCTCCACGCAAATGACCAGGACGGCACTTGCAAACAAGAAGGCCATATGGGCTCTGGTGGCACAGCGGGTAAGTGCGGTGGGGACCGCACCCCGCACCCCACAGCAATGCCGCAAGCGATGGGACGACCTGCGGATACGCGTCCGCAGCATACTCTCTGCCAACCGCAACATTGCCACAGCCACCGGGGGAGGTCCTGAATCACCCATCAAGTTGACCCCCTGGGAAGAAATCTGTGCCTCCACCATCGGAATGGAGAGCATAGAGGGAGTCGGAGGGATGGAGAAAGGAGTGCAGACATCCGAAGATTCAGGTAGGTGGGCCAGATAAAACAATGCCAAATCCACACAGTCCATCCATGTGAAGTACCATGCGTCCACATAGTGCAACAGAAACACATGTCCAGGAGAACGTCCACACACATCGGCCTGAAAGCGCACGTCAAAACCCACAATAAATACATAAATAATTAAAAACCCCTAATACACGCACTACACGTGCAGCAGGCACACCCTAACTGCAGGCTGCCAAACAACTGCACCCTCACTCCACACACAAATCAAAGCACCTCCAAGACCCCGACCCAAATCACCCTCAGGTACCACCCCAATGCATGTGATACAATGCCATTCCAATTCCCACTGACCCATCAATAACCCTCGCCCTCCTTTACTCCACCACAGGGTCCGATCCAAACGACGAGCTACAGGACACCCCTACCAGCACACCTGCAAAGAGGGCCAAGACCAACGGCCAGAGACCCTCCACCTCAGCTGCACGCATCAAGACACGGCAGCAGCACAAATCAGGTGGCAGCACAGAGGAGGGAACATCAACAGGCACCCCAGCAGCCAGCATGGCCACAACACCACCACCACAGGTCCCCCCAATGGATGCCACAGAAGGCACTGCCTCTGGTGGCAGCAGCACCATAGGTGACACCCCATTGATGGCAGCATGCTCGGACACAGAAGACGGGGATGTCGAGGTCAGATCCATCCATGACCTGTCCCAATCCCCCTGTCTGTCCCATCCCGTACAACATGAGGATACCACGCAGGTGCAGCCACAAGACGACGACTGGCCATCCCCCACAAGCCCTGTGGCAAGGCAACATGAGGACAACAGCCCCTCTGTGACACCACCGCAAATGGCCATGGCCCAGCAGAGGCAACAGTCCCTCGACAAGTTAATCGTCCAACAGCAGCAAATGGCCACACTCCTCAAGGGCCATGCCGATGAATGTGGGGGCACCAAGGCAGACATAGAAACATCAACAGAGACACTTAGGGCAGAAATGGAGAGAGGTACAGAGACGCTAAGGGCACAAATTGAGAGTAGCACCGAGAGCCTGAGAGTCCAAATGGAGAGTAGCACCGAGAGCCTGAGGGGGGAACTGCATGCGACGTCCAAAGACGTATGTGCCGAACTTGCCGCAGTGCGCCGTGTGCTCACTGAGCTCTCGCAAACCCTTAGGGACATGCATGGACGTGAGCAGGCAGACACATCATCCGTTGCAAGTTCCGTCCAGGGCAGCCCCCAACGTAGATCTGGAAGGAACCTGCGCTCCACAGGCAGGGGTGCCCCTGATACCCGCAGAGGGGGCATGCAATAGCGACAGCCCACTGACAATGAGCATCTTTGGACACTGGTGTTCGGGGGGGAGGTAGGAGGGTGGAGGGGGTGTGTTGGGCTCACTTGGGTGGCGGGTCGATAGGGTGTTCAACATGATATCACATATGCCATAAAAAGTGCACGATCAACCAATGAGAAGTGTGGACATTGATCTTTGTGTACTAGGCCATCATAGGCGTACAGTCCATATTGTGCATGTCCCAGACACACGCAGTGCCACGAGTCCCGTGTCCATGTATCAGCCACCAGGCGTGAGTGCTAGAAGCATACATCAATGAGATGCTGACGAATGTCACGGGCCTCCGGTGCCTCGCAGACTCCATGAGGTGCTGCCACATCCCCACCCTCATCATGACCATCATCAGGTGCTTGCAGTTCTGCGTCAGGGGGCATGGGCACATTTCTACGTACGCACATGTTGTGGAGCATGACACATGCCATCACCATCTTTGCAACCTTCTCATGGCGGTACAGGAGTGCCCCGCCAGACCTGCTGAGGCAGCGGAAACGGGTCTTCAGTAGGCCGAATGCCTGTTCAATGACTACACGGGTACGTGAGTGGGCATGGTTGTAGTCCTCCTCATGCTGGTCCCGTGGGTTCCGGACTGGTGTGAGGAGCCATCTCTTCAGTGGATATCCAGCATCACCTGTATGTGGACGAGAAACGTATGATGTGGAATGCCATTGATACGTACGCACACCCCCCCCCCCTTCCTGGCAGGTCATTGACAATTCACATACCCCACATCATCATGCATGTAATGAGACTCACCGAGTAGCCAGGATCTGTTCCCTGCGTGTCGCTCCATGTAGCGTGGTATTGTAGAGTTCCTCAAGACCATAGAATCATGGGTTGATCCAGGGAATCGGGCACAACAATGTGTAATGATCCTGTTGGAGTCACACACCATCTGTACATTCAGGGAATGAAATTGTTTTCGGTTGCGGTACTGGGCCTCCATGGCATGTGGGATGACCAATTCAACATGGGTGCAGTCGATGGCACCAATGCAACCCGGTATGCCGGCAAGTGCATGGAATCCCACTTTTGTGTTGGTTATTTCCTGCTCCGAGCGTGGTAGAGAGATGTAGTCGTCTGCGTGCTTCAGGAGGGCATCGAGCACTTGCAATAGTGTCCGTGAGAACAGTGGCTGAGAAATGCCATGCAACTGTCCGACTGTGTGCTGGTAGGTGCCTGTGGCCAGGAAGTGGAGTACAGACACCACCTTCAGTAGGGGTGGGATGGCGGTTGGGCTATCTATCATGCTGACAAGGTCAGCCTGTGTCATGTCCACAATGGCGGCTATGGTGTCCCGGTCCAGACGGTAGAGGGTGTGGATCTGCTCATCAGTGAGGTTGAACGGATGTGCTCGGAGGCGTTGAATTGCGGGCTGCCTGCGTGGTGGTAGTGGCTGTGCTGGTGGGCCTTGCTGGCCCTGCCTTGGCCTCCTCCTCCTCCTGCGTCTCCTCCGTGCGGCTGGTTGTAGTTGGTGTTCGTCTACTTCTTGGAGTCGGAGCACTTGCAGTGCTATCAGGTCCCCCAGGGCCAACATCGCGAGTCCTGCCGGTAGCATTTCGGTGTGGTTGTGGGAGGAGACTGGCTGTGCAATTTATGTGTTTTCAGGCTGTATGGCCTCCACCTGTGGTGATTGATTCCACCTGTGCAAACTGCTCTCCCCTTTGGCCGAGCACGTCCCGCGCACAACGCTGCAATTCGGGGAATTGTATCTTGCTATTGCAATCATGTACTTGTACCCGATGGCCGTGTAAGATTGGTTGATATGTTCATTCTGCTGTGGTCCCATTGTTTCACATACTATCTGTGCAGTCGCGAACAGACTTGTTAGGGGTCAGTGGGACGTAGTACTCGAGTAACGGTGGGCCCTCATGCATCACTGTACCGAGTTGCAACGACGGGCGGGGCGTCCCATTCGTGGGTGAAGGCAGTTGCCATTTTCACACACAGCCGCACTCGATGGAATAATTAGTGATTTCAAACGGCCACAGATGCCTTTTCGACGTGATGTTGCAAATGAGGAATTCGAAGGGCGGCGCTTTCGGTTTCCAGCTAGCGGCGAGGAGATGCCCACAGGTCTGACTGCAAATGTAACGTTCTATTGTTCTATGTCCTTGAGACAGGGCCCATGGCGAGGGAGCAATGATTGATATGAATAGTTTGGGATGCGCAATAGCTACGTGGGCGATGAGGCCGTCCGTTCCCAAATACATGTTACTTCACAACACTGGAATTACGGGCTGGGGCACTGTGGATTTAGCAGGCTGCATAACGCACAGACTCAATGGATGTTTCTAATGTTATGTGAGTAATTATTCAGGCATTTTGATCCCGGGATGAGGGAATGATGGATGGATGCATGGGCAGGTGATTTGATACAGAGTTTGCCATGTACAGGGCTTCTTGGGATCTATCCGCCTCCCCTACGCTATGTGATGCAGGGCTGCCATAGTGGGACCATCGTCCATCTGGCCTTGTTGAGCCCTCCCTGTCTCGAGGCGCCCTCAGACACTCGTTTGTGATGGTGTTTGCACCTCGATATAGATGGTTATGAGTCGCAAGTGGTTTTGGGGTGGTGATGTTCCTTTGGAGTGGGCTAGCATGCATATGGCTGTGGATTTCGTGTGATCATTGAAGTGAGTTGTTGGTATGTAGTTCTGATGGCCATTCTGTTCTTTTTCTTTTCTTTTGGTTGACAGGTATCTCCTCCCCTTTTGCCACTGCCATCTGTATGCCACTCCTGCAGATGGATTTTACTCCCGACACCTGCTGCTTCGTGTTAATCAGTGGAGCAGCATTACGATCTTATGGGACGATCGCCAATGGGCCACATGCCCTTACGCAGTACTGGTGGCTCGGAGCAACATTTCGGCCTTTCAGCTGGACTAGTGCCTCCCCATTGGGACGGCCCTGCGGTTCTGTGCGCTTCCATGTTGCCTTTTCGTACGTGAATGTGGCTCTGTGTACCATGGGGGAACAGGGCGACACACAGGTAGTGGCTGGTCATTTCTTGCGGAAGCAGCCCACAATGGTGATTAGTGTTTTGGAGTTCATGGCCTGATGGCTGTATGTGCTTTGTGATTTTGATGTGCATAAAATTTCTATTCTGATTTGGCCCGTGTAGCGTTTTTCTTTGCAAGTGATGTGGCATATGCCTATTTGGGGGGCGATGTATTGTGAGGAGATCTGCATTGGGTTCCAGCTTCGGGGTTTAGTTGCGTGGTACTGTGCTGTGCGCGTTTGCCTACGAAGCCCAGTGAGGTCAGGGATGGGGGCTGCCAATATGCCAGTTTGAATGTTGTCATGCTCAGGGGCGGGGGATTGGGTTTTGTGTAACAGATGCCGGTCAGCCAGGTGGACTGGTTGAATGATGTGGTTTTCGGAATATTGCTGGTCACAGGTGCCTGTGTTTGCGTGCGTTTCTTGGTGGGGGACTGTGGTCATGTCCATTGGGATGGCTTCTGTATTCATGCCATCTGTGCCCTGCAGCTCCCATTGGCCCCTCTTGTGTTTCTTTTGTTCGTTGGCATGCATGGGTGACTTGTACATTTCAATGGTTGCATTGTGGCTTCATTGCACCTACGGGGAGTTGTACTTTGTGGGCAGGGAGCGGTGTACAGGCACTCAGTGGGGCCGTTTACGGTTGATTCGCGATGCCGTACTTCTCGCCATGGCGGAATGGTACATTCCGCCATGCCTGATGGCGTTAGGTACATGTCCGCTAGGGTCGGAATTGGCGTACCGTTGCACCATGGTGGTGTTTGCGGTTTGGCATGGCGCGCGCGCGGGTGCTTGGTGCAGTTAGCGTTGGCGTTCACTACGGTGTCGCTAATGGCTTCGTACTTTGCGGTGACGGGTCATAGTCGCACCGAGCGCTATTCGATGGCGGTATTGCATTTCCGCCATCGTTTTTCGATTTCCGCCAGGGTCGTAATGAGGGCCACTGTCTGTCTGTCTAAGGTGCAATCAGGGAATTCCCGGCAAGCCACTCCCTTCATCTTTAGACCAGTGTCAGAGGTCTTAATTGAGTTTTTAATAGAAGGACTTAAAGCCATCAATGACTTACTTTTCCCTATGCCTGCAAGATGTTTGGCATTGGAGATCCCTCTATTTATGACAGAATTTGTTCATAAATCTCTCGACCAGGATCTTGTACCCCGTGACCTGATGAAGTCGACTTTTACCCTTTTGTTGAAAGTATCGAATTTAGATCCAGCAACCCTTCAAAACTATCATCCGGTGGCAGGCCTGCCCTGGCCAGGAACAATGTTTGAGAAGGAGGTCACAATTCAATTGCAGGAACAAGTGGAGATAGAGTCATTGCTGGACCTTCTCCAATCCGAATTTCAGCTGAAATGTGGAACCGAGGAGGCTTTACAGGCTGTCTGGGAGGCGCTTTTAAGGGTCACGGATGAAGGAGAACTGTCCTTGCTGGTAACGCTGGACTTGTCTGTGGCCTTTGATATGGTGGACCACCACATCTTACTCAAATGGCTTGGAGAGATAGGAAATGTCTCTGAACAGACACATAATTGGTACAAATCTTTCATCTCTGACCATTTGCAGCAAGTGAGATCTGGAGAGTTTATTTTTGATGCACTGCCTCAGGGATGTGGAGTACCACAAGGTTCTTTATTATGGCCCTTGTTATATAATCTTTACCTACGTCCATTAATGGATATCCTGAGGAGTCATGAGGTAAATTTCCACTCTTATGCCGATGACACCTAGGTGTTCATTAATATAGACAATGTTGAGGAAACCTTTCTGTAGGTCTCTCAGTGCTTAGATGAAGTCAGTGCCTTTAACTCAATCCAGGTAAGACTGCAGTAGCACTGTTTGGGCCCAAACACCTGCCTGGGGTAGAGAGGCGCCCATATGTGTCACACTTTCTGGTGGCTGAATTGAATTTTGCTGATAGTGAAGGTCAGGATGGTGCAAAGGTACAAGCAGTTTTTTGTTCTCTGTGGCTTTCTACTGCAAATATTTATCAACAAAGCCTTTTATTCTGGCTGACGATCACACGGTTGTAGTGGGAGAATTGGTTAGTTTGCAGTTGGATTACTGCAATAGCCTTCTTGCTGATATTCATGCTTAACCCAAAGGTATCTAGGCTCTGTGCCTAGATAACTTTGGGTTAAGAGGGCTATATAAATGAATACAATAAAATAAACTAACAATGGCAGAGGATGCAGAGTGCACAAAATGCTGCTGTAAGACTGGTTTGTCAAGTGGGAAAGTCCTCCCCCATCTCATCTTTTCGCTGGTCTCTTCATTGGCTGGCCGTGGGGGATAGAATTGATGTCAAGGTAATTTGTTTGATATACAAATGCCTGAATGGTCTTGCCCCTTCTTGTATGGTGGATAGAATAATTAGATACCAACCTACGAGGACTCTTTAATCAGAGGACCAATTGCTCTTGACAATCTCACGTTCTTCTTGTGTCTCTAGGGGTGATAGAAGATTCTCAGTACAAGGCTCTAGATTGTAGAACAGCCTCCCTCAGGAGATATAAGTATTGGAATCCTTTTATCAGTTTTGTAAAACCCTCAAAATGTATCTTTTTAAATAGGAAGTGAGGGGACCTATGGTTCTGTATATTGACCGATGTATGGAACAGATAGCCACCAGTTATTGTTTCTCTTTGTTGAATCATCTACATCTGTATACAGTTAAGTCTGTCTTGTATGAGGTACAAATGCCCAGCACAAATGAAAGGAAGTGAAGTTGAGGTGTGTGGTGGTACAATGACCACAAAGCCATTGCATTTGATTGGGTGCATGCCCACACTTTATATTGCAAATGATTATAATGCCACTACCAACACCATGTCACACACCCCAAACCTTAGGCCAATCCAATATGTTCCCATTGCATGCTGTGACTTGTAGACACCTTCACACTTTGGCCATGATGGAATTACAAGTTACAGACAGATTTCGTGTGACAATAAGTCTGCTTTTTCCTATGGTGTCCAGATTAACACATTTTTTTTGTTTTGTTATATTGGTTAAGCCACTTAAACCTTTAACATTTCGTCACGCTACAAAATCACTTTCAGTGCCATTAGTCTTACGGTCCTTATTAGTTGGCCATATTGTAAGTCTCCTCTGTTATTTCAGATAAAGAGGCAGGGCGGTTTTCTGAAACCAGATGCTTCCCTGACTTTTAATCACCTTCCTCTTCCAATCCCAACTTCAGGGATTCAATGAATTTCAAAGCATCAATAGTTTTACCAACATTATTGGCAGTCAAGAGTCTCTCCCAGTAGTTCTCCTCGGTTTCTGGAGAGAACTTGAGAGTATGGCTTCCCATTGCTAGCTGACGTTTCAGTATCATAGCCGGGCAGGCGAGCATAACATGTCTGACAGATTCCATTTGCTCTCTGTTTTGGCAGTACCTGCAGTAGGCTTTAGTTTTCTCAAGCTGTTTTCTCCTCCATTTAACCTCTCTCAAGATCCAGATATTCAATCTGCATCTCATGAGCAGATCTCTACAATGGCTGGATGGGAACTTCTTTAAATAAGGCAGAAGAAGGTTCAGCCCTTTGCGTTCCCATATCATATTATGACACTGGTTTCTTAAGAGTTTCTTCTCTTGGGTTTCTTCCCAGTCTTTTTCCTGGACCATTCTCTTAGCCTTATCCGGGTTATGTTTCAAAGTCTCTTCAGAGATAGTAAGGTGATCAAGAATATCTCTACATTTCGCTTTCCAGTGTTGAATTGTCGTATTGCATTAAGTGCCCTGGCTGGGCTAGGATTTCATATGGTTATGTTGGTTTATCCAAGATACATTTCCGGTAGAAGGATAGAGTTTTCCACTTCAAGATTGACACCAGGGACTGTAGCCTTAGTTCCATCCTTATGAGCTCAATCGGAAGCGAGTTTGGTAAACGTAGAATTTTCCTCCAGAAAAATGATTCACAGACATTCCATACTTCCCGGCTAAGGGCTAACAGAGCTTCAGCTCTATAAGTGATGACCGCTGATACCTTTTGTTTATAAAAAGTCACAACAGGCATCAAGGAAAACTTTCCATAACGCTGATTTATAATCCTCCCTTGATTAGTTAGGGATGTTAGTTTTTCTCGTATCAGGGCGCAATGGCCTGCTTCATTACAGTTTGTATTAATTCTTAAACCCAGGTAGATTGTTGACGTCACCCCTTCTAGTTTTTCGTTCTCTAGAACCCAGACAGTGCTTTTCACTGCCCTGATTTTGCCACAGCTGGACTTCATTATCAAAACCATGGATTTTTTAATGTTTATTTTCATTTAGTTTTCCATAAGATACTCATTGAAGGCCACTATCCGTCTCTGAAGACCGATGGGTGTTAAATCCGCAAAGACTACGTCGTCTGCGTATAGCATCCATGGCACCTCTGTCCCATTTATCTTCAGCGCAAAAGCTCAGATCTTTTCTTGCCTGCTCTTCATATCTGCCATGTAAATAACAAAAATCAAGGGGGCCAGGGCACAGCCCTGCTTGATTCCACGAGATGTTCCTATCTTTCTGGTTACCCCTCCAGATGCTGTTGTTTGAATCTGAACCGTCTTACCCATATACAGTGCTTTGATTGCTTCTAGAAGGTGGGCCGGGCATCCCCATTTTTCCATTTTTTGCCACAGGCGCTCCCTGTTGATCCCATCGAACGCATGTTCGAGGTCGATGAAGGCCAGATATATGGCTTTTTTCCCTTCCACGGTATTTGCTTTCACGAGGTTTATCAGGAACAGAAGTAAAGCTGTTCCTACTCCACTGGTAAAAGCCGATTGTCTCGAGTCCAATATTTTAGCTTGGATTGCCCATCTTTTTAGGTCACTTAACAATATCGTCACAAAGAGTTTGCCTATAGAGTCCAGCAGTGCTGTCGGCCTATAATTTCTTGGATTCCCCCTGTCTTCTTTTTTATATATTGGAACAATATACTCCTCTTTCCAGGAGGAGGGGATTTGTTTCTCTTGTCTTATTTGCTGAAATAATACATAAATTAAATCAGCCCATTCTTCACAGCTGTCTTTCAACATTTTGTTAGAAATGCCATCAGGGCCCGCTGCCCTAGAGAAGCTTAGTTTTTTTTTCATCACAACGATGTCCTCTCTGTCAAATTCCAGAGACCAGGGGGATGAATCAGGGGTCTTCTTTATGGCCTTTTCGTCGCAATTCCCCTCATATAATGAGGTATAGTGCTTGAACTAGTTCTCTTCCGATACTTGATTCACGCCTACTGCCGATTGGTTGAGGTCTCTGTTGTTAAGTAAATCCCATGTGCATCGGCATTATTGGCTGATAGAGCTGCCATCATTTTCTCACCGTCTCTTTGAGTTCTCATCCATCTCGTTGAGCGAATCCAGTTTTTATATTTTTGCTGACACTTTCGTAGCATTTCATCTTTCCCGTTGGTATTAGCTTTTTTAATCCGTGCCAGCTCTCCTCTGTATTGTTTTCTTCTGAATACTAATAGCTCATTATATGCATGCTTTTTATAGATGGTTTTCGACTTGGTTGGATTAAACTCAACCTCAAACGCTTTGAGAAGCCATTTGTATTCAACCCCAGTCTTTCCGTTCCTGGTGGCAATGTTATATTTATGCACTAAGCCTGGTATTGCGTGTTTTTTATCCTTAATCGGTTTCTCCCCCAGGAGATTTCCGTTTCCAGTCTTCCTTTGCACTGCTTAGATAGGATCAATTTCCAAACTAATTCTGTTTCCAACAAGCTTTGATCACTATTTAGCTGTCTCTTGATTGTAAAGGTGTTCACCCGTTCCAATGTATTACCTCCTACAAAACAGTAGTCCAGGCATGCCCTGAGCTTCCCACGGTGCCATGTGTTCTTTCCTGTCAGGTCACCTCTAGTCTGGCCATTTAGCATCCTCATATCACGGGTTTGCATTTCGCTCATCCATCGCTGTTCTTTTCCAACTAGATTTTCCGTCATTTTGATCTTCCCATGAATGTCCAGCAATTTGATGTTCAAGACCCCACTGTCAAGACCGGTGGGGGGGTCTGTACTTCCGCTCTCTATATGGTAGAGGAGAGGCACAGAAGACCCCAGCCAAGATTCTCGATTACGGTAGCGATGGACGAGCAATCAAGGCCTAGCTTCTCAGGAGGTGATGCAGGCTGGTTCTTAAGTACAGTGTATCCCCAAGCCCCCACAAAGGAATGTCCACACACTGTATTACTGAAAACACAGTCTTTATATAATTAGTTCAAAGGTTATGTACACTTATCACAATAACGCACTTTGTGCTCAGGAAAATCAATAATGGTAAATATCTACAATTTCTAAAGTGGTACCACTAATATTAGACCTCATTAAAGTGCATTCACAATACTGTAGAAATGGCACACAGATCAATAAGAAGGAAACCAGCAATAGAGAGAGGAGAGATAAAAGATGGTTGAAGCAATAGGCAGAATACTGGCCCTAGCTACTGGACACAGTTCTGTGTGGAGATCCCCCCCACCTGGGCAACCTGTAAAATAAAGAGATATGACACAAGCCCAGTCCATATATTGTTCAATAGTCTTATTCTCTCCTGCAATGTTTTTACCCCCCCAATGTACCTGGTGGAGTCGAGTCCTTCGAAGAGGCGTCGACAGATCCTTCTTGAGCGACCCCCTTCCAAGCGGGAGTCACGGATCGTCGAGAGGCGTCGAGAAACGTCGAAGACCTCGGGGTTCGGCGACGGGGAATCGACGGCCCTTCTTGAATGCCTTCCCTTTCAAGCGGGAGGCACGGGGCGTCGAACGTCCGTCGACAAACGAGGTAGAACGATGTCGAAGAGGCGGCAGCTTCGTCCGAGCGGTGCTCGTCGGCGTCGGGGCGTCGGCGTCCTGCAAGGCGGAGGTGTGCGGGGCACCTCGATGACAATAGTTCTGGACCGCAAAGATTGTAGAGACGGGAGCCCAGCAAGGGCGTCGAGTCGCTCGAGTCTTTGGGATCGTGAGGTGGCGGGAAACCCACCGGCGGATTCTCCTCGGCGCGTTGGTCGTCCTCGACTTTCTCCGGCAGGGCAAAAGCGGTCGACGGTGCGGACGAGGGAGTCCTTCGAGTCAAATGTTCTTAGGCAAGGAGCGGACGGCTCCGGTCGTCGGCGGCACGGCGTCAAGTGGTTCCCACGGCTGGGCAACACAACTTCGACGGGCCTCCAGCGGTTACACAGACCTGCGAACCCTGGTCGACGGCAATGGACTTCGACAGCGTCGAGGTCCGGGTGCTTCACTTCGATCTCCTCGGCGGTCCCGTCTCGGGTCGGCAGCCTTTCGAGGGTCTGACTTCCAGGGCGCTTCGGCGAAGATTCAGCGGTGCTCGATGGTCCCTCGGAGCACGGGAAGAGGGCGCCTTACCAGGTCCTCTCTCGGGTCAGTCCTCGACGATTTCGACAACCTTCAGTTCCGTCGAAGCAAATGCCACAGCAAGTCTTCTTCTTCCAGCTGGACGTCGAGGATCAGCAAATCCAGTTACTCTTGAGTGGAGACTCAGCTTCTGAATGCTTCTGAACAATTTCCAGTGGTGAGAGGTCCCCAGATATACTATTCTGTCTCTCATCCACACTGCTGGCACACACACAGCAGCCAATCACACAGAAGGGCATTCATGCAGTCAGTCAGCCAATCAGGTACACAGTGCATTCAGGCCACACTCCTCCCTTTCAGACACTCACAACAAGGAATGTGGATTGGGACAAGTACCCAGCCATTCAACACTACACACTGCATTCAGGCCAGTTTCGGGCAGGGCTGTCTCAGTCTTTGTCTCTCATGCCAGAAACCAGACAACCACAACAAGGAGTGTATATTGGTCACACACTCCATTCACCCAGGTCCCACCCACAGGAGGTACCCATAACATACAGTCACTGGGAAGGCTCCAGTCAGTCTAGCTGGGCCTTTACAACAACACCATATATGGAACTTCCACCCAACAGCCAGTCAGGGGGAAGGGACAGAGTCAGGGCTTCCCAGGACTTTGGGAAAAACAAGATAACAGGCAATAGAAAGCAAGAGGCCACAGGGGCCATCTTGTTTCCTATCAGGAATCAACTGATTCCAATGGCAGGGCCTGGGTATCCCAAAATGGAGGACACCCAGAGCACCTGTCAAATTCAGCATGGAGCTGCCACCAGCCCATACCCTGCTCTGTGGGCCACCCACAGGTGCCCAAAAACATACACTAGGGGCACAGGGTTGTACCCCTACCCATGGGTGCCATAAGGGTATCCCATGGGTCTGTTCACCAAACCAAAAGAGAGCTG
This sequence comes from Ambystoma mexicanum, assembly GCF_040938575.1. Classification (NCBI taxonomy): domain Eukaryota; kingdom Metazoa; phylum Chordata; class Amphibia; order Caudata; family Ambystomatidae; genus Ambystoma; species Ambystoma mexicanum. Next base: position 1,037,129,616 of record NC_090933.1, on the reverse strand, counting down.
CACTGCCAGGAGTCCCTCATGGACTCCTGGGCAGAAAACATGACAGAACACACGGTAAAAACAGAAAAAGGACAAGGATTCAGAGGCCCTGTCCCTCAGATGCATTTCCGGCATCACAGTCGCCCCCCCCAGACTGAGGTGGAGGGTGCCTAATCTCCCACGGGATAGACACCCTCATCCAGACGGTCAACATACCTTCTGGAAAGGCCATCTGCATTATCGTGACTCTTCCCTGGTCTGTGCTCTATGGTGAAGTCTAGCCCTTGTAGGCTAATCGACCACCTGAGCAATTTCGGATTCTCACCCTTCATCTGCATAAGCCACTTCAGGGGCTTATGATCTGTTTGGACCTTGAAGGTGGACCCCGTAAGGTAGGGCCTAAAACGCCTAAGGCTCCAAACTATACTAAAACATTCCTTTTCAACAGTAGCCCACCTAAGTTCTCTACCCTTGAGTTGTCTACTGATGAATATGATAGGATGTTCTCTCCCTTTGTCATCTAACTGGGACAAGACAGCTCCAATTCCGGTGTCGCAGGCATCCGTCTGGACGATAAAGGGTCGGCTGTAGTCAGGCGCACTCAACACAGGTGCCCTACACAGACTTTCTTTCAAGCCATCAAAGGCCCTCTGACAGTCTTCAGTCCAATTAACCTTCCTAGGCTGTTTGGGTGAAGTTAGAGCTGTCAGGGGTGCAGCTATGGTTCCATAGTCTGCCATGAAATTGCGATAGTACCCAGTGAGGCCCAAAAAGGCTCTCACCTGGGTTTGAGTAGTGGGAGTCTCCCAGTTCTGTACGTCCTGTACTTTACTGGAGAGAGGTTGGATTTGACCCCCTCCTACCTCATGACCAAGATAGGTAACTTTCCCCTGAGCTATCTGGCACTTGGTGGCCTTGATAGTGAGGTTAGCCCTTTTCAAGGCCTGCAACACCTTATCCAGATGTGTCAAATGCTCTTCCCAGGTGGAACTGTAGACGGCAATGTCGTCTAAGTAAGCCACACAAAAGGCTTCCAGCCCACTGAGCGCATGGTTGACCAATCTCTGGAAGGTGGCAGGGGCATTCTTCAACCCAAAGGGCATGACCCTAAACTGGTAGAGTCCCTCAGGTGTGGAGAATGCCGTCTTTTCCTTGGCATGGTCCGTCAGAGCTATTTGCCAATAGCCTGAGGTAAGGTCAAAGGTGCTCACAAATTTGGCAGCACCTATAGTGTCCACGAGCTCATCAGCCCTGGGCAATGGGTGCGCGTCAGTTTTGGTGACGGCATTGACTCCTCGGTAGTCCACACAGAACCTCCAATCCTTGGTACCCGCCGGGGAACTTGCCTTGGGGACAAGGACCACTGGACTGGACCAGGGACTGGTGGAGGGTTCAATAACACCCAGATCCAACATCTTGGCGACCTCAGCCTGGATGTGGTTTTTGACGGTATCTGACATACGATAGCTCCTGCTTTTGACAGGCACACTGTCACCAGTGTCAATTTCGTGCTTACACCACGGTGTAAGGCCCGGTGTCAGTGAAAACAGAGGGGCATACTGCTGGAGCAAAGCCCGGCAGGCCCTCTGCTGCTCTGTTGTCAAATCGGGAGAGAGTTGTACTCCCTCCACTGAGCCATCCTGAGGGTTGCTATGCAGCAAATCAGGAAGGGGCTCACTCTCATCCTCTTCTTGCCCTGAAGCTAGCAAGAGACATGAGACCTCTGCTCGCCTGTGGAAAGGCTTGAGCCTGTTGACATGGAATACCTGGGGGGCTACCCCAGAGGCTCCCATGTCCACCAGATAATTGACTTCGCCCATCTTGGAGATGATCCTGAAGGGTCCAGTCCACTTGTCTGCCAAAGCTCTAGGCTTGGTAGGCTCCATCACAAGGATTTCCTGTCCCGGAGTCCAATCCACTTGCGAAGCTTTCAGGTCATGCCAGTACTTATTCAATTCCTGGCTGGCCTTGAGATTTGCTGTTGCCTGACCCATCATTTGTGTCATCCTCCGCCTGAGGCCTAACACATAGTCCCCCACTTGCTTGGCGGGACCTGGAGGGGTGGCTTCCAAGCCTTCTCGGATCAAGGCGAGGGGCCCCCTCACGGGATGTCCAAAGAGTAACTCAAAGGGGCTGAAACCAACACCCTCTTGAGGTACCTCTCTGTAAGCAAACAGCAGGCATGGCAGGAGGAGATCCCATTTCCTCCTTAGGGGCTCTTCCAAAGCACCTAGCATGCCCTTGAGAGTTTTGTTAAATCTCTCAACCAGACCATTGGTCTGGGGGTGGTAAGAGGTGGAGAACTTGTAGGTTACCCCGCACTCTTTCCACATGGTTTTCATGTAACTAGACATGAAGTTGGATCCTCGGTCAGAGACAACCTCCTTGGGGAATCCAACACGGGTGAAAATGCCCAGGAGAGCCCTGGCAACCACCTTGGCAGTAACAGTCCGAAGGGGTATTGCCTCAGGGTACCTGGTGGCATGATCTACCAAGACCAGGATGAACCGATGTCCACCTGAAGTGGGAGGGTCAAGGGGACCGACGATGTCGATGCCCACCCTCTCAAATGGTGTGCCAACCACTGGTAATGGCTGCAGTGGGGCAATGACCCTGCCTCCAGTCTTGCCAGACAACTGACAAGTTGGGCAGGTCCTGCAGTGGGACTCCACCTCTACTCCCATCCGTGGCCAGTAGAAATGGGCAGAGAGCCTCTGCTTAGTCTTCTTGGTCCCAAGATGACCAGCCAAGGGCACCTCATGCGCCAACTGCAGTAGGAAGGGCCTGTAAACCTGGGGTACCACCAACCTCTTGCGGGCACCAGGTTCGGGCTTAGTGGGCTCACTAACAAGGAGCTCACCCTCCCAATAAATCTTGAATGTCCTAGGCACTTCACCTTGTGCCTGGGACAGGGCCTGTTTCCTCAGGCCCTCGAGAGAGTGGCACTCTCTCTGTCCCTTACAGAAGTCTGCCCGGGAGGGTCCCCCTTCAGCTAACAAGCATTGAAGGTCGGGATGATCCTCCGGGTTGAGAACCTCTCCCACAGGAGAGTCTTCTGTCTCTTCTCCCACAGGAGTTGAGTTTGGGTTTTCCGCTGGACCCAGCCCGTCCGGAGCATGGATCCCATTGGGTGCTGTCGGAACAGCAGGAAGAGAAGGTGTTCCCTCCACAGAGGTGGCCTTCTTGGTCTTCCTTCTTCTTGCCTTAGGCCTCGCCTTTGGCTCGGATACCTGACTCACAGCCAGACCCGGTGTCACCTGTGACCTAGTGACTGCAGCAGCAGTCATGGGAAGACCATCCGAGATCAACCCCAACTCTACTAGATCATTTCCTAACAGAATGTTAGCAGGGACATTGTCCTGAACCAGGACAGGAAGCTTTGCTGTCTTGTCTCCAATCATGAGTGTGACTAGGGCTACAGGCGATAATTTGGGAGGCCCACCAGCTAACCTGGTGGTTTGCAGAGGAGCACCTTCATAGTCCTCTGGCTTGAGCAGGGTCCTGTCCACCACTGTCATGCTTGCCCCAGTGTCTCTCAAACCAGTAGAAGGCTGGCCATTCAAGAGGACACTTCTCAAAAATCTACGGGTGTTCTGTGGGATAGTCGCCAGTACTTCTGCGTACTGGTCCCAGGCCCCAAGGGACACTAAGGAAATCTCTACTGGAGCACCAAATGTGATTCCTGTAGAGGAGGGGAGGACAGTGGCCTCCACCTCAGACACGGGGTAAGGGTAGGTCAGGCTGACAGCCTGTACTCCAAGTGCCTTACCTTTACACTTGGGGTCACCCCTTTTGTGATCCAGGGCCCCACAATCCCAACAAGTGCCAGGAGTGCGGGGTACGGTACTGGAACCACTGGGAGCCTGCTTTGCAGCAGGTGGACCACTACTCTTATTCCCACCCACAGAGGACTTATCCCCACTAGATTTTTGGGTCTTAGGAGAGGAAGGTTTTGGTTTACCCGACTGTGACTGCTTTTGGGACTCCTCAGCTTTCTGAGAGGCCCCCTTTTCTTTGTCCTTGTCCTTCCCACTGGAGTCCTTAGGGGACACCCGGTGGGAGACCCACTTGTCAGCCAACCTAGCCAGCTTAAAGGGGTCCAAAATGTTCTGGTCAGCCACATACTGACGCAGCTCTGGTGAACAGGCTTCAGAAAAATGCTCAAAAAACAAGAGGTGGGACAACTCAACAAAAGTTTTCACCTTGTATCCATCAATCCACCCCATCATGTTCATGTGCGCAGTACTCACCCAGTCAACCCAAGACACATTCTCTCTTTTCTTAAATTCCCTGAACCTTTTAAGGTATTGGGCAGGTGTCTTGCCAAACTTGGCAATCAAAGCAGACTTCATACACTCATACTGACCCCTTTCTTCCACACTCAGCTTCAGAATACAGTCATATCCAGTTTGAGGCACTCTGCTTAACAAACACTTAGCCCAATCTCTTTTATCTACATCATGAATTGCACAAGCCATTTCAAACGCTTCAATCCATTGGAGGATATCTGAACCCTCCACAAACACACCAACCAAATCTTTCATAAACTTGGTGGCTGGGGACCTGCCACTCTCAATTGGTCTAGCTGAAGTCTCCACTCTAGCTCTCTCTAGCTGGATTCTCTGACATTCAGTGTCCTTGTCTTTGAGCGCAAGATCCCTATTCTTGAGTTCCACTTGCTGTGCCAGCTCCTCTTTCTTAAGCTCAGCTTCTATTTCCAACTTGCGATATTCAAAGGCCAATTTCATCCTTAATAACTCAAGTTCCATGGAATTGCTGGGGTTTGGAACAGAGGCAGCAGGAATGGTGGCATTCCCAGAAACAGATTCAGCGACAACCCCAGGGGCAGAGTCCTCACTGGTTGCATCCCCCCCTTCATCAAGGGTTTCACCATCAGTCTGGTAGTCCACCAGGGCAGCTATCAGCTCAGCCCTAGACTTATCCACAAAGTCCAACTCCCTGGCTTCACAAGCACTCTGGAGAGCCTCTAAGCTCATCCGAGTCAATTTACCATTTGCAATGGGCTCCATTGCCTGTAATGCAGTTATTTGGTACACACCCAAACCTTAATCTAATAAAGTGCGGATATTTTGTAAGTGGCACGGTTATACACTGAGTCTTAAAACCATAAGCATCCCACCGCTGCCACCAGCTTGTCAAGACCGGTGGGGGGGTCTGTACTTCCGCTCTCTATATGGTAGAGGAGAGGCACAGAAGACCCCAGCCAAGATTCTCGATTACGGTAGCGATGGACGAGCAATCAAGGCCTAGCTTCTCAGGAGGTGATGCAGGCTGGTTCTTAAGTACAGTGTATCCCCAAGCCCCCACAAAGGAATGTCCACACACTGTATTACTGAAAACACAGTCTTTATATAATTAGTTCAAAGGTTATGTACACTTATCACAATAACGCACTTTGTGCTCAGGAAAATCAATAATGGTAAATATCTACAATTTCTAAAGTGGTACCACTAATATTAGACCTCATTAAAGTGCATTCACAATACTGTAGAAATGGCACACAGATCAATAAGAAGGAAACCAGCAATAGAGAGAGGAGAGATAAAAGATGGTTGAAGCAATAGGCAGAATACTGGCCCTAGCTACTGGACACAGTTCTGTGTGGAGATCCCCCCCACCTGGGCAACCTGTAAAATAAAGAGATATGACACAAGCCCAGTCCATATATTGTTCAATAGTCTTATTCTCTCCTGCAATGTTTTTACCCCCCCAATGTACCTGGTGGAGTCGAGTCCTTCGAAGAGGCGTCGACAGATCCTTCTTGAGCGACCCCCTTCCAAGCGGGAGTCACGGATCGTCGAGAGGCGTCGAGAAACGTCGAAGACCTCGGGGTTCGGCGACGGGGAATCGACGGCCCTTCTTGAATGCCTTCCCTTTCAAGCGGGAGGCACGGGGCGTCGAACGTCCGTCGACAAACGAGGTAGAACGATGTCGAAGAGGCGGCAGCTTCGTCCGAGCGGTGCTCGTCGGCGTCGGGGCGTCGGCGTCCTGCAAGGCGGAGGTGTGCGGGGCACCTCGATGACAATAGTTCTGGACCGCAAAGATTGTAGAGACGGGAGCCCAGCAAGGGCGTCGAGTCGCTCGAGTCTTTGGGATCGTGAGGTGGCGGGAAACCCACCGGCGGATTCTCCTCGGCGCGTTGGTCGTCCTCGACTTTCTCCGGCAGGGCAAAAGCGGTCGACGGTGCGGACGAGGGAGTCCTTCGAGTCAAATGTTCTTAGGCAAGGAGCGGACGGCTCCGGTCGTCGGCGGCACGGCGTCAAGTGGTTCCCACGGCTGGGCAACACAACTTCGACGGGCCTCCAGCGGTTACACAGACCTGCGAACCCTGGTCGACGGCAATGGACTTCGACAGCGTCGAGGTCCGGGTGCTTCACTTCGATCTCCTCGGCGGTCCCGTCTCGGGTCGGCAGCCTTTCGAGGGTCTGACTTCCAGGGCGCTTCGGCGAAGATTCAGCGGTGCTCGATGGTCCCTCGGAGCACGGGAAGAGGGCGCCTTACCAGGTCCTCTCTCGGGTCAGTCCTCGACGATTTCGACAACCTTCAGTTCCGTCGAAGCAAATGCCACAGCAAGTCTTCTTCTTCCAGCTGGACGTCGAGGATCAGCAAATCCAGTTACTCTTGAGTGGAGACTCAGCTTCTGAATGCTTCTGAACAATTTCCAGTGGTGAGAGGTCCCCAGATATACTATTCTGTCTCTCATCCACACTGCTGGCACACACACAGCAGCCAATCACACAGAAGGGCATTCATGCAGTCAGTCAGCCAATCAGGTACACAGTGCATTCAGGCCACACTCCTCCCTTTCAGACACTCACAACAAGGAATGTGGATTGGGACAAGTACCCAGCCATTCAACACTACACACTGCATTCAGGCCAGTTTCGGGCAGGGCTGTCTCAGTCTTTGTCTCTCATGCCAGAAACCAGACAACCACAACAAGGAGTGTATATTGGTCACACACTCCATTCACCCAGGTCCCACCCACAGGAGGTACCCATAACATACAGTCACTGGGAAGGCTCCAGTCAGTCTAGCTGGGCCTTTACAACAACACCATATATGGAACTTCCACCCAACAGCCAGTCAGGGGGAAGGGACAGAGTCAGGGCTTCCCAGGACTTTGGGAAAAACAAGATAACAGGCAATAGAAAGCAAGAGGCCACAGGGGCCATCTTGTTTCCTATCAGGAATCAACTGATTCCAATGGCAGGGCCTGGGTATCCCAAAATGGAGGACACCCAGAGCACCTGTCAAATTCAGCATGGAGCTGCCACCAGCCCATACCCTGCTCTGTGGGCCACCCACAGGTGCCCAAAAACATACACTAGGGGCACAGGGTTGTACCCCTACCCATGGGTGCCATAAGGGTATCCCATGGGTCTGTTCACCAAACCAAAAGAGAGCTGCACTGCCAGGAGTCCCTCATGGACTCCTGGGCAGAAAACATGACAGAACACACGGTAAAAACAGAAAAAGGACAAGGATTCAGAGGCCCTGTCCCTCAGATGCATTTCCGGCATCACACCCACTAAGGAGAACCCGTTGACCATTGTCCTCCATCATGGACTTATCGATGGCGTTCATAATGTTTTTTAAGTACGAATCTTGATTTGGCATATTTTCACTCCGGTAAGTATTTATCACTGTCAGTTTCAATGGACCTCCCTTGACCTCTAAATCGAGCGCAATTTTCAATATTTGAACGTATGGATTTGGGGTCAAATGTTCCATCACTTGCAGAGAACTGTGTAATTTTTTTAAAGATCATGAGGCCCGCATATGGTCTGCCTTTGGGCCCTTTTCTGGCCGGGTTGATATACACCTCAGACCCCTCACAGACCGGTGTTGACTGAATCCAAGATTCCTGAACGGAGATGAGGTCATATTTGGCCAAGAAATTGTGAACAGGTGCTTAAATCCTCTGGTGTTCCATGAGCCACAGGAGACATTTCTTTGGGCATCTTCCTCAATCTATTGTTTTTTCTTTGTATTCAAAGTATTTGCCATCCATGACCAGTCAGTGGGGGTCGGCTTTCTATCTTTTTCCTTGGATTGTCCTTTTGCAGTGTTCCCTGAGTTGTCCACGGTAAATTTCTGCATTTTCATTTGTTCTGCCCTTTTAGTTGGCGTCGGGGGACAGGTTTTATGGTTTTTCGTCATTTAAGCCAGTCCTTTTATGTCCTTTTTCCCTTCCTCACCTCTGTTCGAACGGGGGGTTATCCTCATTTTCTTTTCACTGTCAATTTTCACTTTTTGTGTCCTTTTCACATCCCTGAATTCTTTTATTTGTTTGTTTGTTTTTTAAAGTTGTTTCCATGTTCTCTGTCTTTTAGCGATTCTAATCGAAAGCCCAGTTTCCTCAGGCTGTCGCTAGCTTCCTTTAGCTTTTGCTTAGTTGACTTTGAGGTTAAATGTAGAATGACTTGGTCCATCCTCGTTTCATCAGGAAATTCTACCACTTTAATTTCCTCAGCTGTTATCTTTCTCAGAATTGGGTTTTGCTGAAAAAGATACATCACATAGCTCCTGTTTAAAATGGCCCTTCCCGGGCCTTTTGCTGTTGTTTCCAGCTTCAGATACCAACCCCCCAAGGAATGAGATCGCCTTGCGCTCATCGAAGTCGGGGCTGTACTCTCATCCTCTTTCCTTTGATCTCTCTCATTATTTAACAGTTCAGGTTTTGCCCGATTCTTTCCCAAGGCTTTTAAGACTTCTTTCTCTTTAGAAACCTGCTGGTTTCTTTTTTGTTCCAAAGTGTGGAACGGGGGGGAGTCGTGAATTTCTTCGCTCGGAGAGGCCTTCCGATTGGGAGTCATTTTTCTGCCTGATTTACATGTCGCCTTAGATGCTGGCTGACTCAGAGCACTTGATATCTTCAGATCTTTTAGTTTTGATCTCTCCTCAGCAGTTTCCCAATTGTTTATGGTTTGCCAGTCGGATGTGCTGATGCTGTCCCATTCCTCCATTTCATTATTTTGATCTATTATTTCAATGAGATCACTCAAGTCTGCATTTTGCTCCACATCATCGCCTGCCTTTTCGTCATCTTCATCATGGGTTGTCAATCCATTAGGCGTAGGGACGTTCCGCATACTAGGCTCGTTAAGTGACATCTCCCTTCGAGGTTTTTTTGCGCATTGCCCGTTGTCTCTTTTGGGCGGTGTTCTTAGGTTCCTCGGGAAGGCTCTGCAGTCATTTAATTTCCGTTTTAGGTTTTCATTCTTTGTTTGTTTTTCTTTTTCCCTTTTTTTCGGGCTACCAGTCCCCCCTGTGGCTCCTGGTTATTTGAGGCACCCGCAGCAAAAATTGCAAAGTTTGTTCGATCCGGTTTACGTACAGGGTCACCTCTCACCTCTCCCTTCTTTTGCTTGGAGATATGGATTACCGCATCTGATGGTTTACTTAATTGGTCTGGGTGGGAGCCATTTCCTTTTTTCAATTTCATTGGGCCCATACAACCCTTAGCAGGGCTTCCTTGCAGATCCAAATCATTGTTTTTTTTTGGTCAAATTCCTCATCCACTTGCAGTCTTCAAGGACGGCCGCAGCAAGAGAGTTTTATCATTCGCATCTTGTCGTGCCATGACACTTAGGCGGTTCTGCCAGAGGAGAGTTTGTTCAGCCTCCTTATCCAATCGCAGGTCTAATCTTCTTAGGGCGGCCTCCATTGACAGATTTGCTTCTTTAATTTGTATGTTAGTACCTGTTACCTCTTGCAATGAGTCTTTAATCACCTCGTAGAGTTTTAGAAAAGGGGCAAGGGTGATACTTACGGATGACATAATCATCTCTTGAATATTGGCAGAGTCCTTTAGCCTTTCCGTTTTGCAGTCTTCTTTAATTGATTGCAATATTTTCTCTTCCGTTATCAGGCCATGGTGTGGCCTTTCCTCTCCCCCATTCGATACTTGAGTGCTTTTGGATGCCATTTGTTTAACATTCGGCGGGGACAGAGCTGTCCCGTGAGTTCTGTCTCCCGAATCATCCATTTTCTCTTGTACTTTCTCCAATGCTGCCATTTTCTCATTTACGAAAGAGAAGCTTTTTCTTTTTTCCCTTGCTATTTTCCCCGTCAGGATCGATATGTCTTGCATAATTTTGTTCGCTAGATTTGAGTTACTCAGGTTGGACGTCAGTGTTGATTTATTTTCATTGCAACCTGCATTTACTGACGTTAAAGAACTCAATACTAGCGGCAATCTCGAGACACCACAGCCGCCCCCAGTCATATCAAGACTTCTCTTTTCCTGGTGTAGGTGACGAGGTATCTTATTTCCCTGAATTAGATTAGCTTCCTTGTACGGCTGGAATATGTCGTATCCAGTGGAGGCGTGATGAAGAGGAATCCCCCTCACAGGAAGTGCGTCGTGGAGGCCGTCTTCCAAGAGCCCGAAGTCTGCTTTGTCCCAGGGATCTGTATTTGCCCACAAGGCCTCTGAAGCAAGTATTGGGTACAGGGATTGATCTAAACTTGCCTCTGCACCTACATAGATATCAGTAGATGGACTAGCATCAGACATTGCTGGCAATTGAACTTCCTATAGGGCCGGCCGAAATTCTTTCCTCTTTGAATTAGCCGGCTGGTCATCATTAGGCAACTTACAGTCGGCAGCATCATCCTTGTCCTTTTCACCCTCAGTGCTAGATTGGGGTAGGTCCAGAGGGCAGTACACGGAGCCCTCAGCTGTACTTACACTCAAGGACTCACGAGCGTCGAATTGAGCTACCTCCATTTCTTTTGGCAGCACAACAGGAGCGTTGTCCGCACTGTCACAACAGTTCTCTTCTGTTGTGCCACTACAGCAGTACTGATCTCTCTTAAGAGGGGGGCACTCCATTCCATTAATTTCATTTGAATCCCTGGCATCCTGCTCTCCCCCTTCATCTTTATCCGGCTGGCCCGTGGCACCTAGTGGTTTCTCAACGACCAGAGCTAGACGACTGGGGCTCACCCCAGATAATGGGAGGCTGCTGGCCATCGGAGGACCAGTCGACTCAGTAATCGTGACGTCCATGACCTCATCTACAGAGGTCATGGTTGGCATGTCAGTTGGTGTAACCGACCCCATTGAAAGGCTCTTTTGAGTCTTCGAGTTGAAGAAAAGATGTGTCTGTTTCAACTTAGGTGTATCTTTTTGGATCCCTTTCAGGGTGGGGTTGGAGTTAGACTCCGCCTCCGGAAAAGTGGCAAATCTTTGCCTTACCTGCAGGCGAGTTCGTAAGACAGTGTTCGGTGTTTCAACTGGAAGTGACTTCATCTCATCGTGCAGCTCCTCGGGTTAAATAACACTCGTATCAGCCAGAGGTTGCCTTACACCAACCACCAAGCTGCCGTTAGTTCACTGCCAATGCCACCGCCAGCAGCCAGCAGCCAAACAGCACAACAGTAGGTCAGTCCTTCTGTAAATGCCCTTTGCTCACTTGGGCTTAGCGCCGCAAGGGTGCCTGGGTAACAGTTTTAAAAGCACACCTGCGGGCTGCTGTGGGCGGGGTTTACACAGCGTTTCCTCCTTCCTCCTTCCCCAACTCAGACTCTCACTCCGAGTCCAAAAGCAAAGGCAATCCGGCGTTTTTAAGGAAAAAAAAAATCGCTTGAAAGGCTGCTTCAGCGCAGCGCAGGCACAGCACAACAGTAGGTCAGTCCTTCTGTAAACGCCCTTTGCTCACTCAGGCTTAGCAATACTGATAGGCTGAAGGACTTCTTGAGGTACAATTTATCTTTGAGTCCCAACGTTAAGTTGCCATTCGACATGAGCAGTGTTTCAAATGATCTAAGCATCACATTTCACAACTAACATTTTACCATTTAATTTCTACAGCAGGTGACTCTGGATTATTTGCAGCTACCATGGATCATGACGCCAATAAGTGACCCAGGACACCACAGGTGTTGCCATACAAAGAGGCACAGGTCTGCACCAGGGCACACATTGGCTATTGAAAGGAAGGTTTGCATGCCTACACAGGAAGGAGACACCTCATGTTTAGCCCGACAAAATGTGGAAGATTGTCATAGGATGTTGTATGCTCGCGACATTCGAATCCAGAGACATGTGCACATGCCACCAGAGGAGGATACTCCACCCTATGAATCAGAGATGGAGGGGAATGGTAGTTAATTTAATACAAATAAAGCAAGGGATCCTACACCCTTGCCAGCCCTGGCTTTATTTGTATTAAATTAATCAAATTAAATGGGTAACTTCATGTTAGGAAGGTTAATATGTTAATCAGGTCTCTCTTTCCTAAACTCCATACCAAAAGCATAGTTGCACACCTGTGACCTCCTGGATCAGTATCCTGATCTGCAGCGTCTGATTTTCAGTGGCAGAGACCAGTTTTAGGGGTTAAAGGTGCCCATTTGACAACTGCTGTGACAGACATATCACTTCAGCACAGAGGCTGCATTTAAAAGTCTGCACCTCTGTTACAATACCTCATAACTATGATATCCACTATCCTGGTGGCAGTTGATAATAAGGGGTTGTAAAGACTGGAGGGAGGTGTCTGGACTTCTGCTCCCTATATGGCAGAATGGAAGCACAAAGTACCCCAGTAAAGATTCTTTATATGGTAGCTATGGACGAGCAATCAAGGCTTAAGCTCTCAGGAGGTGATTCAGGCTAGTACTTACGTACACTGTAGTCGCCAAGCACCCACAAAGGAATGTCCATACACTATGTTAGTGAAAACCCAGTTCTTTATATAAATAAGGCTTTGATTATGTACACATACAATAACACACTTTATGCTCAAGTTAATCTAAAATGGCAAATATATAAAGTTTCTATGTGATACCAAAATTACTCTTTGATTCCATTAAGATGCGTTAATTGTACTGAGTTCAAATGTCATACAAATCAATAAATAATGTGAACCAGCAACAGACATAGGAGGAAAGCAGGCTGGTTAAAACAATAGGCAGAATACTGGACCCTACCAATGGACACAGTTCTGTGTGAGGATCCCCCACCTGGTCAACCTGTAAATAAAGATATAATACAAGCCCAGTCCATATATTGTTTATATGAGTCCTATTTCCCTCTAAAAAGGTTCTACCGCCCAAATGTACATGGAGTAGCAGAGTTCGATGTTAGGTCATCGGCAGATCCTTCTTGAGCCGCTCCCTTTAAGGCAGGAGCCATGGATCGTCAAGATCCCACGAAAAAAAGGGTGAACAAAGGTGTTGAGGCAGCAGCTTCGGTCCTGGCAGTACTCGTCGACGATTGGTTGTGAATGTCCTGCGAAGATGAGGCATGCGGTGTACCTCAACAATGATAGTTTGTTGCTGCAAAGAGTTACTGAAGAACTTTGGCCCAGCAAGTGTGTCAGGTCGTCGGCGTCTCTGCAGTCTTCAGGTGGCGAGAAACCTGATGGATTCTCCTCGGTGTGTTGACAGCCATGTCTTTCTCCGGTGGGACAAAGGGGTCATCGGTGATGATCGAGGGAGTCCTTTGTTCAAAGTGTTCTTAGGCAAAGGAGCATTGCGGCTCCAGTCAGCGACATCGGTCATCGACGGTGATGGACTTCAAAGTCTAGGCGCTTTGCTTCATAATTCTGCGGTGGTCCCCATCTACGGTCGATAGCCTTTTCGAGGACTGACTTCCAGGGCACTTCGGCGAAGGTCAGCTGGTGCACGATGGCCCCTTCTAGCTCGCAGAGAGGTCTCCTAGCCCAGTCCTCTCTTAGATCAGTTCCTTGAAGGTGCAGCAGCTTTCAGATTGGCAAAGGACAGCAGCAGCAATTCTTCTTCTTCCAGTGGGCTTCAAGTGTGGGATGTATTGACCCACTCCGCTATCTTATGCGGCATCACTCTGATAGTTATGGTGCAAGGAACAGCAACAATGGTGGCAAACCTCTTGTGTGCACAAAAAACCTCCAAAACTGTGTTTAAACGCACAAAAAGATGGATGCACAACCTACCACCCATGGTGCATATGTGGTGGGATAGAGCACACGCTGCCGAAAGTGTGCCAGTGGGCTCCATGACCAGCAAACAAAGCGCAGAGAGAGAAGCAGCACTTTGCAAATGAAACTCCAAAATGTGCCTACAAATGACATTTGCTTTGTTGCTAAAAACTCCAAAATACCTATACACAACACTTCTCAACATTCAAAATCTTGCTTGGCATTAAATTTCATGTAATCTAATGAAGTATGGCGAGTATACAAAGTCCTAAAGTGTAAAGAGCAAAACATTTCCTCAGACCATCTGGATTGTCTGTAAACTGACAGCTCCTGTCAAAAACTTTGTGCAGTACACTGGGCCACCTGTGAATGAGAGCTGTCAGATGAGCTCCTGATGAAACTTCAAAGTATCTAAACTAAAAGTCTGCTGGATTAGCAAACATAGAAGGATTGTTGTTAAAAAGAATACAGATCTCAGTTGTTTTTGATCCTACAGGTTTAAAGCTAAGAAAGTAATGTATGTGTGTTATTTGATGCAACAAGTTTGGTTTTTGCTGGATTTTAAGAAGTTAAGAATAAATTAGCCTGGCTGAGCTGCATGAAGTGGAAAAACAGGTTTCTCCCAAGGGGACCGACATCCTCTGAGCAGAAACTCACTGGTAGATGATAATTGTGGGTTAGACCAGACTTTTGTCTACAAAAAGAGAATGAACAATGGCAGATCCTCCAGGAAATGGATGTGGGAAAGGGTCGTTAACTGCTCCTGGAAGGAATTCCCCAAAGGAGGGGGTTACTCCTCGACTCCAGGGAGAGACAGAGGGGCGGACCATTTGCTGTTAAGAATGAACAATGAACAATTTTTAGAGACTCATAACTTGTTATTCAAAGTGGTGAACAATATAAAAAGGACAGAGTTGTTAGTCTAATTTTTGGCTGCACGTTTTAAGAGGCGGTAGAACTGTGTAACAGATTCTGGACAGGAATGGCAATATATGTGGTTTTATGTGAACTGTGTTAATGCTAGAATTGTGAAAATGTACACACACATCCCTATGTTAAAGGCACACATGTGTGCAAATTTGCAGACGATTTGGAAAATGTGTTCATGGCGAAAAGGACAACATTCTGTAGAAAGGTGAAACAAGATCCCACAGCGACGGATTTTTGATGAACAGATGCTACATAAAATATGGAATCTTTGTGTGTAATTTGTGTAGAGATGACCAATGTAGAAATGTGTATTTAAGGTAAAATCCAATTTTGTGATGTCATTTAAAAGGATAAATAGAGACAGCTGACAACACATAGCGACTCACTGATTCACTCACTTTCCTGATTCCGGCAAAGCACTTTGTTCCAACATTCTACATCCAGCTTTAACATCCTTCCAGATCCGATCCAGATGCCCAGAACCTTGCCAAGTAGTAGAGAACTATTGATTTTCATCAAGGCCTAAATCCTCAAACTTATTCTCACAACCCAGTGGAGCGCTGTGGTGTGGGAAGGCCTTCTGAACCAGTTTCCAGAAATTATCTGGCTTGCTACCACAAGGCTTGCCTGGTGAACTCGCTATCCAGCTGATTTGAAAGACCCAGAAACAAGGAGGGCAGATCTTGTGCAAATCTGATGACCGGCCTAGCGGATCCTGTCCCGCGCCTGATGTGCTGTCCTTTCCTTGATAGACCCGATCCAATGACCAGAACTGACGGTCCAATTTAATTACAAAGGACTGTAAGTATTAATAGGAAGAACAGTGACCCATAATATATCTGCATTTTATGATCTCAATCTCAAACCCATCCCCTCTTTAACTCAGAACCATAGTATTGCTAGAACCATCCCTGCGCTGACTTTTCTCTCATCTGTGTTATTAAACCCTAACTTCTTATTGATTTAAGAAAAGTAATTCCCAAACCAAACGGAAACTAGAATATCACGCATGAATGGTTATGAGCGGCAGTGAATAACTGATTCCTGTGTGGCATTCTCCTTTTTGTAGTCCTTAACATAGTAGAAGAAAAACTATCTTTCATTTTTAACCCAAATTTCTGTTTTCCATTCTTTCGCCTATTTTGCAAATACGACTTTTACTAAAACCTCTACTCCCTCAGTTTTTATGATAGAAGCTAAGTTTCAACTCTTACTTGTACCTAACATCCTTATCTATCCATAGAACCCAAAACAGTGTGATTGGCCCATTATAGCGAAAATCGAACATGGAAAAGATTGCCGCGATTTGACATTCTGACGATTTTACACGTGTGAATTAGCTTTAAATTATTATTCCAAATGTTTTCGTTTGAATAAATCATTGCTTGTGATTGTGTGCATCTGTTCAAAGTGGCTCCCATAGAAATGTATAATAATTTAAGCATTTTTGACCACATTTGGTGTTTTTGCTCAGACAATTTCAAAGCCATACTGACAGTTGAAAAGACAACTCTGTTCTTCTCTTGTGTTTAAAAGGGGGAAGGTGGGAGTGATATTCTGTTTGATTTGTATTATTCCTGAATACCTGCTCTTTCCTCACATCTATTTAAATTGCCTATTTGTGGGTTGAGGGGTGTTGCAGGGGGAACCTCTAACCATAGTGCTATCTGTTCCAAACCAACACAACAGTATTCTTTTCTGTGCTGCATTTGTTTTTCTGTTCATTATTTGACTCCTAGTGCATTAAAGACATTATTCAGTGTTCTGTCACCCCATTGGTGATTGTTGTTATGAATTAAGATATATTGTGATTTAAATTCCAAATACATACATAAATATTTACCTTTGCAAACTAGCCTAATTCCTGGTTCAGTGTGACTGGGGGAGTCTCAGGAGAAGGGTGTGATATGAGTGATATATCGTTCCGAATATTGAACTTTTAGATAAAATAAGTAAGGGTTTCATTTGTGCACTACATGCTGGCCGTGACTTGGGTGTGTGCCAGATTTAAATCACTTACACAAGGTTAAGCATCAAGTATCAACCTCAGCTTCTGAACGATTTCTAGCAGTGAGAAGTCCCCAGATATACTATTTGGTCTCTCATTCACTCTGCTGGGTCACACTCAGGCAACCAATCACTCAGAAGGGCATTCAGGCAGGCAGGCAGGCAGGCAAGCAGGCAGGCAGGCAGGCAGCTAATCAGGCTCACAGTGCATTCAAGCCATTCTTCTCCATCCAGACACTCACAACATGGAATGTAGATTCGGATAAGCTCCCAGCCATTTAGCACTCCACACTGCATTCATACCAGTTTGGGACAGGGCTGTCTCAGTCATTGTGTCACTCACATAGATACCAGACACCCATAACATGAAATGCGTATTTGTCATGCACTCCATTCACCCAGGTCCCACTTCACGGACATACCCACAACATGCAGTCATTGGGAAGGCTCCAGCCAGTTTAGCCTGGACTTCCCCACAATACCATATATGGAACGTCCACCCAACAGCCAGTCAGGGGGTAAGGAACAGAGTCAGGGCTTCCGAGGACTTCAGGAAAAACAAGGTAACAGGCGATAGAAAGCAAGAGGTCACAGGGGCCATCTTGTCTCCTATCAGGACTCAACTGATCCAATGGCAGGGCCTGGGTATCCCGAAATGGAGGATACTCAGAGCACCTGTCAATCAGCATGGAGCAGCCAGCAGCCCATACCCTGCTCTGTGGGACACACACAGGTGCCCAAAAACAAACACTAGGAGTACAGGGTTGTACTCTGACCCATGGGTGCCATAAGGGTATCCAAAGGGTCTGTTCACCAAACCAAAAAGAGGAAGAGCCACACCACCAGGAGTCCCACATGAACTCCTGTGCAGAAAACAAGACAGAACATACATGATAAATCAATAAAGGGCAAGGATTGGGAGGCCCTGTTCCTCCGATGCATTTCCAGAATCACAGGGGTTATCACAGGTTCTCCTGGCTACATAACATCAACAAAATACCCTTCTTTATTATGTTATGAAGAAGGGTGTTTTTTTACTAATATCTCTCATAATTATCCAAGCCACATCAATTTGATATCAAACATGTGTCAGCACTGCGAGCCCAAGCCCAGCTGTGGAAGTGTTATGTGTATTCTGGTCACACAGCCTGGCACCGCAAAATGTCAGTTTAGGAGGCTGGATGGCCACACGTTTCCTTTGATCTTTTGTGAGTTCCGGTGACACATCTCTCCAGTGAGTCACCCTCCCACCGGGAGCTGGGCTGGAAAAGAGGAATCATAGGGCACATCCAGCCCAAAAGAACGAGCTTCAGACCAGGGTGATCCATATCAAAAGAGCCTTCAATGCTATTGACAAGCTAAGGGACAGAGTGTAGAGAGAGGGTGCTCAGACCAGCTGAAAAGATTCCACCATCTTCTTTTCTCTCTTTATCTCTCTTCCTTCCTGTCTCCTCCACTTCCTTTAAAACAAAGGTCCAATCACCCGTAGACTTTTGCCTACAAAACAAGTGAGCTCCTACTCCTTCACAGATTCACATTTGAACAAACATCTAAGGAAGATGTCAATGAACTTTTGTTGGGAGAGTTGACTTTCTAAAGCCCTACGTCGGAGGTGAAGACTTGGTGTCCAAGGTAGAAGCAAGCGTTGCTCCCTAATCATCCCCAGAGCACATTGGGTGTGGACAGCTGCTGGAGCAAGACCTGCCTCTCTGCCAGCCACACTGTTACCCGGGTTCTCAACCTGCTGAAGGACCCCAGCAGGTGTTTGGCAGCCTCAACCGTGTTGGGAGAACGAGAACAAGGACTTATCCTGAACAGTAGTACCTGGAATGGGATTCACAGCATCCTGAAGACCAAGACAGCCAGGAACCCTGTTGTTTTTCACTGCCTTTAACTGATCAAACTGCTTTCAAACCGGAGTTGCTGCATTTAAACCACAGGACCCATTGGTGCTGCCTTTGGCACTCATCGAACCCTTCAAACCAGCATGATTACAACTTCGAACCAGCTCAACACTGCATCATGCCGCGCAGAGCCCATCACAAGCTTGGCCCGAAACACCCGCTCACCACTAGACTCAACTCAATCCCCTGCAGTCTCACTCATCGACTCAAACCAGCAAATAACAGACAAATTGACCCACTCCACCTCAAACCTATAGTTGGTTGAAATGCACACAGAACATCAGGATCACCGCTTTGAACTACCACCAACGTTCAACTCAAACCACTAGTGTCATGCCATTAACGCGCCTGCCAGGGTGAAATGTGGTAAAAAGTACAAATGCATTTCTATCCTTTTTTAAAGGATAGAAATGCAAGTGCGAGAGCAGCGGTTAACAAAAGCTGTTCTCCCATTTCAAAGAAAATGCATGAAAAGTTCAGAAATGAACCTATCATGCATTGGAGCTTCCCCTACGCCTCGTCCAAACAGGCGCAACCCGAGAAGGTCTTTTATTTTTGCACATTTGAAAGTGTCTCCTATTTGTGGATTTGGGATGTACATTGACATGCACAAAAAATTCCACTTATTTGAGAAAATGAGCAAAGGGCGTGAGAAACGGTCACGGCAACGGTCATCCATCTCATTACAAAGCAAGGGGCTGACCTGGACCTACCAGCTAACGTTTGCCCTTTATCTCTCCGTCTGCACTACTGTAAATTGGTCAAAAGGGAATTCTTAGACATCTACAACCTTCAAGACCCCCCAAAGGCAGGTTTTTGCTCCTGTCACGCCAAGGAAACTACTCCCACAAATGTCCCCTACTTCATCACCACTTATAAGCTCTCCAACCTATCCTCTATCCTAATTTTCCTTGGCCTGTCAGCAGATCGAACACTCTAGTCTCCTTAATACTCTCTCTTTTCTTCACAATCGAGCCCTTGCCTGAATTACATCCTACCTGGTGCCTCGCCAATGCTCTGTCTCCTGGAACAACAACACCTCTCAACTCACTCCTCTAACTGTTGGTTTTCCACCAAGCTCTGTCGTGGGTCCTCTCCTCTTTACACTTTATACATCAGCTCTTGGGGTACTAATCTCATCGACAACACCCAAATATTCTTCTCTTTTCCTGGACTCTCCTCTGGTGGCTCTATTAACATTTCCAGCTGTCTCTCTGCCATTAAATACTCGATGACTTTGTACTCTCTGATGTTAAACTCTACCAAAACACAGATGCTCTTTTTCCCTGCCAAATACTCTTTCTCATCACTTTCCCTGCCTATCCAGTTCCCACTTGACACTCTCCCCTACTTTTCTTTAGCTAGAAACCTTCATGACCCTTGTGACACTACCCTCCTTGACTACCCTGATGGCACCTTGCTCTCCTCGTGCTTCCTCTTGATTCCGCTCTTTCTCTCTTCTTGCTCCACTTGGATGGACTTCTCTTCCCCTGGACATCTGAGAAGCCGACCACATTTATTTGTTCAAAACCACTAACAAATACACAACACTTAGGTGCAGGTCAAACTGGAACTGATTTATTGGCACGCGACGTGCGCACACGTTAACTTTGGTCACATGATCTTTGTACAAGACTGCGTGTCCCCTGCCACCTGACATGGTCGGGTACACGCGACGCTATGCCCACTGCCCACTGCCATCACTTTGTCCTGCATGTCGGTCCAGATTTCATTTATATGTTGGAGTGTGTTATTTTCATGCTGTTCCTCGACAAGTTGTTCTGCATTGACCATCACCTCCAATCACTGAATCTGGGTTTGTTCACCCCCTAGCATTGGACGCATGTTTGGAAAGAAACCAGAAATGCTACATTTTGAATGGTTTGTGTTCAAAATGGCCACCACTCAGCCTGTTTGCAAAATGACAGTATTTATGCCGAGAGTAAATCTGCTACTTTGTGGAAGAATAACCATTTTGCTAACGCTGCCACATTTATATGTAGTAATGGTAGTATGTCTGGACATTGGCTGGGGAAATACCACTACTCTTCATTGTTGTGGCAATTCCACATGCGGAATTACCGTTACTGTTGGTGCTGTTTCCATGGGGTCATAATATAGTGATAAATCCTCCAGCCTCTCCGGTGGTAATGCTAATTCTGCTTACCGCCAAGATTGCCATTCCTGCCGCTCAACTCGTGATGAGGGACCCTTTTGCATGTTTGAACGAGAGCTCTAGGCAAAGGCATGTCCAAATATTATGCTACTGTGCTGTTGTTTGCACTATTCCCACATATGAGAACATGCCCTCTGTTGCAAATAGTTCCAAGTGCTGCTGGTTGTTTTGCAAGATTGTCAATGCAAGTAATTTAAGTAAGATGGAAATCTGAGAGTTGAAAAGAAAATTGCCATAGTGTTTCTGGTGGCTTATCGGAAGGTACCTAGTATCTGCATACTGACTGAGCTTTAACAAGGCATGCTTCCATGGCTGCAGCCACATCTGTCTTGGGAGGATAGCTCAGGGGCAACGCGCTCGCCTTGGAAACAAGATGACATGGAGCAACACACGTTCGATCCCAGGGTCGGTGTCTATAAACCTGTGGGTATTAAGCGCATTATAAGTAACCAATTGCAATGATGGCGAACCCACATTTTCTTGTGTTGAAGTGACAACATAACATTTAATAGACGACCAAAGATACTGGTTTAAAAAAGAAGGCTTTTTCGAGCGTTAAGTTTAACCTTTTGTTTTATTTATTTTAATTTTATTTCTAGAATGTGTTACACGCTCAAACCCGGAGGTATCACGGCGTGGGTTACATAAGAATACTTTGTCTGGTTACAGAAGAAATTAAAAATCAGTCTGGTTACAGAAGAGTGCTTTGTCAGGTTACAGAAGTTACAGTGTAGTCAGGGTAAAATGTCACCACAAGATGCATTCAATCAGCATGGATCTGGAAGAACTAGATTGCTACAGCAGTGAAACAGTGAGACTGGTTAGTATTTGTTGACTAGCCAAGTTTTTATGAGACTCTGGTGAGAAGGTTCATTTCTGATATGAATGCGAAGGGTGTTCCAGATCTTAGAAGCAGTAAATGGAAAGCTGGCACCCCCGGCCCTTGAACACTTTTTTGGGTGACACTATTGTTGAGCTAAGTCCTAATACTGACTACGTATATTTTCAGTTAATAAATGTATTGAATCCACACAAAAAGTGAAACGTTAGCATCAAGCACGAACATCTGGTTTAGTTGGTTCAGTAAATAGCCTTGCAGCCCAGGGTGAATTACAAGCAATCATATCGTGCTTGTTTTTCAGCACAGCTTCCACTAGATGGCAGAAAAGGCCTGCTGAAACCCGGCCTTCCATTGACGTTACAGCAGCCAGCAGCCTCGGCGGCAACCAGGGGGAGGGTAGAGTGGCAGAAATGGTGACATTTTTTTTGTCTCATTCGCTGACCTTTTGTAACTTCAATTTAAATGCCTACCGGAGGCAATGAGCTCTATCAAGGTCCGGAGTCAATGTTCCAAATGAGCTTTAAAAAGCTGTCCTGTTTACAGCAGATCGCTCTCGAGTCGATTCACTGACACTGC
Organism: Ambystoma mexicanum; assembly: GCF_040938575.1. NCBI lineage: Eukaryota > Metazoa > Chordata > Amphibia > Caudata > Ambystomatidae > Ambystoma > Ambystoma mexicanum. Next base: position 1,037,107,272 of record NC_090933.1, on the reverse strand, counting down.
AGATTTGTCCAATGCCCGGTGTTGCTCTCTGACTGTTCTGCTCGTGACACTCTGCAGGTGCCCGGTGTTGAACTAAGTCACAAGTTACGTGCCACAGCAGGGCAGTTTCGTCTGGCAGTACTGCACCTTTGCACCCAAATCAAGTCTATTGTGTTAAGTGTTTATTGTATCGTGTAAACCCAACTTCATCTTAGACCCCCAGCACACACTGCATTCGATTTTGCCCATGCAGATTGTGAGCCACTGATTTTTGGATGTTGTTCTGTCAATATCTTTTTTTTTTGTTGACAAAACACTGCCTATTTCCCCTGCCAGTGGATTTTGTTCTTTTTATTTCCATTATTGGAGGTGGGGGGGAGACGGTGAGCGGGGTGGGGGTATCTTTTATGATATTCGAGTTTGCACCGTTGATATAATTTAATTCGGCGTTTTTTGTGTGACCCAGGACTCCACATGCACATGTAGTATCACTCAAAACACAAGAATAATCCACGTGGTAAATCCATCAGCATGCGTTTTCACTTCCGTGAAAAACAAAAGTACAGCTGCGGCGTCCACGCACAGAAACGCCAGAGTAAACGTCCTGTAGAGAGGGACCTGTCATTAGGCTGAGCATTGCCGACTAAGATCTGGAAAAGGACAGAAGTGCACCGACCCTAATGCACCCCAGGTTACCTTGCTCCTCTCGGCCATGTTTTCCACACTCCTGACCTCACACCATCTAACGCCTGATGCTGTGCAACTGAACTGCTTGCCCCGGGCGCCCCACTACTCGCCTAGGATACCCCCGTGCCCCTCCCCCACACACACCCACCCACACACAGACAGAATTCCATTCCCATGCCCGAATATCTGTGGCCTGTGCCTGCCTTGACCCGCTTCACTCTTTTGCTGCCCCGCTCCCTCAGACATCCACCAGGACCATGTCATCCACCAGGTTCATGCATCCACCAGGACCATGCCATCCACCAGCACCATGCCATCAACCAGGACCATGCCACCCAAGGCCAGGAAGCTGAAATTCAGATTGAGCTCCAAATCTTGCTGGATAAAATCCCTGCATGTTTGAGTCCCAGAACTCCCTGCCCACGCCAAGGTCACGCTGTGGGTCTGAGTCAAGCAGAGGATAACCATTCTCACCAAAGCCAATGTGATGACCGTGATGACTGCCACCACCCGGCAGCTTGGATGTGCTGGCTGGCAAGACCTGAAGAGTCTGTAGCCTAGGTGGTGCCCACCAGAGGGTGCGGTGCGCCTTGCCATTGGAGCCGATCACACCCACCGGAGCAGTGCTTGTGGGAGGAGCATGTCATGACAGTGATTGACCTGGCTGGTATCAATGAACATCTTACAGCTGTCCACCTGTTTAACGAGGTGGATGCCTGCTGAAAGCTTTATGTCTGTGTGTTTCCCCATGCACACGAGCTTCTCTATCAAACGGCCCAGAGGCCACGAATCTCACAACGATGACATGATATGTTATTTATAACGTGCTTAATACCCAGAGGTTTCTAAGCGTCTACCCAGGGATCAACCTGTGTTGCTCCATGTTGTCTTCCTTCCAAGGCGAGCACATTGCCGCTGAGCTATCCTCCCGGGACAACGATGCTCTGACCGGATTGTCACGCAGGATTATTAGATCTGTGCAGGAAAACTGAATTCTATCCGCTTTTATATTTATTGTGATCCTCGCAAATATATCTGATCTATATGGACCACACCATTTTTTGAACCTGTCCTGGAACATGCAGGGTCCATAGTGAGCAAACCAACTGCATACACCATGTGCCTGGACCATGGCTGGCATCGCTGATGTCAGTGGTGCACGACTGGGCCAATGGCAGAAGTCGACATTGATTCATTCAACCCACCGCCTGGATGTTCCTGCCGGCTTGCTCCATTTGCTGAACCTGGTGAATGCCTTAGAAAGGACTTGACAACAAGGCAAGACGTGTCAGACCTCCTTCAGAAGCATTCTCTGGCCTATCTCGAATGGGGCATATGTATTAAGGACAGTATCCAAATCTGGCAGTCACATATTCCCTTTGATCAGTCTCAGAGTGAGAAGTGTCGTGAAGGAGCAGCAGAACCCAGGAAAAAAACACACTGCGGAAACCCACTCTGCAGGGAACCAGTCCCAGGGTTCTGTTGATGCAGGAACATCTGTTTATAAAGCGCCTTGCGGGTGTTTCTCCGAACACCTGCATCGGAATGTGCCAAACAGATGCCAATGCACACTATGTGAAAAGTCAAACAGCAATATGCTCTGCATCTGCCCCTTGCACTACAGCGCCCATATGGCATGGACACTTTCAGTGAAAACTGGTATATCAGCAACACTTGCGGTTCCCAAAACAGTTTTGATTCCATGAGAATGGTGCACGCACAAAGGTGGTCGTGAATCACCACATTACATGTATTTCATGGCCACATACGTCATCTACATTGCAGCTGTTCATGGGCAAGGGATTATGCCTGGGAGTCATGCATAGAGGAACATGCATAGTGAAGGGGTGGTACAGTACCGAAAAGTAGATGTCTCACCCCACAGGTCGACTGACCTCATTTTGTTACTAAATGGTGCCAGACAGGACACCACACGGGAGGGAAGTGGGAACCCAATTGTACTGGATGAGAGCATCCTGAAAACTCCAAGAGGCTTCGAGAGATGTACCTCTACTCCCCTGTTCCCCCAACCTGACGCAATACCCTGGATGTAAGGGGCCCATGGTGCCACCACCACCACCACACAGTCAACCTTCTGGAGCATGGGCATATCTGTGCCCATATAATTGAGGCAGGCATCAGGGATGTCAATTCACCAACATGCAAGGGGTGGCGGAAGTGACATCACACATCCAATGACAACAAAAGAAATGATGTCATATGACCTTTTACCCTGGCTTTCCCTCTGCTACCTCTAGACCTGTCCTTGCGACCCCATGGCCATTGGACAAAGAGGCAGGGGGTAGGGTCACGGTAAATCCCCTTATTTGAGAGTTCCACTCTATTAGGCTGCTCCCTACTGGGGAGGGGCTCTGAGAAATCTGTGATATACCAGTACCAGAGGTCTCAAAGCTTAGTGTGCCGATTCCCCTTGTCCCCAGAGCCCTCCTAGGTCCTATTCATGTCGTCCTTGACTGCTACAGGTCGCCTCTTAATGTCTACAAACTTGCAGCACAGAGAACCCGACACATAAAAAAAAGCATCAGACTCCCATATTGACTTTGTGGTCCTGATACAATTTGACTTCAGCTGTTCCTAACAACCTGATAAACGATAATGCTACACAGCAGGGCCAGGCATGTGCAAACTACCTGCTCTGTTTATCCAGGCCTGCTGACTGTATGTGCCGCATTGTTCCCCAAAACCTCAGGGCCAGGCTTTTTCACTCTTGTGGGCAGTGGGGTATGGTCAATCGAAAGTGACCAGCATTAGGTGATCTGAGGGGTGCACTAACAGCCAACTAAATTGCCAATTCTTTCAATCTATTATTCATTACCGAAAACAGTGCATGTAGCAATATCTTCTAATGCGTGTGAATTGAACATGTCATGGTAGTACTTGACGCATGTTGGACATTCACAATTGTTGTCTGATAGATTCTCATGTGTGCAGATATCGGTGTTGCACCTGTAAAACCTGGTTGTAAATGCAGCTAAATGTGCCACAGCTTTTTTCACTTGGAATCTATATCTCATTAGCTAGAGAAATAACAGGGATGCAGGACGAAGTCGCAATCACTAACAGGCTGGCAGCCAATTAGTGAAGAATGCCTGAATGGTTGGGATCAGAGGCGAGGCTGTCGGTGCAGCTCATACCCTGTACTGTAGCAACATGAAGGGTATGAGGGCTATGTCTAGCTAGCTGGGATCGGGCGAGAGCAGCCTGCAGTACTCAGTGACAGAACAGCATGAATGCAAATCTCATCAGTGTTTCTCGTGCGTATGCTTTGCACATCCAGTGAGCCTCTGGGCCTGTGATGAGAGGGGTGTGCCCCAGTGACCTCTGCCACCAATCCCACCTGAGCAGTGTGGGCAGTGTGGGACCTGTACCAGATCTGCAAGACTTGCATTACAGGCACACTGCAGATAGATTCAAGGTGAGATAATTACTTTACATAAAGTTGCCCTCTGCTTTGAAATAACTCAGGGGCAACACACTTGCTTTGGGAACAAGAGGTTGCAGTGCCACAGGGGTTCAGTTCCTCTTCCAGTGCTTAGAAGCTGGAAGAGGCTGGCACTAAGCAGGACATAAAGGACTCAAGAAAATGTTAAAATGGGTCTTTTCTAGGGGTGGTTTCATGGAGCTGCTGCTTATGTTATAAACATAAAACCCGCAATTACTGTGACCAGCAACACATCCTCCCCCTCTTTCTCCCATTTAACACAAAAAACTGTGTGTTACCAAATAAGCAAAACAGAAAGCTCATGGCTGGAAGGTTTCAAATCATTCATAACCACTGGCAAACTCTGGGCAACCCTCCAGACAATCGTTTTTCTGGTTGGACTTGTGTTGCTCAGTTGCTGTTTCCAGTCTGTGGCCCGACACTTGGCAGGCACTGAATGTCTGCGCTTTGGGGTTTAGACCTCTTCGAGATGCTCTGTCTGTTTACAGTTTAGACCGACTGATACACAATAGTCCAGGTTGTTGTGTTGGACGTCTGCTTAGATTCACAGTAATTTGGTAATATGGGCCTATACACACCGATACTAATGCTACATATGGTGAGCCATTCTTGCATGAAATGTATATCATATTACAGTGATATTATAACCATATTTTTCTTAGTGTATTGAGGAACAATGTTATGTGATGCCACTTCATATTTTGTCTAGGGGTGAAAGTTGTGGCAATCACTTCCCATGATGGCACTTGGGGTCGGAGTCAAATAACATCACTTCCTGTGATATCATCAGAGGTCAAAGGTCATGCAGTGTCAGTTCCGCTACCCAAGGCATTTTGGTGACATGATATCCCTGCCTCACAACCCAGTACTTTAAAATGCATGCTAACATTTGCTCATACATGGTTAAATGTGCAGGAAAATACAAGAGCCGTCCTTGACCTCCCGTGCTTCCCATGGCTCCTCTCTTGGTCGTGGATCAACAAACAATTCAAAAGTAAAAAAATATAATCAATGGATTTTTATTAAAAAAGAAATGTAACTGATTAGGTTGGACCCCACAAGAGAAGTGGTCACTTGGTGGGTTTTTTACGAGAAAACACAAATCTAGAGAGGCTTCTCATAGGGCCGTGGTGTGGTCCTCATTCCTTCCCTCTCTCCTTTGAAGTCTACTTTCCTAGTGGGAAAAGAGACGATAATAGGGCTTTGGGTTTACAGTTCCCTGCACTTCTTTCTTAGGTTGGCATGGCGACTTGCGTGGCTCTTAAAGAATGTGTCAGGATGTTACATATGCCTTGTCTGCTCGAGCAGCAAAACCTGGCTCCATCACCCCATGTGCCTTGGGTAACCAAAAAGCGTGCCATATATAGAACCTTTACATGGCTTTGGCCCTGATGTTCTCCAGCATCTCGGGCTTGACCCCTCTACAATGGTATCTGAACCATCCCTGGGTGCTACTCCACTATTTTAGGAGACTCTCCAGGAGATTAGGTCTATACCATCCCTTTCTCCTTTATCCCCTTTTCTTGAACAGCCCCTCCTTCTTGTCATTTCCATGTTCTCTTTTCATGTTTTCGCCTCTTATCTCCCCTCCTTATTCTCTCAACTTCTCAACATTACACCATGCTCTAAACTGCTATAACTCCTCCCCTCTTTTCTCTTTCGTTTTCTTTCTCCCCTCTCGCTCTCTTTCTTTTTTCCTTCTCCCACTCCAGGGGTAACTTTGACTTCTTCCACACCTACTCAGGTCCCACTTTTCTACTCCTCCCCTTCTCCTATTCCATACACTTCTTCACTTCCTCTGCTCCCTCCAGCTTCTCCACCTTCACTCATCTCGGCATCTTTCCTTCTCGCTGCACCACCAAGCGGTGTACTTCTCATCATATTCCAAGCAACCACATCCCTGTCTCTCCCTCCCCTTTTATTCTCATGTAGGCTGGCCCTCATGGTGCCTAAGTGATTGAGAGTTTTCAGATGTGGAAAAACAACGAGTGAGCACTAATTGGTGAGCATCCCATGAAGCAAGAAATCTGGCATCAGTTGTTTTCCATCAGTAGCATGGGAGGGAGTGAGGCTCTTAGTGCTTATATTCTGATATTCTTTTACGATTGGACTCCTCCCTGCACAAGAGATACAAACAGAATAATATCTGTCAGTAAATCAGCCTCCTACCCCAAGCACTTTGTTTGGAGATGCACTGACAGACTTAGAAGTGACCTTGTTCATTAAATATAATAAACATCGCAATATTGGGGAAATCGAACCTACAGACTGATGACCTGAAAGATTATGAAGGAGCACACCTATTAGGTAGGTGTCACAATCCAGATATGGCTCAATTGGTTCAGGGCACATCTCAATCAGTGGCACTCACTTTGCATCTAGGTTTTCCCTCAAAAGACTTACAAGGAAGGAGGTAGTTACTCTAGAAGAGGCCACAATGGATCCAAACCCTAAACTCAAGATAGCAGAATGCAAATAGCAATATCTTTATCCTCTGGAGCTGGCTAAATCTTTGAGTACCTCTGAATACTGCATCATTCAAGATCTGCAAGATATTTAGACTTCCTTTCTAGATAGGATTACATGTTTCGTGCTCCAAAGTGCCACAGAATTTCAATTTGAAATATCAACAAACCAAGTGGTTGAAAGTGAGCGTCCCCCAAAAAGACATTAAAACTGCACAATGAGAGTCAATAATGGACACACCCCAGCAGGGAATGAGACCAAGACCAAGTGCGGGTGAAGGTAAAAAGTTTTATCCAAACCATTATAGGGCAAGCAAACTCCGAGAGCGCTCTGCCAAACATCAGTAAAATATTCACATTTATTACAAAATTGCGTCATCGATGATGTAAGCTATAGCGGGCACATAAGTCGTGGGGATTGGGTGGAGAAGACTAGATACTATGTAATATGTAGTTCCGGTGCTCCGGGATTGGCAGAGTTCCACGTGGTGCCAGTGTGGGGTGCACGGGTCAGCTGGGCTCTTTGGGGTGGAGCACCAGGTCAGGAGTTGTTTGAGTTGATACGTCTTGGCTGCACTAACATTTTGCCCTTGTGGCCACACATACACATTCATTGTTAATCTTCTGCTTCAAATTGTCTTATAAATCCTACAAGTTGTTAATCTAAAATCACAAGAGAAATAGCACATAACTCTAGGTGCTCTTAATTCATCATCATAAACAACATTGTTCAAAAAGGGGCAGCTTCATGAGTCCAGGTGCCTTATCAGGGGGCATGTGTCACGATACCTTTATCATTCATTCTGTTTTGTTAAAATTAGTAGTAGACATCTTTATAGTATGTTAGTACAAGAGTGAATAAACTGCCACCATGGTCAGTCGAGGTTGGGGTGAACTAGAATACTATCGGGTCAGGGGGCACATGGCACATGGCTGGTACATCAAAATGCGGTGGGCCGTAGGGGCTTGCTGCCCATAATTCTTTCAACCGAAGCATGGAGGTACAAAGTGGGTTTATGGTGGCATTGTGTGTCAGGGGGCATGGAGGAAGGCAAATACCTTGTGTGGGTTCAGCAGGAAGGTGAGGAGGTATATCTGTATTACTCAACATCAGTAAAACAAGGGCCTTCAATTGCTAGCCCAGCCTGGGGAGGGATGAGGGTGGGGGCTGAGTACGCGGCTCTGCAGGGTAAGGGAGAGATGGCCCTATGGCTTCTCGCGCGTCTACCTCATAGGGTTGCATGCACATTATTATAAATGAGAGAGGGGATTATGCCAGTATAATTACATATATATCGAAGATCATACAAGCTTATGAACATTCTATGTATTACATATTTTCGTGTATCATGAGTACCATGTTTGCAAAATAACTTCTATCACAAAGGTCTTGTTAGCATCACATCATTCACAGGGCTAAGGTTTTACACCTGGATGCGAGACACACAAGAAAAGTTGTAGTAGCATAGGAAGAAAGAGTCTGCAACATTCTGTTTATAATCTGATTTGTGTAACATAATGCTCAAGAATAACCAACTACTTCAAAAGACACTCTATTAGTATGATCGGCACTCATTACCCTAAAAACCCGTACATATTGCAACACTTAATTGTCTACCTATAAACTTATATATTTTTAGGAAATCATAGAATACATAGGGGTATCACACATTGCTTTTAAATATTGTGCAGCATCAATAATCCTTCATTAGTAATGGCAGGTTCGAATATATATATATTTTATAACTTCACGTGTGGGTGATCTGGAATGGGAGAGGGCCGGCTTATTTCAATATGAACAATCAATCTCATGGACCTGAGGCTAATTTATCGTCCTTACAGATGGCTTAGCATCATGGGTGAAACTGGGTGGCACACTGGCTTGGCATACATGTCTGGCACTTCAAACGGGGAACAAGATTGGGGGTTATTCACAACATATATTATAGATGCTGGGAGAGGACAGGACAAGTCTTATAGAGGCAGCTTTGCTTTTCTGACCCCAGCTTTGGCCCGGTCATTGTCAGGTCAATGATGTACTGCGGAAGGTGAAAGATACAGTGTTTGTAATGTAGCTTGTTCGCGCCTAGTCTCCCGTGAGAAGAGGCCTTCAGCTGAGCTGCCAAGGGGAGGAGGGTGAGGGAAGTGCTGTCTCGCTGTGCGCCGTCGGGTGGGGAGAGCTGCGGCCCTGCAGGCGGCTTGTGCCACTGATGCCTAGATTATTATGTTCAAAATGGAGTCTGGGCGTATCACAACAGGGAGTCTGTACCATGCTACGGGATGAGCCGTGCAGCCCCATGCATCGACCCGCAGCCATCCCGCATCCCGGGCCCAGGTGCATAGATGGCTGCCAGCGAGTCATAGGCCTCACGTTGGTGAGAAATGTAGGGGGAGGGGGTCCGAGAGACCTTTCCTCCCATACTTGGTTTACTGCTGAGATGTTGGAAGCCCAGGACCACGCTAGAAAGGACATGCTGCACACGTTAAAACGATGGAGATAAACAGGAACTAATATGTTTGAATTATGCCTGTAAACTCCAGACCCAACAGGCTAAAAAGATTATTCTGGAAGCCCCTTCTTTACAAAAACAGCTATACAACTTCTTGATGAAATGTGCAAGCCCACAGCTCGCACAGGAAACAATAATTCCATCCCAACAGCTCTTCAAAAGGACAGATCATTCTTTCATTGAGGAAATCTCAAAAATCCATTGGGAAATCACACAAGCCAAATATAAGATTGATGATACTATCACTGTGAGAGAATACCACCTGGCATGGGTGTGGAAGCCCTTGCCTTTTTATTTTTATTATTGTAAAAGGATGCAAGTTTTCTGTTTCTGATACAGAGGACTGCTAAATAGACCCCCTTTCATAAAAAGCTCCACGAGAAAAGCATTGTGCATCCATGTGCCTTTGCTTCACCTGTCTCCTGACATCTGCAGCTCCTGCTCTTCAATGACATGGGGTAGGTTGAAATCTCACATGCACATGCATGAGCATTGCTGGGAAACCAAATGCTTGCAGGCAAAGGTTGCATTTTAACTTTTACACCTCTGATATAAAGTATAATGATTGTTTGGCTTAATCAGCCCGAGGGCAGAGCATTTCTAAATATAAGCCATTCATGGGTGTGGTATGAAAGCACACAATTATCAAAGCCACAGCAATTTGGTATCATGCAATTGTCAATCCTGTGAGCTTAGGCCCGCTATGTTAGCACAATGTCGATTCATGGGTAGCCTGGCTAACTCCACTAATCCCAGTATAACAATTGCCAGGAGCTGCCTCTTTTGAGTCCCTGGGAGGAAGGGTAACACCTCCCATTTAGGCCCAGGGCTTCTTAGTAAGAGATCTCCTTGGAGTCAGTGCTTCAAAGGCAGCACTGACATAACAAAGACACCCTCACAGCCGGGTGCAATACATCAGATTGCCTTTGAAGTTACCAGGCACCGGAAAGAGGTGGAGTTAGAGCATCCAGAAAGGAAAGATAGGCCTGAGAAGGGGCCCTACCATCTTTGGTTTCTGTCAGGGCTTTCTTTCCTATTGTCTCTTCCATTTCCTGCAGGGCAAGGAACTCTAGATATGATGTCAGAAGGCCAGGGTCAATTGTTAAATCAACATGGATTTGACTCCTGGCTGTAGGCTGGCTTTGGACAAATACACTGGGACATTTTGGGCCTCATTACGACCCAGGCGGTAAGTTACCGCCTGGGCCGTGACTTTACCACCATGGCGTAAACTATGTTTACGCCATGGTGGTTGGCGGACTTACCGCCCCATTCCGACCTAGGCGGGGCGGTAAGTCCCCAATCCCCATTTACCCTTCCCCATTCCCATTTTTGCCCCATAGGGCATAATGGGAGTGGGGAAGGCGTTAATTACGCCACCGTAAATTACGGTGGCGTAATTAACTCCATGGTCCCTTAGCGCCATGGATTTTAACACCTGCTAAAAGCAGGTGTTAAAAGCACCATGGCGCTAGGGGACCTCGTAATTGGCGGTAAGGGGTCGGCGCAGCTAACGCTGGCGTTAACCCCTTACCGCCAGGGTCGTAATGAGGCCCTTTGCCTTTAAAAGGAAGTGATATTCCACTCCTTCTTTCATCCTCATTCACACATCAGTAAGAAGATCACGAATACACCTTTGGACCTCTATTGGGAGTGCAGTCCATTCCAGAGTACTGTGCCATAGAGGTCAAAATAGAAGACAATGGGCTTCATTACACGGTAGGCGGTGGACCAAGGTGCTAGTAGCACCTTGGTCCATGCCGGTAAAATACCGGCACCGCCTTGGTGGAAAGGGGAATTACCGCCCTATTCCAAGGTTGGTGGGGCGGTAATTCCCCCTTCCCCCATTGCCCTTCCCCATTCCCATTTTTGCCCCATAGGGCATAATGGGAATGGGGAAGGTGCTAATTACGGCACCGCAAATTTGCGGTGCCATAATTAGCACCAAGGTCCCTTAGCGGGTTGGTTTTTAACACCTGCAAAAAGCAGGCGTTAAATCCTCCAACCCGCTAAGGGACCTCGTAGTAAGGCGGTAAGGGTTAATGGTCACCGGTACCATTACCGGTGACCGTTAACCCTTACCGCCTACCGTGTAATGAGGCCCAATGAAGTCAGAAGTAAGCCCTGCTCCCTAACTATCCACTGGTCACATTGGGGGTGAACTGCTTTCAACCAAGGCCTGTAACTCTGCCACCTGCACTGCTACCAGGCTCCTCAATGGACTTGAAGGAACCCCTGTAGGTGCCAGCTAAAGTTCCTGGACTAGGTGTGCATATCAAGAAGGACTCACCTTGCCGTAGATCCCATGGATTGGGTATCCAAGCAACAGAAAACACAAAAAGCAGCTGGAAACGTTTTGAACCATCTTCAAGCCACTTCAATCATATTCAATGGTCTTCCAGCCAACACAGGATCCATGATGCTGCTTTTGGCACACTAAGACTTATTGGAACTGCTCGCTGAATTTTGAGCCATGCTGATGGCAGCTTGAGCCATTGCTATAGTTTGTCTTGAACAACCCGATTCGCAGGCTTGACCTACGAGAAAGCAGCTGACTCTAGCGCTGACTCAACTTGCTGGAAGACAACAAGCTAGCCATCGTGAATCCCGACTTGACCCGCCCACTCGACCAATGTTCAAACCATTGGAAGACATTGATTCACCATCGTGAACACCAGCAGTGTGCATCTTCGAACTGACTTGACACTGACAACCATCTTGACATTGGCTCTACCATAGCTAAAGCGCCAAGAAGCCTACATCAATGTTTTTGAGCCTCCTACATGAGGAACAAGATACTGTTAAGTGGCCTTTTCCTCCTTGTCCAATTTCTGGGACCCTAGTGAATTGTAAGGCCCCTTTTCCATCTTCTTCTGCCAACATATACTTTTTGAACAGTGATTGTAATTGTTCTTGCAATTCCTGCCTGAACTCCCCTGTTCAAAGACCCAGAGTGCCATACTACACAAAATACTGCATTTCTGTGTTCTCTTTACAGGGGTTTTGCATCAATATTTAGTTAGTTATTTGCATTTTTATTCTTTACTTATACTATATATATTGTTATAGAACATTGATTGCACAATCCTTTATTTTGGTGTGTTTGTACTACTGTTGTTTGGTTTTCTACTGTTATGAGCTCACACCCGTCCTGAAGTGTATACCCTGCCCTTGGTCTGCTATCCAAAAGAGGCAAAGGATATATACCTGTTGGGATTAGTCTGTTTTACCTTTATGATTGGGATCACTGTTGGCTAGGTAGTAGTGTGGGGCTGAATAGCCACTAGTCACCCTCTAGTCCTGCAGAGCATTAGCTATTTTGTCACACTCACAAATGATGCAGCTGAGACATTTTCGGCGTTGGTAAGGTATTTTTGACCCCTAGATGATGCGCAATTCGCTCACCTGTTTAAAAACAGATAAAATGTTAGGCTTTCAATAGACCAATGTCCAGCTGCTATTTTCATACAGTAATTCCCTCTCCAGTGTATATTTAAGGAATGGAAAGGCTTCCTGAAATATTTCTTCTCATCTGAAATAGTGCTCTCTCAAATCAACGTCAATGTTTTAATACCATTATTATTAGAAAAAAACAGAATGATCTTTCACATTATGGAAAGAGCAGAGCAATCTCAATCCTGTCTCACCATGCAAAACGTCTAAAACAAACTGGAGTTCCGCTGCTGCAAGAATTTGTGGATAATAACTACAAAACAAAGACATTGGGAATGAGTAAGGGCCAATTTACCTGCCTGGTACTTACTGTGGTGCCCTATAGTAAAGTGCAATAGGTTGATAGGGTGTAGAAAAAGCGACACTCTGACACATTTATGGAAATTGGCTAATTGTAATTGGTATCAAAAACAGTGTTTGAGGGCACTGTGCAATGTTTAAAGGCTTAGAGGCTAGGCATGCATGGACTACAATGTAGCTTACTGGGTTAGCCATGAAAGGTTGCAGACGTCTCTTTTCCTTGACCAATTTTACCCTCCTCTTTCCCCTGTCAGCCAGGATCTAGGAGGTGGCTTTCGGACCTTGGTGTGAAAGTACCTTGATATGCGCCTTTCTTTCTGTTCTTCTTTTCTTTCATTGTGTCTGCCAGGATCAGGAAGTTGACTGTTGGGTTCCCTGTGAAGGGCCTACATGTCCTCATTTCCTTCTACTTTTTAACCTCTTTAACCCTTTTCTGAGCACGATCTACACTATCTCGAATGCAGCCCTTAAGTATAGCTGTGAATGTCCTCTGATGATCATCCCTACTTCTTTTGCCCTCCCCTTCTCTGAAGCATTTTGAAGGGATTTGAATTGACATTTAGAATTTAAAAGCACCCAAGAACCTTTTTCTAACTACTGCAATGGAGAGGCTTTTACCTTGTGATATGCTCCCTTATTTTGTCCTTTCCTAGTATGTATTTGGGACCTCTGTCTTCTCCTCAATATTTGTTTTTGTATGTCTACAATAACTCTACTAGTATGCATCTTGAAGTGACGATTCTTCTTATTGGCGATATATATATATATCATAAGGAAAATTAAATATACAATTGAATGAGATGAATAAACTGCTCACGCACTATTGCAATGCTCCAAATCTATTGAATCAAAACCTGTGAATCCATTTGGCACACTAATAGTCAACCAAATTAACTTCTAATGCCATTGTTGTTCTGTTTTGATGTATTAATGACTTGCCATTTTAGTGATGTATAGATCCCTAATTTATTTTGATTTTGAAAGTTATCATATTCAAATCACTAAATGAAACTCTGGGATTCAGAGATTGTTGTTATTCAAGTGCTGTCACATATTTATGCATAACACTGAGTCAGCTGACATCCATTTTACACTTTCATAGTGATTTCTCTAGGCTGACATTAGTGTATGTCATCCATATATATTGTGTACATTAGCTGTATAGAAAGGAGTTTCTGTAGAAACGATTAGCTGCAGATATTAATATTTTGAGTGAAATGTTAAAATATATGCCAAAACACTTTCTAGCATTATAGTTGCAGTTCCTGTAGTCTCTGGCATATTTAGTCTTATAAAAATATGTTTAATAATCCAGAATGATAATTGTAGACTAAAAACAAATAATTGTTTACCAACAACATTCTCAATCGGCTATCACAACAAGCACAGTTAACATACTACAATTTTAGTGGAGGAGTCATAAAGTTATAGAATAATTGCTAATTACTATCTATTGCATTTATGAATTTCTGTGTTATTGCACTAGGCATAGAAAACTTATTTTCTTCGAAGTTGTCCAACAGTAATGATATATCGCACCAGCATCAATGATTTATTCTTTCAGTGTCAGTAGATCATGAAGGCATTTTTGTACCATATTAATCTGATGTTTTACCTCCCGCACATGCACTTCATTGATCTGACAATCTGTTCATATTCATCACTATCTTTGGGTATTTTTAACTTACTACTGTACTTTGTCACAAAAAGAGGTTGTGTCTTTCTTGTTTCTCCCTTCTCTTCTTCATACTAGTGTTTAGTGGAATGAATATGCTAATTAGAATGACATTGTTCACAATTTATTCGTTTTCATTGTTAATTTAAGGATCCTTTTTGTATTCATTAAATTGTGTTGTTTGTTCTTCCCTTGTTCTTACTAGCATCTACCGAATTCATACATTGATTATAAAAAGTGTGCATGTTATGAACGTGACATTTATAATTCAAATAAAGGTGGTGATAAATGAATGATATTCCTTATCCTATATATTTGTGACCCAAATAAGTTGAGAAATAGTAACTTCTAATTCATGTTTGAACCCGTTCTTCTTTTGCATAAAGATTGTATCCATTGCCAATCTTTGTTGTATTTGCGTGCGATTGTCCTCACCCCTAGCATGTGGTTTAACTGTGCTATTTCAGATGAAGCTCAAATTTGATAAATCTACATTATGCAATTTTTCCTAGTGGGTTGCCACACCAGCTTCTAAGATGCTTGATGGAACTTCCCCTATCATATTTATGGCAAATACATTTAATAATGTATACAACAGAATGGATCAGAGTGTATTTAAAGTACATAGGTCAGCACAATTGGTAAGGTCTGGTTTTGCCTAATGGTGTTAGCTTGCTGGCAAGCTACCACACTTGTAAAAACCATTCGTATTTGTGTTAACCATGTGCTTTGGTTCTCTTATGTTGCTGATAGGTGAGTCGTGCACAATATACCTTTTACTGTGTTTGCTACTGTTAAGATGGATTTCCAAAATCAACCAAACTTGAAAGTCTAGCCAAACCTGATTAGGCTAGGTAGCAGAGCAGAAAGGCTTAGACTTAGGAGGGGGTTTTAGAGTGTTCAAGGGCTACAATGGGTCCACACAGACCAATAGCAATCCAGTTAGAGAAGGAAGTGCATAAATATACAAAGATTTATTAGGCCTTTAAATTACACTAAGCAAATGAAACCTTTAGGCAAATATTGCTACACACTTACTATAAAGTACACATATAAATTCACCCATAGTAGAATATATACAAGTTAATTATTCAATAACCTATGTAATCCAGTTAAGTACTCAGATGTATAGAATTCAATAGAAACATGCTAGAGCAACACTGGAATATTTCTCTAGCACTTAGTAAGTCCAGTCCTTAGAAACATTGGGGACTAGTGCCTTAAAGTCATTGGTTCCAAATGTATGTTCAGGTAGGTTTACTATTTGATTGGACAATGCCAGTGGTGGTCACTCAGAGTTCCAACACATGATGAAAAGTTCATATAAGTAACTCTCTCAATCCCACTACTTAAGGGTAGGCCCAGGAGGGGATCCTTGACCAGATCACCACCAATCTAATTCAGGAAAGTGAGGCATAGGGACATGACTGTATGTCTATGTACGCCTTTGAAGGAGATAGGGCAAAGGGAAAAGGTGTGTAAACTTACCCACCTTACTCCGATTTCTCCAGAGACCACTGATGAGGTTTCAGAATCCATTGGGTACACGTACTTCTGTGCTTGGTCCAGTCAAGGGAAGAGCAGGGGTGCAGAAGTCCCTTTTAGACACAGGATTTAGTTTTGGTCAGTCACAGTGCTTGAAACTCATTTCCAGGCACCTCCCACTTGAACACCCTTACAAAGCAAACATGGTGAATACTGCAGAGCAGGCAACCTCAGAATACCTCCAGGGAGTGAAGAAGATGGATTGCAATGGGAGTCACCATGATCAGGCAATGACAGACGATCTTCAATGGACAAAGAAAGGAGCAGGTCCTTCAGGCTTTCTGTTGATGTACAAAGGCTGAAAATGCAGGAGCAGGCATCCAGTAAGTAATGCAAGCTGAAGATCCTCTAATTTTGAAAGATGTAGTCGGAACTGTTATGGCTGCAGCAAGGTAGCCTAGGAGAAAGCTAATCAGTCCACTGGTTGGTCCAGGGACACCTCTGAAAGCTCAGAAGGCAGGGATCCCTGAGCATGGGTCGAGACTGGTTGTTCCTACTGGTCCTTAAAACTGGAGGTAATGGATTTACTGCTGCGAATACAGCCCTGTCGAATCTCGAGTCGGCGCAGATACCGCTGACTGTTTTACAGCCGGCGGAATTACAGCCAGCGCCATTACAGCTAGCGTAATTAGAAGCGGCTGTAATTCTGCCAATACAGCAAAGTTCCATCACTGTCGCACCACAAGTCTTGAGACAGCAGAATTAATGCTGTATTTTGGCACTAATACCGCCGAAAAAACACAGCACAGTTATATGCAGCCCCCAGGTTGAAGTAAATGCATACAGGTGCCACAAATTAAGCCACAGGTGAACCCAATCCACTCAAGAGGGCTACACGTTTGGGGAAGGCACACCCCTTCCCCAAACAAAGTTTCCAACACCATGCTTCCACTAGCCATTACGCCATGGGACATGCAGCTGCTCGTGCTGCGTCTGGAACTAGAGAGGCAGGAAAACCAGCCGACAGCACAGGATGTAGAGAGGAGGAGGAGGTGGAGGAAGATATGGAAAGCAAGCCCTGGGACCCATACGCAGGGTCAGGACCTCAACCTGGACCCTCAAAGACAGCCAGATGGTAACCATGTACCGCCTCAACAGGTAGACCAAACTGAGCTGCTCAGCACAGTTCAGGGGGACGTAGAGAGCAGTATTAATATCAGGACAGCTGTACCTCCACTGCTAAAGCTAGTGTCCATCCTGCAATTCCTTGGAACTGGCACCTTCCAGCACTCAGTGGCCATGCTGCATGGCATGGCACAGCCAGCATTTTGTGCCGGCCAGGTTCTGGGCCCCCTCCTTTGCCATGGTTCATGGTACATCTCACTGCCCACCACCCCAGCACAGGTCCACGCCATTAAGGCACGATTCCATGCTGTTGTCCACATGCCAAATCTCATCACAGCCCTCGACTGCACCCATGTGGTGCTGGTGGCCTCCCAGGCACACGAAGCAGTGTACCACAACAGGCACTACCACTCACTGAAAGCACAGGTGACCTGCAATCCCAACCTGTACATCACACACTGTTGTGCCCACTACCCTAGTTCTACCAATGATGCTCTGGGCCTACGCAACAGTACATGCCTGGATACATGGAAAGACACAGAGGACAACAGACGTGGATAGTGGGTGAGTGCAAGTGACATCACACAATACATAAAGATGCTGCAATGCAGGCAACCATATGGTCAACCCTGACAAGGAAATGTACATGTTTGACCTTCCCTCATCCCGCACTAATGACACCGAATCCCCCACAGAATGTGTACATGCTGGACGAATCTGTATGAATACACATATTGACATGAACAGTAAAGACTACCAACACACACACATGAATACAGGTACCACAATGCAACATGATAGAAGCATCATCAATGTTAGACTACGTGCAACATGAGAACTCACACAGCCAGGTACACAGGTACACTCAGTCTTCAATGCACAGCCGCTGCCACCCAAAACCTATGGAGTCATGAGTAACCATCCATCTGAGCACATGCACGAGAGCAACATACAGGCACAGGACAGCCACCGTGTCATCTTGACATGACACCTATGGGATCTATAGGATCTATAGGATCTTGAAATGGCATCTGCTGCCAAAGAAGAGGATGTATGTGGTCACACTACAATGCATGAAGTGCTAGATACAACATGCACATGCAGTGATATTAATACATGCCTTGCAATTAAGCCCAATATGCATGCACATGATGCCTTTGCCATGATGCAGTGAATGCCAACACTCACACAATGAACTGTGACGTATGCCTCTGACCATTTTGCTTGCAGGTGACTCCGGATACCCGCAGCTGCCTTGGGTCATGACGCCTGTGTGGGATGCACAGGCACCACAGGAGTTGGCCTACAAACAGGCACACATCAGGACCTGGGTCTGTATTGAGCATACCTTTGGCCACCTGTAAGCCAGTTTCTGCTGCCTGGACAATATTGGAGGAGCACTAATGTATAGCCCTGAACAAGTTGGGAAAATTGTGCTGGTGTGTGCCATGCTGCACGATATCTGCCTCCAGAGGAATATCCCTCTATGCCCTGATGTTGACATGCCACCCCTGAGGATGATGACACACTGCCTGCGGCAGAGGCACCTGTATGCATGTTCCAAGATGACGTCAGAGCTGGACGAGTGGTTCGCCAAGAACTGGACAATTTGTTCTGATGAGTTACCTTTCTACATACCATGCACCACTGTATGTACTGACACACTTATGATTAAACACATGGAAACAATGAGGATTGTCCCTACATTGATTCGGCTGAACAAAGGTTTGAAGTGGTAGTGGAAAATCTCTTCCCCCTATCTACCCCACCCATCAACACCACTTCAACACGCTATCCTCCCTCCCCCACTCCTCAACACCACCCCAACACACTATCACCCCTCCATTACCCCAACACCCTACCCCGCTCCCCTGCTCCTCAACACCACCCAAAAAGCCACTGTGACAAACTACTTGTACAGAGTCACTTCCGTGGCCTCTTCCCCCAGTGACAAAGGGCCCAGTACATGCTCTGAATGGTGCCTTCGGGTGCTTAGCAAGGAACCCTGCGTAGCTGTAGCCGAACTAGATGGCATTGAACCTGGCCAACAGATATGTTGTATAGTTAGTTCCATGTTTTGTTGCATTGGCTTGGCAAAGGCAGAGATGCCTTTTGGTTAGCTTCCTAATGTGCTGTCCAAACACTGTCAGTTCGGTAGTCGTAGCAGCCGCATGTACTGGATCACGCTCCATGCATGACACAATCCGCGCGTGGCACCCTGGATGCAGTCCTGGATGGTGTGGAGGTGGAGGGAGTGCGTGTTTGTAATTGCCTCCATTTGGACCTGGCGCCCTTCCATTGCATCCAGCCACAGCATGATGGGGTAGTCAAGTGTGGGCTGGGGAATGGGTTGTGGGCTATATGGAGAGCTTGGGCTGAAACATGGAGACCCATACGAGGGGGTGTCCATGTCTCCCTCGGGTGTCACGGCTTGCTGGCCATGTTGCATGCTGTCTTGGCTAGGTGATGCTCGTGTGCCCTCTGTCTGTCGGGTGGGTTGTTCCACACTGGTTTCAACACGCCTGCCAGCAGCTGTATCACCCGTCACAGGTACTCACTAAATTTAGGCTTCCGAAGATGGCTGCAGGAAGTGGGGGATTCAGGGTGGATACTGTTTTTCAAGATGGCCACTGCCATGCTTCCGGGTCTGGCGATGATGCTATTTCCGCTAGCGCTAATTTCACCACCGCTATTAATGCCCATTGACCAGCGGTAACAGTAATTGCACCAGGTTTCGGCAGTTTAAGGACAGAGTGCCCTGTTTCGGTGCTAATTCCTCTGGGTAGAATTAGCGTTACCATCACAGTGCTGTGTGCATTCACGACACATTGTGATCTGGGAATTAATTCCGAAGCATGCCCCGGCGGTAACGCTAATTCTGCTCAGCATCCTAGGGGACCATGCCTAGCGCTGTCACCTTCTGACTTATTGATTGCCAGATTGCAGTCTTTCGCTGCCCAGATATTTTCCTCTGCCTGATTCCATATCATTTCTTGCAATGGCCCACCATCTCATCTGTGAGAATTTATAGCTCCCCCTCACTGAATTTAGGCTTCCAAAGACAATTTACGGCACCTTCCCTCTGGTCCTCTCTTGCAACATGATTCCTGTGACTTTTGGGTATGGATGGCTGTAGAAAGTGAGGGATTCAGGGTGGATTCTGGTTTTCAAAATGGCCACTGCCATGCTTTCGGTTCCGGCGATGACGCTATTTCCGCCAGCGCTAATTCCGCCAACGTTATTACCATCTATTGACCACTGGTAACTGTCATTGCACCAGCTTTCGGTAGTTTGAGGGCTTAGTGCCCTGTTTTGGCAGCAATTCCGCCAGGCAGAATTAGCATTCCCGTCGGAGTGGTGTGCACATTCACGACACGTTATGATCCAGCGTTAGTTCTGCCACATGCCCCGGCGGGAAAAGCAAATTCTGCTTTCAAGAATTAACACTGGGATGCCGCCCACCTCCTGATGAGGCCCATTATGTAATACAGATTCTGTAGAAGAGCACAACTATGCTTGAGGGTGTTTTGTTGTGTTGAATTTGTTTTACTAGGTGTTTCCAAAGGGATAGACTACAAAGGGATGAAAGCTATTTGGAAACACAATATAACTAGGAATAGTATAGTTTGAATGATCCTGTGTCTGGATTAGATTCATTTTTATATATTTTATTTGGATATGGTGCTGTAGGCTTGTGTAGAATTACTTTCTTGGTGGAGAATAACATTGACAAACTGTGAAGAAAGATAGTTTTCAATTCGCTAGATTGTTTATTAATTCCTGATTTTCAGTTGTTGAATGTTATTCATTGTCAAATGTCAAGTAAAAAACGTCTCAAGCAACACTTAATAGCACTGAAATAAATCAGGCCCATGACCTGTTCAGATTCTTTATTCATGCAGAACTGGAGACACACGATTAAGCATGAGCCGGGGACGGTCTGACTAAAACACAAACGCATGGAATTTCCGAGGGATTGCCAATGATAAACGTTATAGTTTTTCCTAAGGTTCGATATAAGTGTTTCAAACTAACGTCGCTATATCGACAGAAAGTTAGGTGATGGTTGACATTTGCAGAGGCAGACGTGGTTCAAGATTGTTAGGGTAGGGATTGCTCTGAAAATTAGGTTAGATGTTGACATAAACAAATACTAGGGCCTAACTAGAGATAGGGAATTAGGTTAGAATTGTTTTTGGAGGGGTGGAAATACGTGGGAACTGATTTGTGAGTATGTGGGGGTGTGAATTGTGGGTGGAGGAGAAGTAAAGTCCACATGCATTCGGATGCTTTTTATAGGAGATGGCCAACACACCGAGAATCCTACATGCATTGAACAGGCTAAGGAGAAGGCCGAAACACTGAGAGCTACATTTGCATGCACGTGCATGAGGTGCAAACGGATGGAGTGCATGAGGAAGAGAAAGCAATTGATTCACCATCAACTGGGGCACAAGAGGGATAAGATATGACATCAGTTCAGCATCAAAGAGAAAAACATTGATGAGGAAGAAAAGGTGATTCCTGAAAATTCCTCAGCTCTCATTTCCTTAGCAACAGATGACAGTGTAGAACATGACAAAGATTAAGCGTCATCCCATGATTAAAGATCGAGTCTAAGACTCATCTTTGAATATAACACAGTGAGAGAGACCGGACAGAAGGACAGAAGGAATTCAGGAAGCCATGCATTTGTCAAGTGCACGCATTTTGCACGGGCAGCAAGCTTCAGAGACACCCCTGTGGGTCAGTGTACAATCTTTTGCAGAAATGTCCTGGAAAAACACATGTTATTGGCAGTGTACCTTTGCAGTCATTCACATCAACAGCACCTGCTCTTCAGTCGGCAGCACCCACACAGCATCCACTGCAAAGTACAACATGCAGACTTAAAGAAGGATGAGAGGTAAGAGTCCCTATAAGCCCTCCCAAAAAATCAGGAGTATGGAAAACTTTTTTATGTGAAAAGCAACTAGCTTATCTTGCCACCTGCCATATATACAAGAAAAATGTCTTGCAAGAGGAGGCGGGTACTAATTTGGGCACCTCTTCCCTGTGGGCCCACATGAGGCGACATCATCCAAATGCTTGGCAAAAGTAAAGGTGGGCAGGGCAGTCTTCTACCAGCCCTCAACTGCCAGCAACAGCCACATTTGAACCGCCATCCAGCACCAGTACACCAGGAAATCTTTTTATTTTACAGATGTTTAGATGCCCTCTTAGAACAGCATCTTTGCCCGAAGATTCCCCAGCGGCCATGCAACTTATATCCCTCCCCCTCAATGTGTCATCCTACTGTTGCTGAGGGCTTTGAACGTGTCTCACATTATCACAACTGACATGAAAGAATGTGCCTATTCAAAAACAATCTTGTTGTAATGTTGGCAATAGATTTACTGCCCTGTTACTTTGTAGAAAACTGTGAATTTCGGACAGCTCCTTGGCCTTTTTGATCCCTGCTTGGAAATTCAGTGTTGGCACTGTGCCACTCAAACTTTGGTGCCACGCCTTTACAACAATGCTTTGGAAGTAATAGGAATTAAACTGGACCAATGTGAGGGAAGCAGAGCCCATCGAACAATGCTACAGCTTTACAGTGTTCCAGGCACAGGTTTCATGCCAATCACTGGGTACTGGGTCCCGCTGCCCCATGCCTCTCTTCAGCAAAACCCATGACAGCAGCCATGAAATGTCATTCGCAAGCAGGCCACCTTCTGTATGTAAAGTCAGGGGTGATGCTAGGTTTGGAAAAGATCAGGGGCTGCGCCAATGTCAGGACTGGCGGGATTCGGGGCTAGCTATAGCCTTTTGTTTGTAGTCCCCGAGCTTCTATCCGGGGCTACACCCAAAAGACTATAGCCCCCTCGTCCCCCGCCTAGCAACGCTTCTGTGTAAAGGTTTGGTTGCAGGTCCCAAAGTGGTAATGATTTCTGGGTGAAAGTAGAGAAGTATGTGGCCCACTGGCTCACACCTCTTGGTTTATAGGTGAGCTTTGTGGAATCAGTCAATGGATCTAACTATAGTTGCCAAGTTTAGCTGCCCTAACGGTTGGTAAAACCATGCATCCCCCATCTAGATGGAATAGTAAATGTGATCCAGAAGACCTGCGCTCAGTGCATTGACCGACTACTGAAATAGCCACAGCCTGCCAGTGGCGTAAAACAAAATGTGGAGGACCCCCCGCGAGACGTGCTTAGTTCCCCCCCACCGCCATGATTCTTGAATAAGCATAGGTGGTGTCACAGACTCCCAGACCGGCGTGGGTCTCTAAACATGTGCTAAGCGCAGATGAACATGCTTTTGACAGGGGGCACTGAGCACGGCACTAGGTTTTTCAATCAAACTCTTCATCTTTCCCTTTGCGTAGAAACAAGGGGGTGACCGCGTCTATCCCTTGGCACCCAAAAGTACCAGCCACATCAAGGCATGAAAAAGTAAAATTATTACACACATGCTCATGGTAGAGGCCGCTTTTTAGTGCTGGGAGGTTGAAGAGGTGCTGAGGGATCACCGAGACTGTAAACTATTTGCAGTTAAATATTTTTGTGGAGGGGCATTGCCATCTCCCACAAATTAGTGTGAGCGACATGGCGTAGTGAGGGAGCGCTAGTATTGTAGGAGGTATGGGTGGGGTCCTCGCCCAAGAAAATATTGAAAATAATGTTTTGAAATGGTGCCTTATACCGCAAAATGTTTGAAGAAAGGAGTCAAAAGCCATACGATTTACAATTAGTTCTCTGTGTGAAATCAATGAAAAGCCCTGTAGATGCTATTTCGCCAACAATACCTCATGGCTGCCACGAACAAAAACATCTTTATTAACATTAACTCTGCACCTCCACCAACGGCCAACCCCACTGGAGCTCCCGTGCCCACTGCTCATGTTGTTGCCGCCCCCATGACCACTCGCTGTACTATGTTGCCTAATGCTGTGTCTATGCCCATTGCTCATGTTGATGCCGCCCCCATGACCACGCGCTGTACTATGTTGCCTAATGCTGTTTCTATGCCCATTGCTCATGTTGATGCCGCCCCCATGACCATGCGCTGTACTATGTTGCCTAATGCTGTGTCTATGCCCATTGCTCATGTTGATGCCGCCCCCATGACCACGCGCTGTACTATGTTGCCTAATGCTGTTTCTATGCCCATTGCTCATGTTGATGCCGCCTCCATGACCATGCGCTGTACTATGTTGCCTAATGCTGTTTCTATGCCCATTGTTCATGTTGATACCGCCCCATGACCACTCGCTGTACTATGCTGCCTAATGCTTTGTCTATGCCCATTGTTCATGTTGATGGTGCCCCCATGACCACGTTTGACTCCACACCACCCACAATTTCCGAGCTACCCTCCACACTGGCTAGCCCGCCCACCTCCAGGCCTCCGTCTGCCTACACACTCAGTTGCGCATTGATTAATGCCCGATCAGTACCCGCACACGCCCTTGACGTCAACGACCTGCTCATCAAGGACGACCTCGACCTCCTCATCCTTACTGAAACTTGGCTCAATGAAACTTCAGGCCCAGCCCTATCCCTTGCCATCCCTCCTGGGTATTCCATCTTCAGGAAAGACCGCACCTCTCAGAGAGGTGGAGGCGTTGCCTTCATCGCCAGGGAAGGCATTGCCATTAGAGAATTTGAAGGCCTGCTTGACAGCAACAGCGACTACCTCCCTCTAAAAAATAATGTCTCTCCCAACTGCACCATAATTATGCACATTGTCTATAGACCCCCAGGATCATCCTTTGACTTCCATGACACCCTTATCCATGCACTGTCCAACAACATCAAAAAGAAATCACGGGTCCTACTTCTGGGTGACCTTAACCTAGGGCTGAACGACCCGAAGGACACCCCTGCGAAATCCCTCAAGAAAGCCCTGTCCAACCTCGGCTTCACGCACTCCATTTCCGATCCCACTCATATCAAAGAGCGCACCCTTGACTGGATCAGTCAACACAACTGCTCCCTTCTCATCACGGCCAAAACCCCCATCCCTTGGTCGGACCACCACTACATCCAATTTACCCTCGGAACCAAGAAAGTGGCCTTCGCAACCCCCCACCGTGCCCAGTAACCTGCGCTAGGAGCTCTCGCCTTCTCACAGTTGAAAGCCTAGCACCCTACCTCCTCAACCCTGCCCTGCAGGCCCCCTCTTCTAACAACCCCAAAATCTTAGCTGACACCTTCAAGGATGTCATCTCATCAGCCGTTGACGCCATTGCTCCACTGACCCTAAAAAAACGCAAAAAAAGCCAAACATGCTAACTCATGGTTCTCCAAAGAACTTCTTGAACAACGCACGCAAAAAAGGACTGCCCTCTCCACCTGGAAAGCTAGCCCCTCTGAAGCCACCAAACAGAAGTTGAAAACCATCTCCAAATCCTACAAGACTAACATCACCTTAGCCAAGGCCTCCTCCTTCAACACCAGGATCGCTGAAGCCAAGTCAGGGTCCAAGGAAATATTCACCATCTTTAGGGAACTGGAAAAACCATCTGCCCCCCACCATCAATCATCAAAGATGACAAGTGGTGTAATAGCATCCAGTCTGCCATGCTAGAGAAGCTCAACACCCTTCAAACCAAAATCTGCAGCCACCAAAAAGCCCTCTCCAACATTATAGCCAACTTGCGCGCTGAGCCACCCATCAAGACCACCGCTTCCCCTTTATTCGAGTTCAAAGTTATCACTGAGTGAGAGGTCATCACCCTGATCAACTCCATCAAACCCTCCAATTGCAAGGGTGATGCCTGCCCAGCTAGCCTCATCAAAGACTTAGCACCTACCTTAGCCCCCATCCCTACAGCTTTTATCAACTCCTCCTTCCAGTCAGGCCATATCCCGTATGGACTCAAGGAAGCTCGGGTGCGCCCACTCCTCAAAAAACCCTCGCTCAACCCAACAGTCCCTGGTAATTACAGACCTATTACCACTGTACCCTTCCTGCTCATAATTTTGGACAAAGCAGCTTACCTGCAAGTCCAAATGTTCTTAGAGGATAACCAGCTCCTAGGCCTGCAGCAATCTGGATTCCGCCCACGGCACGGCACCGAAACGGCCCTCCTATACCTCAAGAATCAAATGGACAATCTTAGAGATGCAGGCAAACCTGCTCTCCTACTGCTCCTTGATCTATCCGCAGCCTTTAATCTTGTGGACCACAGCACCTTGTGCCATCATCTAGCCACCCAAACCAATTTCTCCCCGAAAGCTTGTCAATGGATCACCTCCTTCCTCCAAGAAAGGGCCATGAAAGTCTTTTCGGAGTCTGCATCAGCCACCCCTAGCCTCCTTACCTGCGGTGTTCCCCAGGGGTCCTGTATAGCACCCACGCTTTATAACCTTTTCACAAGGCCCCTGTTCAGCATCCTGGATTCCCTTGGAATATCCTACACCAACTACGCGGATGACACAGAGGTACTCATCCCACTCACGGGCGACTACCTAGCAGACACTATCACCCTCACCACTATCTACTCCACCATCCAATCCTGGATTTTGATTTTATTTTATTTTATTTATAAAGCGCAGAAAACCAGGCCCAGGGGCAACCGGGCGCATACTCTTAAACATGTTACAATAAAACAGTAGTTACACAGTAAGTTACAAAATACACAGCATATATACATAAACCGAGGGGTACCATTAGCAGAATATAATACAAGGCAGAGAACTGGCTCTGCCTCAATAGTGACAATTCTGAACTCCTCCTTATAGGGTCACCTTTCACATTGGGCAACCTTGGAGACCAGTACTCCTCCTTCACCATCGATAACATTCCTATCAAGGTCTCAAACCATGTTAAGACACTCGGAGTCTACCTTGACTCCGACCTTTCCATGGACAGACAGGTCAATGCTATCGCCACCTCCTCAGCCTACTACTCTAAAATCCTCAATCCTCAAATCCCCTTCTTGGCCCGCCATAATTGCCTCACCATTGCCAGGGCAATTATCGGGTCAAGGCTAGACTATTGCAATGCCCTCCTCGCTGGGACCTCCAACAAAAACGTGGCCAAATTGCAGCTAGCTCAAAGCAATGCGCTCAGGGCAGCCACAGGTACCG
Source organism: Ambystoma mexicanum (assembly GCF_040938575.1). Lineage (NCBI taxonomy): Eukaryota > Metazoa > Chordata > Amphibia > Caudata > Ambystomatidae > Ambystoma > Ambystoma mexicanum. The sequence goes on along the minus strand of NC_090933.1, from coordinate 1,037,080,054 downwards.
CTAGAAGAGACCACATCTCCGAAATCAGATGGCAAGCCCACTGGCTCCCTATCAAAGAGAGAATTGTCTTTAAAACTCTTGCCCTCACCCGCAAATGCCTCCACGAACTCGCCCCTCCCTACCTGACCAACAGAATCACCAGGCACACTGCCACCAGACCCCTAAAATCATGCTAAACCAACATGATTGTCACGCCTATTACACTAAAGGTGCGCGCTGGTGGCTCCAGCTTCCCCACCCAAGCAGCCACCCACTGGAAGGCACTGCCACCTCACTTAAGACTGATTGAATCACACCTAGCCTTCCGTAAGGCTATCAAAACTAGACTCTTTGTCTAAACAGAATATCTAGTACGAATCGGTTTTAGCAATTTCCTGCATATGTGTTCGCTACTGTGTAACCATGAGCCCATTGGGCACCCGCCTGTAACCTTAAGTCTGCCTATCATCTGTAACAGCGCCTCGATGCCTCATGGGCTGCAAGCGCGCTTGATAAATGCAAATAAATAAATGAATAAATAAATAAATACCCAGGAGTATTTCACTACATTTTCATGATACCTGGGGTCGACAACATATGCCAGCTTTGCCATTGTAAGCCATGTAAATGAAGCTGCAGCCACAATCTAGCTATGCCAGTAATGGTTACAGTAAATAACTTGTATAAATCTGGAGAGAAAAGATTTGCCAGTAATGGTCACTGTAAAAAATCTAAAGAAGCTGTGGACGCTTTCTTGAGTAGGCAGACACAATATATGCCAGTATGGTGACTTTAAGTCTTGCATGAAGATGCAAACACAATCCATGCTATTATCAGTGAATATAAATCACTTGTTTTTTTCATCCTCCATCAAAAAGCATATATTTATCTCTCCTGAATGCCGGACGGTGTCATGGCCCTTTCAAACTTTTTAGGTGCAACGGCAACATACTCATTTATTTCAGGGCCTTAAATGTGCCCTTTAAAGAGCACACATTAAAGGTTGCATTTGCTGGCAAGCTCAAGCCATTTTCTCCTTTGGGCCTCTTGCAGTGTCTAGCAACATTTTCATCAACTCATTTCACAAACACAAATACTCCCCCAAAAATAAAAATACTCCCCCAAAAATAAAAATGAAAAAATGGGGAGCAAAAATACTCCCACCAAAAAAATAGGAAACACACATCAGAACTTGTGCCCCTGCCCTCAAACACAGTTCCATGGATATGCTTGGACCATTAATGCATGTTGCACCACGGGAAGAAATTAATATTATTACTTCCTGAGCAGAAGAGTTAGAAATGTATCTTAGGTACAAGGCAATATTACAACAACATTTTGTTTTACAGTGAAAATATATTTTTACTTGCTTATAAAATACTCCCATTGGGAATTGGGCTTACTTTTTTACTCCCTAAAAAAACATTTTATTCCCAACGTTCAGACATAGTACGTAAAATACTCCCACTTCAAAATCTTATCTGGAGCTACATTAGTACATACTCACAAAGAGCCTTCTAGCTCCAGACACATTTTGTTTTGATTAAGTTGATTTGGCTGCCAATAGATGACAGTCATTGTCAAATAGGTGGCAGCTAGTCACTGCTAGAGTTCCACCCAGGAAGGTGAGAGCAGGTTCTGCACAATAAAGTGCTACGTTCAGAATGAATGCTACCAAGAGGCACCGATATTGCAGGTGCCATGCACCCTTTTGGTGTTATAATTCAGATAGGGTGACTACATTTTCAAAATAAAAGACAACTGTCCAGAAACATAACAGTAGAGCTACTCGAACCGAACCCCCTCAATTCCCCAGTAAATCATAATCATTTCCAGCACTTTTCCTGGATTTAGAATGTGTAATTTGGCTGTGCCTGCAAGCTTGGTAAAAACTAAGGTGGGTGTACTAGGATTCCCATAACAGGCCTTGCTAGTGTGCTCTTTGCCATGCTGTCTTCATGCCCCAAGCAGTCTGTGTGGAACAAGCAGTTTATGCATGTGGCTGCCAACTGAAAGGGTGGGGGTTCGAGATCACAGTGGGCCTTGTGGTTGTATAAAATGACAATACGGTTACAATTGCGGTTTATAAGAATTAGCAAGAGTTGATCCTGATTCAGCTCCTTCCTTAAAAAACTGTGCTCTGGGAATGGGAAGATAGAGTCCCAGTACATTAGAGATCTGATGTCCCTGCCTGCAGGTGCGCACACAGTATATCTCCTTCTTACATGCTCATGCGCGACACTGAAACTTTATAAAGATAACTTTTGCGCCACCTTGAACTTCAACGCTCGGGTGCAGGGTTTGGACTGCCCGGCGTCAGATATCAGAGATGTGCTTCTCCCATTGGTTGATAAGAGGATGTGATCTCGGTTGCTTAGCCACCAACAGAGCATATGCTGCTGCAAAGGAAAGGTGGGAGGTCTGCACGGCTAATGAAAAAAGAAATGTAAAAAAAAAAACATATGTAGGGCCTGCTCAAGCAGAGCCCTCGTGGTTTTTTCAATTTTTCAAGGCAGTGCAGACCTCGCGCCTTAGGTTTGGTTGGGCCCTCTTTGGGTACGGTTCCCCACGCACTGCGGCGGCTGTGGAGAACTTCACTATGCCAGTGCAGACTGCATTTAATGGATGCCTATTTAACAATAAGACAGTGGCAAATGTTGGGCAATGTTTGCTCTTAGTTTCAGACTTTAGAAGAGACCACCAGCGGTTTAGAATGTATGGTACCATTCAGGAAAGTGCTGACATTGTTATATAAGTTGGAATCACAATTACCCAACACAATACAGGAACTGTCTGTCAATGCAGAAAAAAGGGAACTGGATATGAATCTGCCCTCAACCTTCTGACAGGATCCACCCATTGTTGTTATGGAGGAGAATATGGAATTCCTACTGCCATCTTTTCTTGACCCATGGTTTAAAGTCAAGGTGGCAACATTTCAACAGCAAGAGCTTCAGCCTGAAGCAAATCCTGCAGCTGTCATTCATAGGAGGGTGCACTAAAGTGATGTTTAAAAGCCTGGATGGACCAAGAAGCAAGCCAAATGTTTGAAACTAGCCCAGTCAATGCAGGACTACATCCCTGTAAAGAAATTCATGCAACGGGGCACACTTGTTTTCCACAACTACTGACACTATTTCGGGACACACCAACGTGAGCATTCTGAAGAGTGGAAACAGTATGCACCTTTGGGACAGACTTCTCCCCGAAACTAGCTTCCTATCTGCATAAGGGTCGCCACGTGAATTGACCATGTGGCCATCTGTACTTGTTCAATTAGCTATGGAAAGCTGAAGCTGCCCGCCAGTTGGCATGCATTGTGAATTTGATTTTTAGCACTGCTGTGGCTATTGTGTCTAACCACCGGAGACATATTACTTAGACAAACTTAATAGAGTTTACTTTCATAGAAATGAAATAGAAATGAATAAGCATCCTATGGCCGAATACTAGAGTGGAAGATAACACAAGTCCTACACAACGGATTCCTCAGATTAAGATTTGTTTGTCAGTTACAGTTATGTGGATGGAGCGGCATGAGGAAAGGTTGTGGAGACTTGGACTCTGACAGTAGTGGTTGATCATTTTGCAAAAGTAAATGTTTAGTTTTCTGATAATCCTACATTTATTTAGTTCCAAATACCCTCAAGTCCTATTTCTACACTCACAAACTAGAGGTGACGCCTCAATTTATTTGGCTCTACCAACCCACAATTCCTGTCTCTGAGACCTAGTAAGACGCTCACAAACTAGAGGTTCTAACTCAATTTAGTTGACTGTAGCAACTAACATAGCCACTAATGGCTTTTTTCAGCACTCTCCCAGTGCACAATTCCCCACCTCTTAATAACCCATTGCTCCATCATCTAGAAGAGGGAAGGCATGTGCTTCTCCCCTACCTCGTCGTCCAGTTCACCCTGACTGACAGAGTACAGTCACGCAATGCACAGAGTATGTGCCTGCATTCCTCACAACTCTGTCTCACCTGTTCTGCCCAAATGGCATCACACTATGAATTCTACCACTACGAACAGGAACCTATGCTGATAGTGGGGGTAAAGTGGCCCTGATTGTCGGAGATGGCTGGGTGGGCTAAGGCTAAGGGGAGCATGAGGATCACTTTCAAGAGTCTGGCCAGCTGGGAATAGTGCCATCTGATAATCCTCTTGCTGCTACTCTCACTGCTGCAGGAGTGTGTAGCACTAGCTACATCTGGGGCACATGATGTGGGCATTATGAACACATCATTATGCCCCAGCGTGCAGTGCTTTTACACCAAAGAGGGTTCCAAATTACTCTTGATTGGGTTCCCCTGATAAACTGACCTTTGACTGAGATTGCATATTACATGCATGCCTCCCCCTGTCAGTCAAACCCTCTACAAGCTGAAGTAATCCCACATCCATAACAAGATGGGTGTTGATGTCAAGTACGGTGGTGTCTTCTACCGAACTCCACCCTCCTGAAACGTCTATCTAGGTTGTTTTTAGTAAAACCTTTTGGATAGATAATTGGGACCTCCGTGGGTTGTAGACTGCTCTTCTGATGATGACACCGTACCACAATAATGCCACAAACTCTGCTTGGGAACATTTAAAATAAAATGAACAGATGATGATCTAATTTAGGCTGAAAGGGGCAAAAACGGTATTTGCAGACTTAATTGAATAAAAAAAAGGAATGGGACATTTATTCAAAAATTGACTGTACGAAAATGACTACAGCTCAAAATGTTGACTTAATCCCCCATTCGGTGTCATTATAGTGAACAAGGGCCGCTGGGGCTGAGGGGGTGTCACACGCACCCTTCTTCACTATAATGCCATCGGGGGTTGTGGGAGTGGCCCCTGCTCCCTATTCAATAAAATCTTTAAAAAAGAGGACCCTGCCACACCGTCTCCATTCACATAAGTGAAGGGAACAATCGTCGCAGATGGAAGCAGGAGACGGCGGAACACAAGGAGATGTGCCACCAAGAGGTAAGTGAGGGGGTGGGCGGCAGTGGGTTGTCAGACATGTTCGGGTGAGTGAAAACCAATGGTCATTTTCATTCAAATGACTTTTGTTTTATTTCTCTCGCAAACATTTTGTATTCATTAAATGCACGTTAATCCATTAAAAACAAGATGGAGTTCATAAAATGGTCTTCTTCCACAGATTTATCTGATTTCTTTGCTCGATTAGAATATCAAAACAATCATAATTGGCCCTTCTTAAAAGCAGATTTTCTAAAATAATTTTTGTACACCCCAAGGCCCAAAAAGTCCAATAGTTAGCATATACTTTGATGTTCGCTAAGGACCAATCACACAAAGATTTTACTCAGAAGCTTGTGCAGGAATTTTCTAAGGTCTATCGACACATTGTTACCAATAGATTTATAACTACTTTCAAATTGCACCTTTTTTGATTATGTGTTCTTAGCACCATGAGTGGGGACAAGCAGTCAGGTTCTTTGGATCGCGGGCTGAATCTAACAATACAAGCCTGCGTTCCATGGAACCTGATGGTTGCTTCCCCCGCCCGGCACCACCATCTTCCCCTCACCTTCCCTTTCCTTTAAATTTTCCCATCGCTCCCAGCCTCACTTACCTAATTTCTTCAGTGGCATCGGAACTGCTGCTACCGCTCCATGGCCACCATGGAAATGGAAGAGGGACTCCTCGGCTACGCTCAGGCCTTTAACTTGGGCCGTTACCACACGTTCTAGCACTTGGAACGGGTGTTTATTTTTTAAGTCCAGGTCTGTCATTAACCTAGGTCATTAGACTGGAATATTATTCATGCTTCTAGAATCTATGAAGGACAAAAACTACAGTTCCAAAAATAAAGAAAAGACCACCAGACAATTACACAGATGCTGTTAAGGTAGCTAAGGTGAAACACACTCCTTATGTAGGCTGATCAATTGGAGAAATTAACAATTCATGTTCTGTTTTCAAGGACAGTGACAACAATAGAAGGCCCTATGTTCAGCGTCCACAGAATAGTCCTTCAGCTGTTATACAAATCACAGAGTCACCACAAACACGGATTTACATTACTACCCGATACCCAGGGCTGAAGCCTATTTTGAAATAGTGTTATATTCCCCTTCATCAGAGGAATAATCAAAAACCAAAGGCCATGGTCACAGAATCGAAACCAGAATTTATCACAGGAAAGGAACCAATCACCTCTTTCTTGAACTAATTAGCAAAATGATAATCCTCCTCCTCCCAGGCATCACAAAAGAATCTCCAGGTACGACATTGAATGGAGACCAAGTAATGTCTTTCTCAGTAATTACTAAAAACTATACAAACTGCTCCTCCGGGCGGGACAGCTACACCCCTAGGAACAAATTCCTATTCCCCGCAACCAAGAAGGGAAGGACAAATCATCTCACCTGATGCAGTATGTGAAGCAATTGAGAGGAAGCTTTAATGCAATGATAAATACTAGTAAGGTACCCTATTGCCTTAATGCTTCTCAATGCAATAAACAACATGAACCATTCCATAGTGCACCGTGATATGATGAGAAGGTTCAAATTAAAGTGCACAAGGGCAAGAGTAAACCCCAGAGTTTATTGGAAAGGGTATGCAAAGCCATAGAGGAAGCTTGTTTTATGCCCCCTAAAAATATCCCCAAGTTTGCTGAAAAAGCGCTAGAAGCCAATGACAATGCCTTCTTATCCCTTGGTGTGAAACAAAATGAAAACACAACATTTTATTTTAATGAACATACCAATATGATAATGACCTTTAAGTGAGAGGAAAACTGGGGACAGACACAACTGGGGAACCTCTCTTTGTAAATTGAACTGAACACCTCCAAAGGCAAGTGGGTTAAGCATATTAAGGAGGCAACAGACAATCTTAATAAAGGGAGTGACATTGGACAGAGAGCCACAACCCAAAAAAAAGAAATACCCAAAACAAGAAATGTTTCATCAAGGGACAGAAAATTGGATGTTTCTAAATAATTTTACAGACCTTGCTCGGACAGGGGCCAATGAGACAGACCTTAAGGAATGGAGGAGATGCCTGAGCATTTCCTTATTTGCCAAATCATCTGAACATGGTCTTGGGGGAAAAAAGAATATGCCACTGAAATCAAAATTCTATATCAAGAGTATTATGGTACGTATTATGCTTTCTCTTTTACTTCACAACTCGAGCAGCAAAACAAACAATACATTTTCAACCATCAAAACACAAAAGTTTGTAAGGAACTCATGGTGGCAACAGTAAAGACAGACACAAGTGATAACAGTCAAGGGTGTTTATTAAACTGAATATGCAGGTTGGAAAACCACCTAATCTAAGCCTAAATCTAAGATTGGAGCAAGCTACGACCCCCAAATAATAATAAGGCAGTCCTAGTGGCATCTTGTACAAATAAAAGGTCCCATACAAAATAAACGATTACCAATCCTTACAACTAAACACAGAAAGTGTGTGGGATAGGATTCACAAGAAAGAAAGAGTGTTCACAAATGATAAGTCAGCATGTTATAGCTGGGGGTCTCCCTTCCCCACGTTTTGAGCACGGGACGAGGCGGGACTCCTGATCGCAGCACACTCTCGAGCTTTCCCAGCAGCACAAGACAACAGTTCTGTTCACTGCTATCAGGATCTTCGGTGGTTAAGTCTCTTTTCTACAAAAAGTCTCTTGCCTCTGAGGATCTGATGTGTTAAAAAAAAAAAAAAAAAAAGTTCCTTTCCGCCTGTACGTTGGGGGATGACTTTTCACCCCTGGATACCCCTCTTCCAGGTTCAGACCCTTCTCGAACGTTAGCTTCCCTCTGTCAGGTTCACTACGGTTTTCCTCAAAACACTTTAGCCTGTTGCGTTCACAAGTCTTAATGTCCTTTTAGACAATCCAATGTGGACATCCCTCTATCGGGTTCACTCTTGTTAACACAATGATCATCGGGGCATCATGCTTCGCCCGTTCTGCAGGCATCCCTCCTTCGGGATCATGTTTGCCAGCCTCTCTACTTTCTTACTATGTCGGATTCCCTTCCGTTAGTTTTCCAATGGTTTGTCGGTCAAAGACCTTTGACTGTGCAGGGGATTTTGCTAGAACCCTGTATGACCACTTTCAACTTTTTCCTGCAGCTTTCCCAAGGCCTTATGCTATAGGTAGTCTCAACAATGGGGGAGTTAACCAGAGTCTCTTGAGTGGGCACCCATGTGGTGCTGGACCCTCTGCAGCTGGTTTTCCCCTTAGGAATTAACAGTTCTTTGATTTTCCCCTAATTTTCCATTTGCAACTTTCGTCCAACACAGTTCAGTTTCTTATCGGTTCTCCCCTGGACTCACCGGCTGTGATGAACTGCTTGGCTTTTCCTGTCTCTGGAGGCAAGGGCTGTCGGTACCATGGTGTCAAGCATCTCTCCCTGTCCTGATTTTCCGTGTAGGAGGGATTCGGGTACCGTTGACATCTGCTGCAACACACATTGGCTATAACTAGGGATGAGTGATCTGTAATGAGTGTGAATTGTCATCATAATAGGTAGTATCTATGATGGATAATAGCCCACTTGATGGCCAGGGCGACTAGCGAATAATATGCGGTGGGTGTTCCAATCCATCACAAACCTGGAATAGGATGGCTCCTAACCCTGTAAGGGAGGCATCCGTCTGTAATACAAACTATTTAGAGAAGTCAACTACCTTCAGGATTGGTTTCTGGCACATAGTCTGTTTCAAAGTGTTATAACATATCTCATCCTTGGCCAAAGCTACACTAGCACCCCCATCGTTATCCAGAAATTGTCAGGACATCACCATAAACAGCCTCCAGCCCTTTATCAACGACATCCTTAGCGAGATTACATTCAATAACCTTGACCCATCAAACCTGGTAGACCTCTACAACAACACTTTCAAATCTGCCCTAAATATTGCTGCCCCTCTCAAACTCAGGAAAGCTATACCATTGGCTTACCTCAACAAGTGGTTCACCCCCGAACTTAAAAGGTTCAGAAACATAAAAAGTTCAGCAGAATCCACCTGGTGCAAACTACCCTCCATCGATAACAAAACTGCATTCACGTTAGCATCCACTATCTACAAAGCGGCTATCCTTTCGACAAAAAAAGACACCTATGACTCTAGAATCCAGAATGCCAAATCCAGTACATAGGAATTTTTCAGTATACTAAAAGAGCTTGAATCCCCTGCACCTCCTACACACGACTGCAATAAAAACACAGAATGGTGCCCTAATAAGCCTTCGCAGATAAAATCACCCTACTGCAAAATAAAATCAAAGCTAAAAAGGCAAGCCTTAACACTGGCTCCCAGCCCCCTGACCTTAACCCAGATAAAACCTCTCACCCCTGGTACCCTTTCTCCTCACAAGTAACTCCCAAGGAAGTTGAGGACATCATAAAAAGCCTAAAACCCATTGCCAAGGAGATATCTGCCCGGCCACCATCATCAAGGATGGAGCAAATGAATTAGCCCCTTTCATCACCACCTTGATAAACTCATCATTCTTTTCCAATCTGGTACCCAACAACCTCAAGGAAGCTTAGGTTATGCCGTTACAAAAAAAAATCAACCTTGACCCTAACGAGCCACTAATTACAGACCCATCACCACCATCCCATTCCTTCTAAAAATTCTGGATCGCGTGGCTTACCTACAAATCTAGAAACACTTAGAGGAGAATGACCTCCTTGGACTTAGACAATCCGGGTTCAGACCCAGACATGGAACAGAGACAGCCCTCCTTGATCTAAAGATCCAAATGGACGAGGCGAAGGACAAAGGCAAGCTAGTAATCCTAATACTACTTGACCTACTGGCAGCTTTCGACCTCATCGACCACCAAATTCTCATCAAACATCTCACCGCAGCAGCAGCATTCTCCACTGATGCATCCCATTGGGTTAAATCCTTCTTATCAAACCGGACCACCAGAGTCTTCTCTCCCTCGGCCTCCGCAGACCCGACTCTGATATTGTGTGGTGTCCCCCAGGGATCCTGTGTATCACCCTCTTCGACCGCCTGGACAAATTGGGTGTCGTCTACACCAACTATGCAGACGACACTCAAGTCCTCATTCCCCTCACTGGTTGTTACAACCATGACTCCAATCTGCTAAACAACATATATCTGGAAATCCAAGCCTGGATGGCCACTAACAGCCTGTGTCTTAATGATGATAAGACCGAGGTAATGATCGTGGGTACTCAGGCACGCCTGAATAAACTCGACACCAGATACTACTCTTTCATTATTGATGGAAACTTAATCAACTTCTCCAAAGAGATAAAAACATTAGGGGTATACCTCGATTCAACTCTCTCTCTTAAAAAACAGGTCAATAGTGTTGCATCTTCTATGGCCTACACCAACAAACTGACCTACAGCTGCAAATCTTATTTATCCACAAGTAGCTGCTTAACACTGGCTAGAGCACTTGCTCTATCGTAAATTGACTATTGCAACACACTCTTCCTTCGATCCTCGGAACACAACCTAAACAAACTCCAAGTATTACAAAATAAGTCACTGAGAGCAGCACTTAGTCTTCCAAGATCCTGCCACATCTCCACTCACAGACACAATGCCAACTGGCTACCCATCCATGACAGAATCTCTCTACGCACCCTTGCCATCACGCATAAATGCCTCACAAACTCAGCCCCAAAATACCTGGCAGACAAAATGTGCTTACATCAACCCACATACACTACCAGATCACCTCATTCCCACAATTTAGTGGTTCCAAGATACAACCTAAAAACAGCAGATGGAGCCAGTTTCCCAGTACAAACTGCCAAACTATGGAACTCTACCCCTAACCCCTCAGACATGAACCATCCTTCCTCACTTCTTTTGAAGCCAGCATGAAAAACTGGCTGAGCAACAAGTATCCTCAGTAAAATACATTCACTAGGCAAGCCAATCTTTAATCTATGCTCTGGCCCAGCCCCATGTTCAGTCCACTGCTGTATATTATTTCCTGTATCTGACATCTTGACCCACCTGTAACCAGGGTCCTTTGTTGTCGGTATCCTGCTTGCCTGCATATATGTGTATATCCTCTTTGCCTGCATATGTGTATAACCATTAAGTCCTTCAAGCGCCCAGTTACCTCAGGGTTTGGAGCGCAATACAAATAATAAACAAATACAAAAATCCTTGTCATTCCAATGACGTTCCTGGGGTTTAGCATTCTTAAGCTTATCTGTCAGCTGGTGCAGTTTTGTCCAAAAGGTTGGGGATACACCTCTGGTAATATCCTATTAACCCGAGAAAAGCTCTAAGATCTGTTTTGCTCTTGGGGGTTGGTGTATATAAGACAGCTTTTACCTTCTCATGTTGGGGCTGTACATTCCCATTCCTTACGAAGAAGCCAAAGTATTTTATGGCTGACTAGGCCAATCTGCACTTAGCTGGATTAGCAGTTAGCCCAGCGTTTCTGAGGACTTTCATGATATTATAAAGATGGGAGAGATGGTCCTCCCAGGTCTTACTATAAATGAAGATATTGTCAATATAAGCTCCACATAAATTGGAATAGGGTTATAAGATTGGATCCATGAGGCGTTGGAAAGTGGCTGATGCGCTGTGTAAGCCAAAATGAAGGACTTTAAATTGGAATAGTCATAGAGGCATTAAAAAAACATGGTCTTTTCCTTATCTTGCCCATATGGGGGTACTTGCCAGTACCCTTTTGTTAAATCTAGGGTAGATAGAAAGGTGGCTGCTCCGATTTGATCAATTAGGTCATGGATGCATGCCATTGGATACGCATAGAAGTCCAATATGGCATTAACTTGATGGATGTCTATGCAGAATCTCCAGGACAGGTCAGGTTTAGTGACCAACACGATAGGAGAGGACATTGGGCTTGAAGAGGGCTCAATAATATTAGCTTTCAACATTTTTTTTACTTCCTGGATCACCATCTGTTTACAGGCTCCTGGAAGTCTATACGGTTTTAAATGAACCACTTTATCTTTAGTTGTTCTACTATAGTGGTATGTGCCTTTTACTCTTCCTGGTTTTTCTGCGAATAAATCGGGAAATGAGACCACTACATCTCTTAGATCTTCTTGTTGGGTAGATAGCTCGGGAGGAATTAAGTCAAAGTTATCTATCTCTTCGGGAACCAGACAGGCTAGTACTTTGGCATGGGTGGCTGACAGGTTCTCTTTCCATTCTTTCAAGAGATGTATGTGATACAAACAGACCTTCTGTTTCCTGTCCGGCTGTGCTACTTAATAAGTACAGGTTTCCATTCATTCTACTATCTCATAAAGTCCGTACCACTTGGAGACAAGTTTGTTTTCGGAGGTGGGTAAGAGGACCAGTACTGTTTGTCCTATGGAGAATAATCTTAAATTAACATTTTTGTCATGAGTGCATTTGTGTTGGCTTTGGGCCTTTTCCATATGAAATTGGCTTGAGACTTAGTTTTTACTCATATGTTCTCCATTCTGGTGGCGGTTTGCGAGATGGGAAAGGGGGCCTCCTCTTCCCAGGTTTCCTGGAGCAAATCCAGGATCTCTCTGGGCTCTCTACCATAGAGCAGTTCAAGGGAAGAGAAACATGTGAAAGCTTGGGGGGTTTTCCTCACTTCAAATTGTGCCCACAGGAATATTCGGTCCCAGTCTTTTCCATCCTTGTCTTCCAATTTTCGTAATATTAGTTTCACGGTCTTATTGAATTTTTCTACCAAGCCATCCATTTCGGATGGCACACAGAAGTTTGCAAGGTGGTAATGTGGAGTAGCTCTTTGACTTCAGCCATAAGCTTACTCATACAATTTAACCCTGGTCTGTTATTATTTCTTTGGGAAAGCTGACCCTGGAGAAATACGGTAGAAGATGTTTGAGGATTTGCTGTGTGGTTTTATTTTGCATTGGTAATGCCTCGGGATATCGGGTCGCATAATCCACAATTCCAAGGACATATTTATTGACTAATCTGGATTATTATGTCCATACCGATTCTTAAAAAAGGGGGCTTTTCTGATCGGCAACGGGTTCAGAGGGGCAGGTAATGAGATGTGCATGCTGGTCTTTTGACATATTTCGCACGCCTGGATGAAGGTTTTTATATCGGCATGGATACCCGGCCAGTAAAACTTCCCACTAATATGCACCATGGTTTTAGATTGTCTTAAATGCCCTCCGGTAACGTGGGAATGTACAATCTCCTGTACAACCTTTCGGTGGCTCTTGGGTATTACCATCTGTGTTTTTACTAAACCTTCTGTAGATGTCTCTCTTATATAAAGCAATTCTTGTTTTAAGAAGAAAAAGGGACTTCCCTTCCCTAAGCCTTCTCCTTCCGGAATTGCTTGTAGAAAAGCTACAGCAAGAGCTGGATCATTTTACTGGGTGAAATCTAGGTAGGGATAGATGGTGGGCTCTTCTTCCTTCCTTTCTTCGAGGTTAAGAGATTTATCAGCTTCCCCAAAGCCTAATTTACCTCGTTCTGTTTTATCTGGTTCACTTTCTTTAAACTGAGGAAATAGAGCTTTTTCCAAAATTCCCTGGGCAATTTGATCTGCCTGATGTACCTCAAAAGTGATCTCACCATGATTCTGTAAGAGAACCTTTACATCTCCCGGTAAGCCGGGATCAATAACACCTGCTAAGATGTCTATCCAGAACTTCCATGCTAGGCCAGATATTGGGGCCAATCGTATGTAGCATCTGAGAGTGGGTATCAAAACCAAGTGCGTAGGAATCATTCCTCTTTTTCCAGGGGGAATGGTAGCTTCCCTACTGCTACATATATCAAACCTTATTGATTCCTTGGTGGTGATGGAATGGCTAGAGGCTCTCTGAGTAAGCTTTTGAAATTGTAGGGTTCCCCAATTAGTTTCAATTGAGTACAGACACACGTGATCACAGTTCAAGGGTGTTTATTAAACTGTATATACAGGTTGGAAAACACCTTATCTAAACCTAAATCTAAGATAGGAGCAAGCTACTACCATCAAATAATAATAAGGCAGTCCTAGTGGTGTCTTGTCAAATAAAAAGGCATATACCAAAAAAACATTATTGCCAATCCTTACAACTAAATACAAAAAGAGTGTAGGATAAGATGCACAAGAAAGAAAGAAGTGTTCACAAATGATAAGTTAGTATGTGATAGCTGGGGGTCTCCCTTCCCCTTGTTTTGAGCACGGGACAAGGCAGGACTCCTGCGCACAACACACTCTCGAGCTTTCCCAGCACGAGACAACAGTTCTGTTCTCGCTTATTAGGACCTTCCATGGTTAAGTCTCTTTAAGTCTTGGAGTTTAAGCATTGTTCACAGCAAGGCAGAGCAGAGAAATGTACCGCCTGGTTTACCCAGTCGATTGCCAGATTGTGTAGCTGTTTGAGTAGTCAGTACTGATGATAAAGATACACTTATTTTTTAAGAAACTCATTCAGGTCTATATTACAGATGGACAAGAGGTACCTACACACCAGGTGATTGACAGCAACCGATCCTGTGAGCAGGAAGAAAAGCCCAGTGTGAAAAGGGCTTTGAGGGACCCAGCCAGATGAAACAACCTTTGAAAAACATTTTTCCATGAGAACTCCCCCATCCTTGTGTTCCCCAAAAACAATCGAATGCCCCTCTTGACTATTCTATGAGAATAAAGAAGATTGAAAGTTTGAGTTCTTTGTGATCAGAAACAGAACCAAGTGAATACAAAAGGACTGGCCTATGAATTAAGGGGCCCTTGACTTGCTGCAAAGCAGCCCAAAGGACAAATAAAACAAATGGACTAAAACTGAAGAAGGTCCTTGGATGTGGAACAGGCCAAAATAAGATGATTCGGGTGGAAGATGTGCCGATGGAAGACAAACAAAACGAGGATGAAAATAAAATGAATATGGGGAAAGGGCAGGGAACAAGGAAGTGTTTTGGGGTGGGAGGAAGGAAATAGTGGATATAAACAGTAAAATGTTGCATGTGGACAGAACAGGAGAAAATGGGCTGGTGGGTTCCCTCAAGGAATGATCTCTCCCGATTCTCATGGTGGCTGAAATAACTTGTTGTGCATGCTAGGTTTATATTTTATTGGGTAATGGGGATGGGATCTAGACAAGAGCACAACAAAGTTATTCTTTGAAGATACGTACATACAAAGATTCAAAGAGAGCGACATGTTTGCAATGGTCTTTTGACAAAATGAGATACATATATGTTTTAGATTAGGAGAGTACCATATGGTTGAAGACTGTAGATTCCTTAAGAAATTTATTTTTTACGATACCTTCCATTTTGAGATAAAACACTAGGGGGAGTGACTGAGATGAGGATGCATAGGTACACTGTATACGGGGTGGACACTGGGTGTAGTGGTCGTGTATTGAACAGTGGTCGAATACCGACCAGAGGAGGGTATCTAGAGGGGTGCTGACCTCTCTACCCCTCAAATGAGTACAGATAACATGATAGGCAGATCAATGGTCCAACATTGCAGAAATCAGAATTATAGTGCTTTTATTTGAAGGTAAAAAAGGGCATGTGGTGTGATGCATATTTGGGTTATAATGACACAGGAAGTGAAAAGTGCCTCAAGTATTACACACATATCATGAATATGTAAAAATATATTATGAAAATGAGATAGAAGGTGAGATATACTTAAAAGTAAATATTAACTCATCATATGGTAGCACAGTAGGTAGACTGAGATATATTTTAAAATGGATGCCAAACACAAAATTGTGTCTTAAAGGCAGGTGTGGAAGTCTTGACTCATGCTGATACAGTAAACGGTCTTTGTCAGCATTTCACTGTAAGATAAGTACGTCTGGGAGGTTCATTTTGGAAACTTGGGAAGAACACCAGACAGGAGTCATGATAAGAAGGGCATGATGTACTTTTGAAGACCGATTAGTACAGGCCAGCTGCATACTTGGCATCAAATAAATGAGCTTTTTTTTTCCACGGTATAAGACACTGCCTAAATCTTGGCAGGACCTCGAAGAGTAGATAAGAGTTGACAAGTGATATAACTATAATTGTTTTTGGCAGGAGTTGAAGGATGTATAATTGTGTTCAGCCGGAGTTTAAAAAAGCTTATCAGTCTATGCTTCAGTCAGCAACTGTTTTCCAAGTATGAACTAATGTGGGCTTGATGAGTAACAGATAAGCCACCCAATAAAAAGATAGGGAGGGCTTTTCTTTGGCTAAAAGGACCTATCAGATATGTGCCCTGAATTTACATGAGGGTATTGCATCATTCAAAAGCCTGTATAAGAAGCAGCATACATAATGATTGTGTGTGCCTTTCCAGAGCGTCTTGTAACCTGTAATAAAGATGTCTATGAAATCTCACCCGGGCGTCCGTTCCTTTGTTCCTGTCTCTGAGTCAGGGTTCACAGATGTCAGAGAGCTTGATGGGATGGGAAAGGACCCTCCTGCACACCATCAGTGATGCAACTTGATCATTTGGTTTAAAATAAAAAGTCTTAAACATGGACTCATTAGACCAATCTGCTGCTTTCAGAATGTCCTACAGGTGAGTCCCTACTGCCAAAGCCTTAGAAGCCATGGCACCTTGCGCCAAATTCGCTCCAGAATAGGATACATCTATGCCTGCTTGCTGCATGACCCATCTGACCAACTTGCTAGGGTGGCCACTGACACTCACTTGAAGGGCTTGCGAAGTGCAAGGAACACCCTATTCTCCCTTGCAGGTCTGAGGGAGGTAGGTTTTGCTTCCTACTTCTTCAGACTTATGACCAGGCAGTGCTTTGGCTGGTCCTGGATGGAGGAAAAGGAGACTGTGGTAATCACTGTCTTAGTCATCCTCCTGACGTGTAAGGTCACACATTGCGGGGAGAACAGCCTATTGTCCATCTACAAAGCCCCCACATCTGACACTTGCATGCCAATAGACAGAAAAGCAGAACCAATTTGGCAGAAAGCTCCTTCTCTGTTAGTTTGCCAGTGTCTGGACAGCTTAAAAAGAGACATAGGACTGTGTTCCATATGCCATAAGCACAAGTATTTTGGTGCTGGTGGGCGAATTACCTTCACTCCCATGAGCAATCTCGATATCAGGGTCTGCTCACCGACCAGCGTGTCCAAAACTTGCTTGTGACCTGCCAAAATGGCTGACCTGAAGGTGTTGATCATCCTGTACTCCTTGGCCTGCACTTCTAGCACTGCTAGGAAGTTTATTTCATAAATCACATCCACAGAAGTGAGAAATACGTTCCTAGCCACACATCAGCTGCGCCACCTGGCCCAGGATGCTCTGTATGACTCTGCCCTCCTAGGAGCCCAGGACTCTCTGATGTGGCATTTAGCCTCTCCCACAATGTCTGGCCTTCTCCAGGGACTCCTGAAATTACCCACGATATCAACCTGAGTGTCCCCTGAAGCACTAGCAGGTGAGGAAGTCCTGCCTGGGACTGCAGAATGTCTTCCCTGTCTGAAAGAAAGACTGGTCTGTCGTCGCAGGACAGCTCTAAGAGATCAGGAAACCAAGCTAGACCTCCCCAGTCTGGCGTCACTAGCACCAGCTTTGCTTGAAATTGTAGTTCTTTGTGTTTTAATGTATGAAACTTTACTGTTTGTTTTGCTGCTTGAGTTGAGAAGTAAAAGAGAAAGCATAATACTTTGCCTCTGTGTCTTTAATAGAATTATGACTTCCCTGAACGTTAGTATGGACAATATGAATTCATAGAACTGCAGAAATAAAAAAATATATATTCCAAATTGTTCAATAATTCACACTTTCACTGTAAATCAAAATGCATTATAAAATGGGTTTTGTGTCCATCTGCAAATGTGATTTATTGACTCTCATGAAAACAGTGTGGACAATCCTGTGGATCCCCCACGAAAACCCAGTCTAAACTCTACTCCCAAGTGGCCAGGAGAGGGCAGATGCTTCCTGATACCAATCCTGCGGATGGTGTAGTGCAGGAGGATAACCTGGGTGGAGACAAGGCCCATGGTAGTGGGGTGATTTCGCAGGGTGAGACACAGTATTCTTTCCATAAAGAGAAATAGTCCTACTACAGGCTTATAGGAGCAATTGGCTTATTGCCATTTTATTATATCTCAACCGCCAATCCCTCAGGGACTGTGACAAAGAAAAGGGCTGAGGAGGCATGCAGGAGCCAAAGATAGGCAGGCAGGCCTAATAGCTATTGGCACGGTCAGGCAATTAACCAAAAGGTCCTGCACCTGAAGCCAACTAACCCACCTGAGGGGCATAAAAGGCTGCAGCATGAAGGAGCATTAGAAAGAAGCTGGAGCAGGAGCGGAAAGGTTGTCAGTAGCAGTAGCAGAAGCAGTAGAAAAAGAGCAATCAGCTGGCAGTTCACTAGGAAGTGTGACCACAGAAGGGATGCTGGAGCAGAGGAATAGCAGATTTCACCTACAGGCTCTGAGTTGGTCCTGTGCTCACAAACCATGTTTGGATGTGGCAGCATTGGCAGAGGCTGGAAGAAACAGGTAGTCTTTCCAGGTGCACCTAATTACTGTGAATGCAGAGCTGAAGTCGTGCATCCACCCAAGACTGTGTGCAGAAGCAAACCAAGGGAAGCTGGAGCGTAGAAGACTCTGCTTTGATGAGGCTGGATCGGAGACACCCATGCAGCAGAGGGGTGTGGGCCCCAAGAGTGCCTGCAGTAGTAGCAGTAGAAGAAACCAAGCCGGGAAGCAGATGGAGCCCGCAGGTGCTGTGATTCTGGAGTCGGGAAAAGGAAGCTCCGTACTCCAAATCATCAAGAATACCTTGCTGGTAACTGTAACCAGCTTATTGTATACTTGCGCACACAGAAACGCAAATAAAAGTTGTTAGTAGAAGTGGGAAGCCATTCTAACAAAGGCATTGTATCACACGCATGTATTGACAAAGTTGAAGTACCTTTGTGTAGAGAAAGCATCTCTTTTTCCTCGTTGTTATTTATAACTTGTAGCTTTGCGCTCCTGTGTCTCTTGTTAAAGAAGAGAACATTGCAGGTAAACTTAACGAAGCTGAATGTGACTTTCCCGCAATATTACAACTTCAGAAGAGGTAGTGCATGAAACAGTGTTTCTTGATTGCCTTGGAAACTTACTGCTGACTGAAAGTTGGGAACGCTTATCTTTTTGAAGTGGAATTCCAACATCAGACTGAAATCCCGTACACTTAATTTAATTTCCATTTAGAAACTTGCTACTTGTAATACACCGAATATTGTTGTAGAAGTTGCAGAAGTGGCAGAAGTTGAATTAAGAACCAGTATTCTCCAAGGTAGTAGACAAACCCTGTTAAAGTGAAACCAGCTCATTGAAGAACTAAACATCACTACTTCAAAGTTGATGAAGCTGTTGTAACCCCCGAGTCCTCTGATACAAGGGGGACAAGGTTGTCCACGGCTGAAAGAGTGGGACTACAGCCTAGGGGCAACTATTGGAGGCAAAAAACATATAAAGCTAAATTAGGGAGCTGGGTACTTGTTAAAAGAAACATAATAAAATCTGTAGATATGAAACTGTTTTAGTTGAGAAGAAACAGTATGGAAGCTAAAGACAGATTTTCTGGTAGCTGCAAGACCAAAGGAAAGGCAAAGAGACTGCCCTCTCTTGCCATACAAGACAGAAGAGTGCCTTGCTCATCTGTAGAGGTGAAAGAGTTTTGTGGAAGTTGCCTCAAATATTAAGCAGAAGTTGCAGAAGCAGAACTGTGGTTGTCGATACCTTTGTCAGAACTGTATCAGTTGTATGTCGTAGAAGCAGAAGTCAACTGTGGAGCAAGGGAGCCTACTCACACAGTATCACTGGCAGAAGGGATTTGCTAGAGAAGGAGCAAACCTAAGCAGAAGCATCCTGACAACTATATTTAAAGATGCCACAGAAGTTGTAAGAAGAAGAATTGTTGTTAAGCAGAAGTGGTACTTTTGTTTTCAACTTTCCCAAATCGTTACTGGAAGGACGTTATGCAGGAATACCATTGGTGCTGTTGTTTTCTTTGTGGAAGTTTGTAAGGGAATATTTTCATCAGGCAAAGAAGGACCTACTACCAGTGGAATTTTATTTGTGTGAACGTTTGTTTCTTAGGAACTTTCCAAGACTTGATTACAGGCTTTTATGTCCTTGGAAGAATTGACTTTGGGGGCATTCCTGGGGGAGTAAGATCTGGCCATGACACTGTTTCATGCACAACCTCTTCTGAAGTTAAATACACTTGTAATATTGTGGGAAAGTCCAGTTCAGCTTCATTAGGTTTACCAGCAACGTTCTCTACTTAAACAAGATACACACGACCACTCTTGTAACACGTTACATCTAACAATGCGGAACAGAGATGAGATCTCTACACACTGGTTGTTTGGTAACCTTGTATTTATGTTGTTTCTATGTTGCTTTGAATATTTATGTTTAGTGTGAGGTTTATTTGTGTGTATGCTAGGAGGTGTTCCCTTAGTTCCTAGACTAGATAGGGAATCCCCTGGTAGAGTAGCTTTAGTTAGGGTTTATTTTCAGATTTTGTTTAAAATAAAATGTCAAACCTTGAAAAAACTAAACACAGTTCTGCGTCTCACATTACTGACCCCTTACAACACAACAGGTTCTCAATTGGCCTCATTGTTACAGGACGTACACTCTCTTTTCAGAGAAGTGAACAATTTTTAAAGCAAATTATTTCTTGTTGATGGAGCCACATAATTACAGCTAAACATAGGATGACACTGGATTATACATCCCATGATAGTCATGGCTCCCAGAAATACATCTTTTCTATTTGTGAACAAGTTCCTTTTAAGCCTCTCACATTTGATTGATGACAAGATCCAGATCCACTGGCTCCTAGCCCACAATTCAATGCAAGTAAAGAAGGCTTTCAAATTGCATAAGCCGACATGGCACTTGTCATTTGATCAAGGCATATCCAAACCAAGTGCAAATCCATTTCAGAAATAGATACAGAACATCACCATAATATACATAAATGAACAAAACGATGGTGCTGGGAATGTGACTAAACATTTAAAAGCAAACCTTTTACCCAATAAATAAGTGTCTTCCCCTGTTGGATGGAAAACCTTCATAAGAGACCACCAGTGAGTTTCAAGGTCAATCGATGAAAACCTAAAATAATAAAATAATCAGTCTACCTAACATCCAAAAGGGAGAACACTTATTCTTCCATACAAATATTTGGAGTCCTCATAATATTCTCCCAAAAGCAACTTTAATCCATGACAAGTGAACCATAAGTAAGACACATTTTTGGGGATTGCAAAATGACTGGATCACTAACTAATTTAGTCTTCGAAATAAATGGGAATCATACCTTAATACTATTAACTCTACACACCTGATCACTAACCTGTGCTTGCCAATGGTTATCATGGTAACTAACATGGTAAATCATAATTGTGGGGATTTAGCATTATTGATGATGCAGCAATTTGTAATTAATTTGTTTTTTTACTAAACAAGTCTAGTCCAGAATAAGGGGTGACACAATGGATTTCAGTAATAATAAGAAACAATTTTGGTCTGCTAAATTACTGCCTTATGCTGTTGAAATCTAAGTAAAAGAAGATGCTACTATCCCTGGAAATCCCAGATCATTTACATTACCTTTAAACATCAGAAAGGGTAACGTGATGTCAAAATATAGATTATTTTGCCAAAATAAATAATGTTCTACAGCAACAAGGACGCAATCTAAATCCAACACCAATAGTAAACCTTAATGTAAGTCCTATTTGGATATTGGTGCACAATAGTAATCTCCAATGTACCATTTTAATTAAAGAGGCCTCTATTGGAAGGGCCATTGATATTCAGAACTTTGATAGAGCTAGCAAATCTCATTATTGGCCAGATACCTATGGATGATTGTTATGATAACACTGATGGTACCATGCCTTAAACTCTTTTCACCTGACAAGGAGCAATTTCCTGTTGTAGTGCCTCGCCCCTTTTGAGTGGAGGATGTTCATAGTGACACCTTAGAGGGTGAAGTGGTATTCATAGTTACAAATAACTACAATAATGTCAGGGAGACACCTGTCCAGAAACTTACTATAAACAGATCTTCAGTTCGAAATGTAGATGTCTCAGAGATATCTGCCCTATGGGTATTCCCAGCAGGCACTCCTACTGTGATGAAGCAATTTCCGGGGTACCAGTGGTCCATTGGTGAATATTGCATTCTAAACCATCAATCAGCCCCACACCTCTAATACACAAGAACAGATCTGAACAGTTGGATTAGACCAGCATGCAATTAAAATTATTAACCTCTTTATCCAATTTTGGCAACGTGGATAGAACGGCAGGTTTATCTCCTGGTTGTGGATCGTTGGTTATTGCAACTCAGCAAAATTACAATTATTACCCAATTATGAAAGGAGTGTCCAGTCAAAGTTGTATACAAATATCAACTTTATTATTATTATTATCACAACAGACAATCTATTAACACTACTATTATGACCCATTCTGAAAAGGAATGCTGAGACAGACAGTTTCTATGAAGGAAAAAGGGATGCTCTTTGGATACTGACTGGAAGGTGGTTGATATGGTTAATAACCACAATTGTTTGTTAAGGCTTATTGGCTTCAGCAGAAAGGACAAATGGGGTCTTAAAATGTGTCTAATGGTCTTCTGGAAGGACCAGGGGGACAAAACCACATTGTACCTTTCGCTGTAGGTGTTCTTGGTGCTCGACAGGTTCGAGTCGGCTTCAGGGAGCCCTTCAGGCTGCTGTGACAGAGTTTAAGATGGGAGTCAGCTGCAGATATCAGGTGGCAAGCTTTCGGCGAGCGAAGCTAGACAAACATCTGTACGTTGGCCTACACCGCGGTTCGGCATCAGGAATCATTGTCTCAGTGTTGATCGGCAGTTCTGAAGCTCTGGTTGAGATATCTCAGATGTCTTAAGCAACTGTGGCATGGAAACATTCAGCGTTGCAGTCAGTTGCAGATCGAGGAAATAGACTAGCTCGAAAATGTCCATTCAGGCAGACAGCAATAGAAGCTTGTTGAGGCACTTCTCCCAGCTTCTTCAGTGGGCTTTTGTCATCCTTTAAGGCTGACAGCCCACAGCTGTGCAGTGTGCTGAAGGCAACTGCCTTGTCCTTGGTTGTAGGTTCAGAGATGCCACTCCCTATCCAGGAAGCTTACTGCAGATCCTATCAGGGTATGCTATGTGCTGCTTGGGTACCGGTTCTGGAGTGGCTAGAGGGTCCTCTGAGTTGTGTTCTCCCTCCATTCCCTGGGAGAGGTTTGGGGGCGGGGTCTTGCTTCCCTCTTTGGATATCCGGGCCTTCCTTCAATGGCTGAAGACGCAAGGTAGACTGCCTCTTCAGTCAGGGTCCAAGGTTGAGTTCTTCTTTCTTTCTTGTGAGGTCTTTAGATGATCTGATTAAAGAAGGGCTCCAGTACTCTTTTACAGCCAGCCGGGCCACCGTGATTGGTGTAGGCTAAGCCTACCTTAGTGAACCAATCCTGGGGTCCTGACCATAAATGTTCTATATGCATGAGGTCATATCCAGAATGTTTTGCAACAGGAAAAGGTAAAGGGGTTGAATAGGAACCAAGGGTGTCCCTGAACCAATATGGTGGACATTTCCTCTCAACAGAAAGCACTCTGGGCTCACTCCCATATACTTCTGAGTCCCACCCATATGCCTGTCTGCTGTCATCAAAGAGGCTCTCTGGTTAATGGATCTCTCTGTGGTTCCAGATTAAAGCGGCAGGCCTCCTTTGAAGATGCTGAGAGACCAGACTCTCTGTCTTCCTCAAACCACATTCTGGTATCTTATGAATAGGGTTCCACTAGCGCCGGTGGCCTACTGCAACAAAAGACCCACCATGCTGATAGTCAAATTCCTCACACTTACATTATACAATACCCACAGATCCTATTATGGCACAGTATTTGTTAAACAGTTTATGTTATCCCTGATGGACATTGTCAACATCCTGGGATCAGTCATCCCATTCATAGTGCTTTCAAGAATCCAGTACTGGGACTCAATGCATAGTAGATATTATGAGCTGATTTAAGATAACAGAATATCTGGTATAGCAGCCGAGGAATTAAGAGGTGACGTGAGACCAACCTGCATTTCACTGTTAGTTTTATTTTGGATTAAAAAAAGGGATACGATTGACTGAGATATCAATGTTTGAAATGGAAACAGTAAAACATACAGTATGACAATGACCATCCTTTAGGACCATGGTCCTCACTCATTCCCTCTCTCCCTTGGTTGAAGCTGCCTGCAGACCAGTTTAAACACTCACTCTTAATGTTTGAGATGTAAACATTTCAGAGAAATGTGTTCCATGCCCCTGTGTCTTTCTTGCCTGGTGTTGTGGTCTACCACTCTCTAGTGTGTCTCACAAATGCTAAGCACTTTACTTCTTTCTCCTCTCTAGGTTCCTTCTCTTTCATCTCTGCTCTATTGCTTCTCCCTTTCTGAACTTTGACCTGTCCCCAACTTGCCACTCTGCTTGCTTCCCATGGTATTCACGATCCATCTCTGAACTCCCACACCACTACTTTGTCTATTTCTCCCATTTTATTTTCTATTCTACCAGGTCTGGTAATAGGCCCTAAGTGTATGATGCAAGGCATCTTAACATAGCTCAGGATTAGGGTGCTTGAGTCGATGTGGAGTTGTGTGGACTACAACTTACCTTTGTGAATTGAATTTTGTTTTGAATTTTAGGCACATGCAACGGTCACACATGATGACGTTTCATTAACCCAAGCAAGAGGTTTGCTGCTCCATTCTGCACCTTCTATAGTTTGATCAATATGTTAAAGGGAAGATCCAGGCAGAGGTTGTTTTCAGAGAATTGGGGCAGGATAGTACAAAAGCATTCCTGATAATAATCGTACGAGGAAAATGAAAGAGGGAAGTAGCCTCTTTAGCTTTTTGATTAAATTCAATTGAAAATTCAAGATTTCACCACTTCGGAAACCTACAGTTTTAGTGTCAGTTCTAAATCCATGATGCTTCCTAGATTTCGCGCTGAAGGGGAAGGTTAGGGGCAACTTCCAAATGTTTCCAGATAGAAGGTAGCAGCCCACAGGTTGAGTTTGGCATTAATGGAAAGTAATTTTGTTTTTCTGGGGTTGATCTTCAAATAGTATATTGGTTGTCACCTCTCGTTTTCCTGATAGCTTTAGGTATATCAATGAAGATGCCAATTGCAGGGAATAATGGCAGTGGGCTGGGACACCTCCAAAAGGGGCAACAAGGGGTGACTGGAAGCTGTAGCCAGAACCAGGGACCAAGCCTGGAGGTAAACAAGGGGGGACATTCTGTATATAAAACAATATATACACAAGGGAATCTGCTGCATGAATGCAAGGAAGGAAAAAACGCAGGTAAACACACTCCATGGAGGGGGGGGGTGCATGTGGGACACTCAAAGAAGACCAGTTTGAACACACCACCAGTATGCAGCAGTTGAGGGGTGGGGGAAGCTGAATTCGGGCTGCTCGTCTCCAGCAGACCTCAGTCGCTGGGGACAGCACCAGGCGATAAAATCAAGGTCAGTGCGCCAGTCCTGTGGTTACACGTGGCAGCTGAGGAAATCGGACCTGCTGAGAGCACCGACCCCTGCAGGCATGGTTTTCATAGAAGCACCGGCCCCCTTAGCAACTCAGATAGCTCAGTGATGATGGCCGTCCTTACGCAAAAGAAGTAACAGTGGCACAAACCATTGGTTTACTATAGTGGTATTCTAGACCCAGTGATGCAGGGGCATCCCCCCTGCAAACAAGTGCTCACAGCTGCAGTGTTTGCAATAGAAAAGGCAGCAACAATTATCATGGGTTGTCCAGTGATACTGTACGTGAGCATTCATTATTTGCCATTTTGGACAAATGAAAGAGTACTTTTACAACACAAAAGGCATCAGGATATAAAATAATAATGACAAACCCAGACATCGAGGTAGTGAGACCTAAATCTACTTGGTAAGTAAAGAAAAAGCTCATCCCTCAAATAATGAAATGCATTTTACCCACCCACAGGCAGCTGCAGACAACCAATACTTACACGCACGACAGATGTGTGGAGCCCCGTCTTTTCTTCCAAATTCAAAAGCCTGTTGATGGTCACGTGTTCCTCCCTGGGGCATGCTCTTAGACTCCCAGTGTGCTGGGAACGTCACGTGGCAATTGCTCCCCAGTGATGGGCCCACCTCTCTCCAATGTGCTGCGCCTTCAAGCAGTTCTTGTCTGGTCAGGTCAGCCCTCACCCATCCTCCAAGCTTACTTTTGAGTGCAGCCATGCCTTGCCAGCACTGGGTAGTCCTCAGCTTCCCCTCCCAGTTTGCTGCCACATTCAATGCCTTCACCACAGGTCTGACACCACACTGGTCTTGGGTAGGGCGTTGCACACACTGCTTTCTCAGTCCCTAAGTACCCTGGACTGTGATTCTTTGCCTCAACTCTCTCCCGGCTTCCAGGCTGCCCCCTCCCATGGCCTGGGCTCTGCCCACCTTCACTTGGGCTGTCCCACTGAAAGGGCACCCCAGGGGTTGCCTACCTCAGTCAGTCTGGTCACTTCAGGAAAAGAGGCCACCCCACACCGGATTTGTGCTGCTCAGAGCAGCAGGCCTTGCCTTGTAAGTGATTTCAATCCAGCACTCCAACTAAGTCAATGCCTAGCATGGGATGCCCAATGGAAGCCCTTATTTATATATGTTTATGTCAAAGTTCTTTAAATCTGGATGATGAACCCTTATATAAAGCCCCTCTCTTTGAATCTCCCCAACCTCACTGAGCCAAGAAGTAGGTTTGTTTTGTAAATTAAAAGGTTTATTGGAAGAATTGAACAATATATATATCACACTTTTATGAATAGGAATAATATCTGAACAGTACTCTTATGAATATGAACGGTGATCAGCAATGGGTAATATTACAATATCAACAATCTCTTTAATCAGTTACGAGTAGGAATAGGAGAATAAGGTAGCAGAGAATACTTTGTATGGGTTCAAGGAAATGCAAGACAGGAAAAATGCAACACAGAAATAAAACTAGATATGATTTCCACAAAAGACAATGGGATCACTCTTTCCCCTGTGACTACTCACTCCCCCCACTATGCAATATGAAGAGATGGAAATAAGGGCACACAGCTTTCAGGAATACAATTAACAATGCAGTTCAATCCCAGTTCCCCCAGCAAGCTTAATGAAAACAGGTATGATTTTAAAACAGGCACAAATACTTTGGAATGTGATTGGCAATGAAAGGGAAAAATGCTAAAAATGACTTTAATTCGCTAAATAAGATTCAGGATAAGTGATAGTTACTTTGGATTGGTTCAGGTCAACACTAGCAATGATTCATGAATGATTATCAGATTGAAAACGAAATTCAGCAGTTGAAAACAAGAAACAGCTATTTTGACATGTGGTGAAATGGAGCTAAATTGAAATTCGCAGCAACTTTTCCGCGTGCGGGAAACGCGATTACAGCAAAACCATAAGGATTTGGAATGTCGTTTTAGGTTCATTAATAAGCTTAGGATTAGGATCTTAGCTTCAAAAGGACAGTTAAATTCCGGTTCTAGGACGTGCGGTTCAAAAGTTACAGAGGTTTTTGTGAAGGTAGATTTTTCAGAAATAAAGTCAAGATTCAAAATGACAGATTGTGCTTTACAGATTAGGAATCAATATGGACTTATACTAAAGGCTATGAAACTACAAGATACCCAACGGGATAACCACCAGAAACAGGGCACCTTGGCTCTGATTTTTGTGCGTCAAGACACTTGAAAAAAATATCAGCGCATAGATGATTATCGCTACAATTTATCAAGAATTATGTGGAGGAGAGGAGAATTTAGGATAGACAAAAGAGGTTCTATAATGCAGTTCTGGACAGGTTGAAATGGATGGAAAAGGGTTACTTTAAACTAAGAGATTGGTTATGTACAGTTCAAGACTGGATACTCACTCCTGTGGCTTTGGAATGGAGTGGGCCCCATCAAAGATCTAGTCAAGGGTTTGGCTGGGATTCTCTCGCCACCGGACAGGTCTCAGTTCTGCTCTCAGCACTGCACTGCGGTCTGTGCGGTCTCTTGGACTGGATCTGACGGGTTCTGGATACAGCTCTGCTTTCTGGGTCTGGATCTTGGTTCTAGTACAGGGTTCTTAGCTAGAATAGCAGAACAGCTCAGCCAGGCTGTTGAATGGTTTGGTTAGACCCCGTGGAAGTTTAGGGGTTAGAATCAGGTTGCAAAAGATTCTGACGGCCTGCTGAGAAGAGTTCAGTTTTTGGGTTAGGCCTCTCTGCTTCTAGGTTCTAGAGTTTGGTTCTAGAGTATCTGTCTGGATATTGTCTGGATCTTCTTGCAGGGTGCTTCGCCAAGAAATCAGTTTGGTAGTGGAAAAGTGTGTGTCTTGTCTGTCCTCAGCAGTCACTATTTATGTATTTCCAAAGTGGGTGGGGAGACTGATACTCTATGCCCAACCCTCTAAAGATCTAATACGTCAGAGGATTCCCTGCCCCCTGATTGGAGAAAGGAGCAGCGTGTCATCCTGTGTCGTCATGTGTCATGTTTATGGCTTAGAGGAAAGACTCTCCCCTTTTCTCTGTACAATATATCTTATTTTTCATAAAAAACATATTTACAAGGTTCACCACTTGTTAATACTACATAAATTACATGACAGATTGCCTAAGGTACATTTCTGTTCAACTCTCATCTTCCTAAGAGCTTTGGTTCAGAAATGACAACTTTTCTGCGCTTTTGGTGGGTTTCTCAATATTAATTCTGCACCAATATTTAGACATGCATGCACACCCCATCTGGGCACATTTCTGTAATTTTTGATGTTCATAGCATAAACACAGTGGCTACAATATGAATAATTCTGGGGTTTGGTCTCAGAACATCGCACAGAGTCTATCTTAGTCTTAAACTGTGAGCTAATTTTTCATTTTAACAATCTCAAAGTTTCACATTTTTGTCAGTTCAGTACAATTTGTTATAAGCATTTTTCTAAAACATATACTTGCTGTGCTTTCTGAATCCACACAATGGTTTGTCTCTGCCTCCAAGGTCTGGGCTGACTCAGAGGTCACATGTCTCTCCTTCTTGCCAGCAGTTTGTTGTCAGTCACACCCGAATTAGCATTTTCTATTCAGCCCAAGGATTTCTTTGTCTGCACCGAGAGCAACAGGCCAGGGTGCCACTCCCAGTTCCTTTTGACACCAGCCTGTCAATTTCTTAGCCAAGGGCAGGGGGAAGTCTCCTTTGTCCAGGGAGAAGTGTGGAATTCATTTGAACACAGTGTGGGAAACTTTAACTCTTAACCCAATGTCTAAAAATTGTATTTTCTTATAATATAACTCACATTGTTAAGACATACATTAAACAATTTCATGCTTCAAGCCTTTTCAGAATATAGTTTCAAATTGTATCCACCTCTTAGGCTTCTGATAGCAAGTCTTTCTTTGGCATAGTTTGGGGGCAATGTACAACCTTACACAAAATGGTTTTAAAACGCTGGCTTCTGGTAGAGGTGAGTAACGGTATTACACCCATTTTTGACAGGTTTCTTCCAGCAAGCAATCCTCAAAAGTGGACTTTGTTCTGATATAGATACATTTCTGTGGACCTTATATTTATGGAGATTCTTGCGGGAGAATGATGTTGACCACCCAACAAGGAGCTTGGATCTTTTTGGGTGGTTTGTGAGCCTTGATTTGTGCAAATTGACACCAAATAAAAACTGATTTTTGAAACCAGCTCTGTTTCTTTTGCAATGATGTTGCTCTGTGAGCAGCCAAATGATGGGTCTTGGCAGTGGTCTCCTGTGTTACCACTGACATAGGCAAAAGTAGATGGTGGCCTATTTTTCAGGTTTTCACTGCGTACTTTCTGGTGATTTCTGGCGAGCAGCATGCTTTCCGGCGGCCATTATGATGTTTCTGCTGCCAGCAATGCACAGTGATGTTGCAGGGCTTGGATTAGTGGGTTAAGACATCCCACAGCCTTTCCCGGGAGTGGGCAGCCACCCTGGCTGGTAGCCCTGGGAGGGATCACAGGCAGCAGTCATGGGGGAGCATCCAAGGCAGCCGCACCAGGTTTCATTTGAACCCTAGGCCCAATGAAAGAGTATATTTGAAATTGCCTTTACTCGTTTTACTCTCCGTGTTATGCAATATTTAAGTGATGCATGCTAATTGTGTTTTTTGGGTGACATTTACAATGAATCTTATGAAAACATAGGAAACCATTTGTTTTGCACCTGCATGAAATTCTCATGCAGGCCTATAATAAATTGTACTTTGAAGACAGACGATGAAAGCATGATGGAAACATTAATTCCGATACATGCCCCTACCCCATCTTCGAAGTGAATTAAAATGTTCCAGAGGGTATGCAGTGAGTTTACCTAATAAAGAAATAGAGAATGACATTTTAACGAATAAAAAAATAACAATAAAGATATGTGGGGATGCGGTAAGGGGTGAAATCTGTTGGGGGGGTTTTGGGGTTGAGTAGTAAACATGGGGAAACACGGGGCTTGGAAAAACGGTATTTCCCCCTCAAAAAGAAACAGTATTTCTTTTGGTATTTTGGTTTGTTAAAAAGTCATTCTCTATTTTTGGATTTATATAAAATCCCATAGATCACATAGATCCGTCCCAGAGTGGTAAAGCAAAGCATAGAATCATTATGCCTTGCCTTTACCCTCTGTTTTACCAGTCGGAAATGACCCCCATTATCAGCCTATTTTAGCTTTCCACTTGACGGCAGAGAAGATGAACGCATCTTCCCTTAAATCTGAACTGTAAGCTGCTGATTCAGCTAACCCCAATGCTTTGAGAGGGATGTATTTCCTAGGCAGCTCTGGGCCATGTCCATTTCAAGGCTAGGCAGGGGATGTACAGGCTTAAAGGAGACAATTACAAAAGGGACTCTTTGACTTGTAGCAGGAAAGGGTGGAGGTATAATACATAGTAGAGAGAGGGCAAGTGCCCCAAACAAGTAGGCTTCGGTCATCTTCGAATATACACTTTTTCGTCACTTCCTTTTCCCCACTTGACTTCCTCCAGTCGTAGGGCTCTGGCTATGACAGCATATGACAACGAAGAAGAAAGAAGGCTTGTTGCAGTTTCATTGGTTGGTTACTTGCAGAAGTGCCTGAGAATCTAGCAATCTCCTGACAGGGCTTAACCTTCTAAGAGGTTAGCCCCCCCACACCCCCTATTTTTATTAATTGTTTTGGAACTGTTGACAAGTTGAAGGGGTCCTTTCCTTGGATTTGAGAGAATGGAAAAAACAAAAGCCACCAGGAAGCCCAATGCATCGTGTGTGAAACATGTTTTTCACGTAACTTTGGTATCTTTCCCTGAAGAGAGTCCCAATTCTTCAAGGGGAATACTAAAAGGACCCATAGCATTTTTTCAAGTACAATGGCATTACCCCTGGCACATTCTCCTGGCCCAACATATTAACATATGAACTTTTCATCCAAGAAGAAGCTGAGCCTGCCTTGAGACTTCAAGCCACACTTGGGCCCCGATTGAACCTCCTGATGCTTCATGTAACAAGCTTCCTTGTCAGCATGTGCCACCTAGAACATGAAGCTGCCTGGACCAATTATTCTGCATATGTTGCCAGGAGAATCTCCAGGAATCCTGCTTATTGTTGTAGAGCATGCTTAGGAAACTAAGGTAGTGAACCTGAGGACTAGGTTCCTAGTTACTTTGATCCCCTGCCTGTTTACCTTGAGCCCCAGTTAGGACACACGTTCCTACGTCATCAAAAGACATTTTCAAAAGTAACCAATATTGCTTTCGGTTTGCACTGTTTTTTTTATTCTGGCCTGCATATTTTCCCTCTTGCATTGTAACACTCAGAGTGTAGAGTGTATATATCCATAGCCTGAATGATCTGTGTCTTTGCCTTACAGGGGCAGTATTTAAGTAGTTGTATTCGTTTTCTGTATTTAAGTAAAGTGTATACTTTGAAATTAACCTTGCTTGACATTTGTTTTATTGTTTACTGTGGTTGTTTGTATGCTTCCATTACTGACTCACATCATTGAAGAATATATGCATTCCCTCAGCCCACTTTACCAAAATTGCAGGTGAAGAAGGTATACAAATAACTTTCTATCTGTTTTACCTTCATGACTGAAAACCAATGGGCCGAGTTGTGGTACAAGTTCAGACGTCGCAAAGTCTTCGCTTTCCCCTATTCTTCCTAATACTTATTTTAAAAGACTTTCTTTTGGAAGTCTGCTCTTTGGGCACTTTTTGTCGAAATCAACCAATTACCTATACTTATATATGGGACCCGCAATTGATAAAAAGTACACTGTTGAATACAGGACGGGGTGTTGCTAGGTCTGGAAAAGATCCGGGGCTACACTAATTTCGGGACTGTCGGGACTCAGGGCTAGGTAGCCTGTTGGTTGTAGCCCCTGAGATTCTATCTAGGACTACAACCAAAAGACCTGGGGCTATACCCACTAAATCCCCCTAGCAACTCCTCTGTAAAGTGTAGACCTTTAAGAAGAAAAGATTGTGAAAACAGGTAGAGCCCTTATTCTTCTCATAGCCACTATACGGATTTGTTATAAAAATGTTTTTCATTCGCTTACTATCAGCCAATTAAAAATAGTCCTCATTGTATTGAAGTCTGAGGAATGAAAAATCAGCATCATTACATGGGGTATAGAAGCGGTTGTATGTGATTTCACCGAGGAGATTTGGTCAAATTCAAATCTATTTAATTTATTTTTCTTTTAAGCCATTTGGCCACAAGTATATGCGAGGGAGACCCCCCTTGTCTCCCCTTGCATCCCCCACCTTAATTATTATTACTTACCCACCCCACAAATATTTGCAGCCAAGTTCGGCCAATAAATTTGATGGATTTGGCTCAACCAAATCTCCTGTGATGAAGCTATGCTGCTGGGAGCTGTAGATAGCAGACTGGTGCACTAGCAAACTGACCATTGGTGGATACCATGGAATGAATCGGTACATCAATATTTCACGAAATATGTAACTCATTGTAAGGGCACACGGAAGGGATGATTCTTCTATGTGCAAACCCACAAATGATGTCTTCTAAATCGCCTGTGTAGACGTCATAACGGCAGGCTAGATCAGGGGCAACTGTTTTGTCTTGGAAGCAAAACCATGCATGACAACACAGGTTCGAATCCTGGTCAATTATAATTATTCTGTGTCGGGTAACAAAGGGATACTTTCTCTCAATCCAAATTGTTTATTCTTTCCAACCAGCCGCTAGTGCCAGGAACAGAACAATACCAGCTGGAATAAAATGAGAACAAGGCAGCGATTTCCAAACGCTATTCATTTCTGGACAAAAGAGAGCTTCGTATCCCTGAATGCTGAACTTAGATTATATTTGGACAGTTCCAAGTAAGAGATGCGTCCTTTCCACCTTTCATTCTAGTTTAGCTTGTGTCCCTGTCACCGTGCATAAAGACGAGGACCTGATTAGTGAAGCTAACATGCCATTGCTCAACTTCCAATTGTCCTTGCTCCAAAACATTGTTCAGGTTGAAATAACGAAAGAGCGAGAACCTGGGTCCTGTGTATTCCAGAGAAGTGCAATGCTCTCTAAACAGGCATCCCCCAGAAACTCTTGGGCATACTGCAAAGTTTCCAAAAAAGCCAGACTCTACCTCAACGCGCTGAAACATGAACACATGAGACTTTCTTTAAAATGTATTCAGTGGTTATCAATTTATTCTAGGATCAAAGTTAAACATGTATTTAGCAGGCACATGATCTAGTTGAGTGATGATTCTGGGTATCTGCTAACAAAAGCCCAGGGATGTCATTTGTGCGTCACCAGGGGTCACGGCTGCGACCCCTGAAGTCTCCCTTGCTACTCCCGTGGTCTCCCTTGCTACCCCTAAACATATTTTTTTAAAAAATATATTTGGTTTTTTAAAATGTAAGCTCCTGGGGCTGTGGCCAGTGCTATATGTCATTGTTTCTGGAGTGGCTGGTTTTCTTGTTCAGACCTCTTAAAAAATATACAAAAACAGGGGGTTCCACAAGTGTAACACTTTCAGCAGTGACCCTAAATAAGAAAGAATAAGAATAACAAATCATTTGTCTTTCTGGAATTCTATACCATAATTACTAGACTCTTTAAAGATTTATTTCAGGCACACTTGAGAGGGTGATTCACTGAATTAGTCTGTTCTTAAACACCTCAACTCAGCCTTTCATCCTTCTGAGGTTGGTAAATGAGTAGCAACATAGGTTGGGTGATATTGTATGTATATTTGTTCTATATAAAGCGCGTAAGCAAAAGTGCTATATAATAACACATCATTATCATTTGGCCTTGGACGTCTGCTTGCATTCACAATATTTTGGGAATATGGGACTATGCACACTGATACTAACGATAGATATGGAGATCCATTCTGGTATCAAATGTATATCACATTATAGTGACATCGTAACCATATTTTTATGTGTACTTAGAAACGATGCTATGTGAAGCCACTTTCTGTTTTGTCAAGGGGTGAAAGGTTGTGTTCCATCGCTTCCTGTGATGTCACTTCGGTGTGGGGTCAAATGACATTACTTACTGTGATGTAATCAGAGGCCCAGGGTCGTGTGATGTCACTTCCACTACCCCTGGCATTTTGGTGAAATGACATCCCTGCATAAGCCCCTCAACACATACAGTGAGAAACCTTTGATCACCCAATACTCGCACTACGACCCATCCACCTGTCAATGGATCAAAGCAGAGAAGCAGAAAACTCTGAGTCTAAGGTCCCATACTCTGAAATGCCATAGATCGAGCATAAGAGCATACGACAACTACATTTGCTTGAATGAATTCTGAAATATAAAACTGGCTCACCATTTCCAGGAAAACTGCAAGCTCTATGCCCAGTCAAACATTGGATGTGGGATTTTAATGTCCTATCAGTTAGACAGCCTGTGTATTTTTCCTATATGCATTACTGCACCCACTTCTCCCAAGTTACTGCGCAAATACATCACTAGAAGCATACGGGCCTCTGAAGTAAATAAATAAATAAACAACTATTTTTCAATTGCTGCCTCAGAAGAACCTATTTACGATAGAATTATTTACATCATGAGCAGGCTGTTCATATTTGCCTGACATAGAGTGGTAGGAAATACACATTATACTTCTAT
This sequence comes from Ambystoma mexicanum, assembly GCF_040938575.1. Lineage (NCBI taxonomy): Eukaryota > Metazoa > Chordata > Amphibia > Caudata > Ambystomatidae > Ambystoma > Ambystoma mexicanum. The sequence goes on along the minus strand of NC_090933.1, from coordinate 1,037,044,933 downwards.
CAAAAGTGTATCACCATCTCACACATTATGTGAAAACACAAACACTTCTGTGTGAATGTTAGGCAAGATTGTATATAGTAACCCTGTGGGAGACTGCACCAGCCTTGTCCTCTTGGCAATAGGGAACCCAACCTTTGGTTTAGGTCTGTACTACACAAGTTGGTAGAGTGAATGAGCAACCAGACTTATCTCAAGAAGGGGTCAATGTGAGCTGTAGAGGTGTAACATAGAGATTCACAGTGACAGGTATTCAAATAACACTTATACTCAAGGTTTCATATTAAAATAATTATTTATCAATTTAACAGTCAGTTTTAAAATAAGCCTTCTTTGTAAACGTCAATATGTCAATATGCAACAATAAAATACACTTCAAAAGCAAACTGTTTCAGTTTCAGTTAAGTAAGTAGATACCCTTTTTGGTGGTCACACACACACACTTCCTACACCCTGAGGTGACTTCAATTGCTGGGACACTGTGGACATTGATATATCGCTTTAACACTTAAATGCAATACTGAGATTGTGGAAAAAGGAAAAGGTTATGGAAGGAAACAAAGGTTAACAGTTCTCTGAACAGGTAAGTACTGTACAATCCCCCAATGAAGTATAGGTCAACCCTTTCCCAACAATACAAGTAACTTATGTATGACATTTTGAAGGTGCTGTGTGTCACAATACAAAAGGTGATGCCTCTGGAGTTTGTCAGCCTCCAAAACCAAAAGAAACACAGCGTCCAAATCAGATAATAAATACATGAGAGAGTGAGAAAAGGGTCTCACTCACTCCAGGATAAAAATGTAAAGTCCTAAAGTCCAGCAAAAGAGCTGGGGGTCTCTAAGGCAGAAGAGAATTAGTGCAGAAACGAGAATTCTCCCTAACATTGACGAAAGTTGAAACTATCAGGCAAAGCATCATGTCCTCACAATACAATTAATCTATGATATCCTTTAAACTCCCTTCTCAAGGGATGATTTGTTTATGTTGTTTATGTTGTTACACTCAGCAGATCTGACTAATTTATTGATATGTAGTCAACACAAAGGTGGTCATTTTCTAAGCCCCTGGGTGCAATAGTAAGGTGTACACTGTGCATGCCTTACGTTTACACTCCATAGGATTTTGATGGCATTTGGAGGTGTAGTAGGGGTGAGCAAATGGATTTCCAGTTTTTCCGCGTTGCATTCTGCCTTCACCTTGAAGCGTTTCCTAACACATGCGTGAGATTTTCATGCTGGCATAAAACAAATGGATTCCTGTGGAATACGTTTGTTTTTAGCAGCTGCTAAAAGCAGGAGTAGTCCATGAGAATATTTGTAAATGCTGACTGACATGCTATAATGACAGGCAGCATTTACACATTTTTTTGCACATTTTAGTGTAAAAGTAAGATGCAATGGTGATGCAGCCTGTTTTTACGCTTCATGTAAAAGTCTCAGGAGGATAGCTCAGGGGCAAAGTGCTCACCTTGGAATCAAGACGACACAGAGCAACATAGGTTTGATCCCCGGGTCTGCGCTTAGAAACCTCTGGGTATCAAGTGCGTTATAAATAACCTATCATATCATGTTTGCACACTTTTTTGCTAATGTGGAAAAGGACATGGATGGGGCGCAGCAGCACTTTAGTGCTAAAGCTAGCAACTCCTGTATGCAATGACCTATTTACAAAACCACTCACAGAGTGTTTCCTCAAGATGTACACCATGCAGGCTTGTTGATGCATCTCCTGTGTTCTATGTGACTTGGGCGAAATTATTTTCTTGAAGTAGATTTGAACACATTCTTTTTTAATGAGTGATTTTGCTGCAAATATGTTAGGGTGTACTACCCGCAGCCCCCCTTGGGCCCCTATACTCAATATTGACCTAAACCCACCCCCATATACATTTGTGACGAATCAGCTAAAAGAGAACTCGAAGAAATATACTTCGAGCAAATATGCTGCGGCAAAATCTCCCATTCCCCATCTCTGGTAGTGCCATTTATCCCAATCTTTAAACAAATGGCAAAATCCCAAATGACCTGAAATAAGCTATTGTCACACATCTTCTTAAAAAGCAAAGTTGAATCTCACCTACCATTCACATTTTAAGGGCATCTCACAGCTGCTCTTTTCAGCTGAGATCTTTGAAAGAGTTGTGATAAAAAAAAACCTGCTCATGTAACGAGGCCCATGATCTTTTTGATGTATTTCTGGTTGGTTTCTACTGTGGCAGCAGTGGAAAATGTCTCTGGTTGTGTTATCTGCTGGAGACGCTTTACATTGAACGACTGACGTCTCTGGTTAACCAAATTCAAGAGCTCCAGAACCAGCCTAGCTACTTTGCACAATGAGTTGCATGATGTCGGGTGCCTTCAACAGACCTTCTGACGGCAATGTCATATTTATTGTCCTGGGTGTTAGTCTTAACAGTGCATGGTGGTGGCGTGAGTTATGGTTGCTTACCTTATTTTAGCTTTTTCAGCCACAATACATGAGGTATTTTCTGATCATTGCATACTCTCAATGTGGGGTCAAAAATCCCAAACACGTCATATGGTGAGAGCCCCCTTCATTTGTGCATTTTGTCCAGACTGGTTAACCCAACCTCTCCCTGTTGAACCCTCATTCAAGGCTTCATATGGGCATGGTGTGGAAATGTTCCCCTGAGAGACCCCTTGGCCTCACATGGTTAATATGTCCAAAAGATACCCCGCACCCGGTGAGGGAATTCTCTCATGGTGGGATCTGTCGACTCCATCAGTTGAAGGCATACAATTATGTGTTATTCTAGTGTAATACATTCTACTGAATCCCAGGGGTGCTATTATTGAACATACCTGCGTACAATACAGTGGAGAGTCAGCAGCCTAATGTTGTGTCCTGCTAGAGTGAATGATTCATGGCTGTTACTATACATGGTTTTGTCTTGTGCCTTCCCCAGAGGAGCAAGCGCTGGAGGGTCAAGACTAGATCTGGCCAGATAGCCGATATATAATGTGGATTCCACCCAGGATTCCAGACATCTGAATGAATCCATATCAAATTAAACACCTACTCGGGTGCTAGGGAACATTTGAATATGGCAATCCCGTTGATTGAGTGGCCACCAAAAGTTTCAATGTGATTGTGGTCTGAGTTAGTATTCAGCTACCAAAATTCCTATTTAACCGAAGGATTTGCACACATACCTGGTCTATCAAAGGAGAATGAACATGGGCACAAGTCCCATAACAGAAGAAGCCAAACCAAGACAAATTGATGTGAAAGCTATGCAGGGCTCTATTTATCCAGCACTCTTTTCTCAGGTGAAGTTCGGTCGATGTGTGCACACACTAGCCTTCCAGAGAGCAATGATGCCCAGTGTGGTACTCTCCTCTCTTGGTCAGGCAAGACCATTCAAGTTGCAAAAAGTACATAACCACAGATTCTTGTTGAGAGAAAACAATGTTGTATTCAATGTGTTGACCACTATTCTGCGGCAAATGCCAAAAAGCTACACATGCTATGAATTTCGGACCGGTGGTCCATCATCAGGGTATATAGCTGTGCATGTCATTAAGAAAGCCATCAGGACCCAAAACTATCATTGGATCAAGGGCAACCCATGCCAATAACAGAAAGATACATCAGTAGTGAACTGTGTGGGAACGTCGCAAAATGCATTTAGTGGTTACGTCCCCCACCGCAAATACATATTCTATATGTCAAATTGCATGATTAAAAAGAGACAAAACATTGCGAAAAGGTCAATGATCACATGGTCCAATAAGACAATATTATTGTGCAGTGGGCATCACGAAATCAAAGCAATGTGAACAATGGAAAAGGGAAGTAAGAGAGAATGGAGAAACAATAAACAGACAGGAATTAGGCAATGAACCGTACCAATGTCGGTGGTGTAATTGACTGGAAATGAAATGCACCACAACTGTGGATTATGATTCTCAAAAGCACATACATTGCAGAATTCCATCTACCTTGCACATAGAATGCAGGTGGTGGTCAGGGTATCTCAATGTGCCACAATCATCAGCTGCCCATCTGGCTGCGCACCCTGTGGCATGTGCTTGCCAATGAGAGCAAAAGGTGAACCAATACGTGTGTCGCAAACCATCTGTTTCTACTGCTGTAAGTAAGGTAACAAAATACCACAATGTTATCATTACAGTGAAACCTGCACCCAAAACTAATTACCCCTCCCGGGTCCAACATTGCCTTACCTGTGAAAGCAGTGGGGATGTGTTCATCCGACTCACCTAAAGAGAAGTGCCTCACCTGCAACCTGCTAGAAGTCTTGCGTGTGCCTAATCACATGTTCATGAGGAAGACTCAGTAGTGTCTGTGAGGCCCCCTCGAGGACGTCCTCAGCAGTACCTGTCCAGTGTGCGCATGTAATTATGAAGATGACTCTGTAGAAGCTGCGAGACCGCCTTGATGGTGTCCTCAGCAGTGCCTGTCCCGTGTGCGCATGTAATCATGACGATGACACGTTCATTATTGATGTATCTTTCTGTTATCTGCATGGGGTTGCCCTTGCTCCACTGATTGTTTGGGGTCCAGATGGCCTTCTGAATGACATGCACAGAAATATGCCCTGATGATGGACCGCTGGTCTGAAATGCATAGGTGTTGTAGCTTTTTGGCAATGCCCACAGTATACTGGCCAACACAATGAATACAGCAGTGTTTTGTCTCAACAAGAATGTGTAGGTATGTACTTTTTCCAAACTACAATTATAACAAGATCGCCAACACCATTAACCTACATTGCTCTGGCTCTTTAGCTAGTTTAAGGGTGTGCAACCCAGACCGCTGGCTTTCACTAGCCAAGGTCCACAGTTCTGCCATTATCTTGAATGCCCTGTGCAGAGGCATTTTCCAATGGGTATGCAACCCTCACTTTGACATTAACCAGAATAACCAATAAACAATTGAGAATCCCGAACCTACCTGTAGCGGAGTCCGCTCACACCTAGAATTTTAGACCATTCAAGTTGTCAGCTCGCCACATTGTTCCTAAACTCCTGCCTTTAATCCTTGCATGAATGCTGACAGAGAAGGTGTGGACATCGTAAGCCTGTGAGCAATGCCAGCCAGTAGAACCTTTGACTTGTGTCTTTGACAAGCTCCATAAGAGAGACTGCCAAGTTATTCTGTGCCATGTAAGGTACAGGCCTCCCTGAGACAGTCCCTTGAATCATATCCTTCAGATCAGAATTTGTATATGTACTTTATTGTGTTTTAGTTCATTACAAACTTTACACAAAAGAGTTTAAGGAGTTCACTATCACCTGCTGCGCTATCCCGGTGGCAGCCATGGTATAGACCTTAGGGGTCTACCTTGACCCCACCCTAGTTATGAAAGCTCAAGCTAACTACATTGTTTCTACAACGTTGTACTATTTGAGGTTGCTTTGCTGCATTTGCCGCTTACTCTAAAGAGAATTGTGCACACCTGGTGCAAGCCATTGTCAGGGCAAAAATGGACTATTGTGGTTGTCTATTATATGGCACTTCTCAGGGCAATGTATCCACATTGCAGACTCTGCAGAATAGTATGGTTAGGATCATTGATCAGCTTAGACATAGTGACCACGTCAGTGATGCTCGTCGCACCCTTCATTGGCTCACAGTGAGGAAGTGCCTTGCTTTCCGGGTCAATATTATTGCCCACAAGTGTCTGTATGCAAGTGCCCCCTTCAACTTGAAAGCCAGAATGACCTTTAAATCCAGCCCTCAATTACTGCGTTCCAATAACACCAATCTGCTGGTTACCCCACGTGTCAAATTTGAAAGAGATGGGAGATTGGCCTTCGACTCCACAGCTCATTGACTCTGGGATATTCCTACACCAGGTCTAACCGAAATGTGTACCTTGCTACTCTTTAAGAAGGCTCTCAAGACTTACTTCTTCACTTAACTGGTCTCTTAATTTGCTTGATTCATAATGTGGTGTTATATACCTGTCCCACGGGCAACACCGGGGATAACGGCCCGCAGCCCCAGTTAACGGCCCTAGCCCCATTAGCACCCTGGGTTACCAAAGCGGCAACCCGGGGGCTAAAAAAAATTATTTTCCTTTCTACAGCGGACGGCGCGCGCGTCCCTTTGTAGGAAGGAAAATGCTTTACCAACATGGCCGCCATGTAAAGGGAAGCTGAGAGGAAGCTGCAGCAGCAAGGGCCGCTGCAGCCGAAATAAGGTAAGTAGGGGGCAGGGGGTTGATAAAGAAAAATGGGGGAAAGATGGCAGCAGGGAGAGCCAGCTGTCAGACGGCTTGGAAAGTGGGCTTGTACCAGCGGTTCAAGCCCGCGTTCCTAGCCATCTGATTGGCTGGCTCACCCGCCCAGGGTGCCAATGTAAATCTGATCATTGGCATTTCTTTTAAGCAGTCTTGATGGATGTCTTTTTTATGCGTTTTTGCACTTATTCTATTTGCTGTTTTGTTATTGTTTTGTTTTTATTTGTGCCTCTTTGCCCATAGACCGCAGGCACGTTATACATATTAAATAAACAAATAAAATAAATAATAAATCACAACCACAAATTCGGGGAACTGCTGAAATAGTCACAGAGGCTGCCAGAAGACAGTTCAGAGGCTTTCATGACAGAATGTTGCTATGTTACTACCACTGTGACAAGAACACTTTAAAGGCCTGAACGTGGCCAAAAGATCTGAAGAAACACTGACAATGAGATTCCAAAGCATTCGGCTGATACAAAAAGACTAAGCCTGCTGTACTGCAGTACGGGGCATTGCCGAGGCACTGGCCCGGCTGCTATATTGCAGCATCTAGCATTCATCAGAACACTGCATGGCTACATTGTGAACTCAGTTCAAAAGCTCAGTATGAAACTGCAGAGAAACCTGAACCTCAAGTTCCACTGAGTAATGTCTGCTAACTGAGCTCACCAACCGAATCACGCATTGAAGAACTGTTAACAAAGGACTGCAGCTACATCCGATTCTTTTGCTAAGCTGTGCTCTGCCCATACAAAGGGGTCACCAGTTGCAGCATCTGTGAAACTAGGAACAGCGAGACTTTTACAGAGGTGTTGCTGTTTTGTGAACAATGCAAGGATAGACATACTGCAGGAGAACAGCAAAGCTAAGGCGGTGATCGGTCTTGATGTAAAAAGCCCCAAAAGTCCCAAAATAAAAAAAAAAAACGTAGGTTTTGAATGCTTTCTTTGACTCCCTGTAAAGACAGTATTTAATGTAACCCCAACGTATCTAAAGAGTGTTGCCACGCATCTCTTTTCTCTATTCAATGTGAATTATTAGACATTAATCGTGGATAACTATATCTCGATAAAGCATTCTATTCTTGTCCACTCAGCATGGGCATTGGGTTATTCAACATAATAAAGTGCCCATTGTGTTTCTGATGCCCCGAATAACCTGCCAAGGATGACTGTGAACCAGGAGCCCATTCCAGAGGGAGCAGCTATTGCTGAGCTTGGTGAGGGAGCTCCCAAGCAAATGAACATAGTGCCTAGTGAGAGTCTTCTCACTGCTTTAAAAGGTTTTCTACTCTTGGATTTGTAAAGTAAAATAGTCACTAATGCAAAATACTCCCAAAAAGCAACTGTATTGGATGCAAATAAACACAATAGAATTGGGTCTAGTTTAGATTTTAGTTTATACATTGGTCCAAATGATGCTGGTTCTACCAGAAACCTAGGATATACCATATACTAAATCCTTACCATATCACTATTGCTGCTACTCTTGCTCGCATTAATAGCATCAATACTATTGATTCTTTTTATGCTGTGTTCTCCTGCCATTAATAGTACTACTTCTACTATTCATCATCATAATAATGATGATAATAAAGGCACACAGCTGCTAACCGTTGTATGTTGGTTGCCTTCACCTGTGCATTTGCTACAGTAACATGCAAGGTATACCAGCTCTTCTTAGAACATGTTTTTCAGAATATTTGCATGCTGCGATTTTAATGTGTAAATGTTCTTACTATCAAACTAACCACGATGCCTACATTGTGCAATGGTCAAATCGCATCAATTTCACAGCGGTCCCGAAAAGTAATTAAAGTGAGGCCTTATTATTCCCCTGGAGACCTGCCCACTTAAACTTGGTGTTGTTTTAAATAACTAGTGAAAGGGCATATTTGATTAATTACATGAATTATGTTCAGTTAATTTTAAGTTAATAGGGAACTGCAGTCTTTGATAGTTCTTGTTTTGTAAGCCTTTTATTGGCAGCACTGCACTACTAGAAAGTAATTACATTTTGATTTAAACATAGTGATTCTGGCACAGCTCAGTAAACCCTGATGTACTTACTGCTGCAACCTCAGAAGTCCCCATTAAACATGCATGCATTTGTCTATCCGCGCTTGAGAGCTCATTCGAGGAAAGAAATGATAAAATAGGCACAATAATTATATTAGAAACAGCATGGAATGATTCCACAGCCCATGTTTACTGTGACACAGGTCTGGAGAGGATTTACAATATTGAGGAGGATACAAAAGCAAAATATACCTATTTTAATTTGCATAAATCAGTTAATTGAAGGAGAACCATCTCCGGTTCCGGAAGCACCTCAAAACCTTCCTCTTTGCTTCTGCTCTCTCTCTCCCTCTCCCCTGCTAATTCTTCGCTGAAACTGCACTGAATCTGCAACTGGGCCACTCTCACCGACCCCGGTCCTGGGCCCAGCCACTCTACACTTGCACTGACTCCCTGGCAACCCCTGCACTGCAGGACTGTCTCTGTATCCCTACAGCGCCCCTTCCCAGCACCTGTCTGCACTTACCTTGCACTTGCCACCCGCTGGCCCTCTTTATTTATTCATTTTATTTTATTCTACTTAACTTGTAATGCACTTCCCCCCCTCCCCTTGCACTTTCTCCCTTCCCCTTACCCCTGCACTTGCGTGATCTGAATGACACCTGGCCTATTAGGATCGTTGTCTGTCTTCCCCTTGTTCTCCCCTCCCTGCCTCGTCGCGCCTTGAAACACTTGTGTATAGGCGCGTTACAAATATCATATCATATCAAGTTGTGCAGTGCATACATGCTATACAGAAAAAGTAAGGGATCCATCACTTGGAAAACCGTGGATGTGCCTGGGACAATATGTATCCAATTCTGTCCAATCTAAATAAAAAACTTTGGGATGTAACCCGGTGATTGTTTTTGGATACTTGTTCAGGTAATATATTGGCCAGGAATTGGATTGCGCGCCCCCCCCTGCTTTTTTGAACAATGAAATTGTGGAGATTCAGACTCCAGAGGCTGCAGCACCAGGGTTATTTTGCCCTACACTGGAGAGCCATAATCCCCCTCCCCCTGCTAAGGATATGATGTGTGTGTTGTAGGGGAGTCTTTCACTGGTCACCTGAATTGTTTAAGCGGGTTCACTACATTGACCATAATTCCTAGAGACGGCAACTGCATTTATATTGGTTTCACCTGAATTGAAAGGCAACTCAGCCTCCCTGATGAGTATTGCAGATACGAAAGCACTTGGAGGAGTACAAGAGTGAAAGAAGGGAATTAACTCTGTAAACTTTATTGGGATTTAACCCTGTGAATATTTTGGACACTTTGGGAATCAACCCTGTGATTGTTTTTGGACACTTGTTCAGGTAATATATTGGCCAGGAATTGGAGTGTAGCTCCCTGCTTTTTTGAAGCCCCTGCTTTTTTGAATAAATAAAAAAAAACTCGAAAGACTCCACGCTTCCAAAGTTAGATATGCGGCAATCGTTATGTACATTGTGATAAAGTACCCTAACTAACTAACCCTCGGGACCAAAAGTGGGATAGTCAATGGGACCAGTGAACACACACACCTATTGGATGCTAGACCTCAAGGAGTTATAAAAAGGTATCCTCCTACCGCCACATTGGGTCACCACACTAAGGCAAGGGGAAGTCACAGGATGACTTTCACCTCACCCCACCCACAGACACCCATAACCGCCAAAAGGGCAGCCACATGGGTAATCACATCCCCACCACTACTGCAGACCCCATAACTAGCAAGGAGGTAGTCACTGGAAAACTGAGATATGCACACCCTCTCCCCATACCCAAGGACAACAGGAAGAGAAGAGGAAGATAAGGACCCTTAATGAGGCAGTTTCCCATCAGGTTGTCTCTCTTAGAGAGCCATTACAGCTCCACGGTCAGTCCTGAACACTTAGCATAGGGAATAGGGCACTAAGGAAACATGCTTGCAAAGCTTCAAAGGCATTAGCGAGTGGGGGAATACATTTGTTTCTTGTTCACCAACGCTGAGGGCAACCTTTTTCCACATGAATCCTAATTGTGCAGAGCGGAAGGCCTCATGGATACATAATTACACATGAACAAAGTGAAACTGATTTGTGCTGAGCTCGAGAAAGAGGAAATAAATAAAACCCTTCATCCTACTCTGGCGAACGTCGTAGAAGTTACAAAGTTACAAAACTCTCTCATGAAAATCAAGTTATAAATGCACTACTCCGCTTCACAAGCTTACCAGGGGGTTTTCCAACTTGAATTCACATGCAAGCAGAAGGTTTGAAGGTCAATCGAGCAATGGAAACAGAGCTCCCTGGAAAAGGAAAGGAGTCCTAAAATATACCTAGTTCAATTGTAAAATCCAAAATGGCAGCCCAGATTTAAAATATGCCGACAGCAACTCACGCTCAGCCCACAAAACTCTGAGCACTAAGCAGTGTGGCACTCACAGTCCGGATGCAAGGAGTACTCTAAAGCATCACCCAATGGGAGGAGAGAGACAAACATATAAAAAACAGCCAGTTCCGTCTAACAGTGTGGGGCATTTGAGAAGGAGATCGAGAAAGGACTTTGAAAGAGAGTGGCTTGCTAGAGTTGGCTTGCTAGAGGTGTATCGGCAGAAGATTTAGAGGAAAGATTTGGAGGTTGGAGGGAGAGGAGTGAAACTGTTGGATGAGGAGTTGTACCTTATCCAATTGGAGAGTGAACTGAGAAGGTTGAAGGAGGAGATAATGTGCTCTAGCACCTTGAGGCATCTCTTGTTCTAGATGGAAATACTGATAAAGATCTCAGACCAGATAACCAGAAAGACTCAGAAAATATGGTAAAATACTACTTTATTCTCAGTACAATAAAGCCAGGCAAACAGGCGACCAACCGACTGATGCTCAAACACAAACTTGATTATACAGAGGTTATATACCCCAATATGCATCATCTATGACATCATCCTACATGGCAAACTGCAAAACCAATTCAAGGGAAGGGTTGGTTAAGGGAACATATGTACCTATGGCATACATAATGGTTAGTACTTCATTGGCTGCCCCTTATCTGGCACACCTCAAACTACCTCAAAATACATAGAACACTGATTATAGCAGAGAAAATTGCAGCCGATTGGTCTATGCAACACTGTATAGAAAGCTGCCCCATACTCCATCTGATTGGTTGGCACTGCTCACCCAAACTTGGACCTTCGGCTCATTAGCTACACATAAGCAAACCTAGGTGCTCGAGTCACGTCAGATTACTCCCCACTTTCCCAATTAGTGCATCATCTCTCATCAGTCCAACCATAAGCCAAAGTATATCGTCTGTAATTGACCTTGAAACCTTCTCTCTGTTCTGGGACATTCAAGGGAGTCTAAGCACATTACTAACTTCATCCAAAGCTTAATGAATAGCCCTTATTTTTTACTTCTGAATCACGCATAAGGAGACTGCATATGTGTCCATTTCAACCTCTTATTTGCTGCTATTTGATTTACTTATACTGGGTGTTCTTGCTCCTCTTGGCCTCTAGAGTCTTGCTCACTGTCATGAGCACTGCTCCCGAGAAGCCAAGTCAAGCCCAGCATCCCCTGAAGCAGGCTTTTGACCCTCGTCCCCTGCTCCAGCAAACCCCTATTGGGCCCCTTTTGACCATGTCCTCGCCCCTCTGGCGTCAGGCTCACAAGGAACCTCAGTCCCAGCGCCAGGGGCGCCGGGCTCATAATTCTTGCAAAGGTGCTTGGGTGGACCTACCTGTAGCAGACCATGCTGCATACTCACCTTTGCAAATGCTGGCAGGATGAAGTCCCCAGCCTTCTGCTGGGAGGAACTATTCCCTGAACTGGTACTACTTTCTTACATGGGTGGGGCTGGTGCCACTCCTTAGCTCTGGAACACAGGAACTCTTTTACCTGGGCCAGGCTGAAGAAGAAGACACCCAATCACTCCAACACTATTTAAACCACACCCGATTGGGAAAACGTGCTTCGCGTTATTCTGCATCTGCACCAGGACGCTCACCGAGTCAGCTCCAGCATTCCAGTGACATCTCCAGCTTCAGCTCAGCAACCTGTGGAAGAAAGACACGAGAACTATACTTACCATCCAGGAATCCAGACACCGGCAGAACCTGCAAGCAAAAGAAACATAAGGTTAGCAAGTTGCAACACGTTCGCAGCCGCACTCGCTTACCTGATCCATCTGTGCTTCCACGGATTCTTCGCGGCCTTCTCTTCAGCAGCCTAACAGCACCTGTAAAGACAAAGAACATTGTTAAGTAGGAATCGGGTGAAGGCGGCCGCATTTACTTTTCTTACCTGCTTTTGTGCGCGTATTACGATCTCTTCAACCGCAGCAGCCCGGCACCTGAAAACAAGAAAAGACATTATTTAAGTGCCATTAAAGACTGCAAGAAAGCCTAACACTTACGTGTTTCCCCACGTGCATCCGCGACTGGGAAAACGCCCGTAACATCTCAAGACCTGAAAACAGAAAACCAGGGACATTGTTGAGGTGTCATTGAAATTCCCATACCTACGTACAACCGCACGTGTCGCGCTCTCAGTGACCACGCCCTCAGCATCCAGGCACCTGAAAAAGACAATGCAAAGACTTCATTAAAGGTGCCCATCTCTTCAAGACTATAAACTCTTTATACCTACTGGCATCCGCTCGTGCAGTAACGGCGGCATCACCTTTTGGCATCTCAGCACCTGTGCCACTTCTAAGGCCACAAAAGACGTTGAGGATCTCCAGTGACGTAACTGGAACCCATGCACCCCTGCATAAGTCGCAGGATGGAGAGCCCAGCATTTATACGCCTAAGGTGAGAGCTCACCAGGACATTGGACTTTCGGAGAGTTGGCGATTAGGGAGGAGGAAGTCCAGCCAAACGGTCATTAACCCTTTTTTCTTCCACCTGCAGAAACCTTACCCTGCAAGCCAGACGGTCAATAAGAGGAAGCCCAGTCCAGAGAGTCATCCGAGCCCTACGCTTCTCAATTGAAGAGACTATAACAGTTCAGCCGGGACCAGCGCCTCCGTGGGAATCAGGTGAGCGTTACAGACCGCGAAGCCCTCCAATAACCTCCTACACAGGCGCTATGGAAACTTCCGACACTGATCAACTGGCCCAGTCACTAGGGGAATTAAGAGCTAAAGTACATGCTGCCCGCCAGAAAACGAATGCCCTGAGGAGGGAATTGATTATGTCCAAAGAACGAACTGATGACCTCGCCAGACAGTTATTACAAACACAAGCGGGGCAAACCCCTCTACCTAATTCAGGAGGGACCTATACCCCGGCGGCTTCAGCCAATCCTGTTCAAATCAATCTGCCCGGAAATGTGCCTTTGGCTCTGCCCGAACGCTTCTCTGGTGACCCTAAGAGGTTTGCGGTGTTCATAAATCAGTGCCGATTGCACTTTCTTTGTAGACCAGCTGCTTTTCCAACTGATCAGACTAAAGTAGCCTTTATGCTTTCGTATCTTAGCGGCAGCGCCGCTGATTGGTCGATCCCTCTGGTTACACAGGATAACCCGATTCTTCGCAATTTCCAGGCCTTCCAGGCCAATATGGAAAGACCTTTCGCAAGACATTCCCAGGGGCAGGCCCTGGACAACGAACTCCTTTCCCTACGGCAGGGCAATCAGGATCTTCTGGCTTATATTGCATCATTTAACAGACTAATCGTAGAAACCAGATGGCCCGAGGACAAGAGGATCACGCTTTTCCACAGGGGTTTGCGTGGCGAACTCAAAGACATCCTAACCCAGGTTGTGAATCACCCTCAAGATTGTTCAGAGTACATTGATTTAGTGGTCCAATTGGATCACAGACTACAAAACAGAAAGGCAGACCGCTCCAGGTTCGAAACTCGAGTATTCTCTAAGCCACTAACTCACACCAAAGGAGTTGAAGCCGTAGAACCTATGCAAATAGGGGTCGTAAAGGGTCCCCTAACCCAGAAAGAACGCGACAGGAGACGGCAATTGCAGCTATGTCTCTATTGTGGAAATTCAGGACATTTCCTCTGAGATTGCCCGGTGAAACCTCCGAAGAAGACAGTGGGAGCTTCTGATAAGAATTCCGAAAAGCCTGAGCCGGGAAACGACCTCGCCCGACAAGTGTAGAGGTCTGCTTGCCGAGCGTAAAAACCAGTTCTTTGACCTCGCACTTCATAATGTCAATGGTCCTCATAAATACAGAACGACCGGATCGTTTGCATGCCATTAAAGCATACATTGATAGCGGAGCGATTGGAAATTATGTAGACCGTGAGATGGCTTCCAGGATGAACCTACCCCTTTGTCCTAAGGTAATTAAAGACGTCATTACCACAGTGGATGGTACGGAAATAGCCTCCAGACCGGTAACCCATACCACCACAGAAGTGACGTTATTAGGCCAAGATGGACATCGGGAGGTAATCGTGTTCAATGTGATCAAGTCCCCTCAGTTCCAAATAATTCTGGGGATCCCTTGGTTGGAGAAACACAATCCTCAAATTGATTGGCGAGCAAAGACGATACAGTTCCCAGAGTGTGCACCTACTTGTTATCCTCGACCCAGTATTGGTCTAGCGGTAGCAACATCCGAAGGACCGCAATTGCCTCCAGAGTATCAAGAATTCCAAGATGTCTTTCAGAAGGAACAGGCTAATACCCTGCCTCCCCACAGATCTTACGACTGTCAAATAGACCTGATACCCAGAGCCACTCCCCCTTGTAGTAGAATTTACGTCCTTACCGAGCCTGAAAATCTTCATTTGCGACAGTATCTGGACCAGTACCTGGCCAATGGATTTATCCGCCCATCAAAGTCTCCTGCATCCTCGGCTCTGTTCTTCGTACCTAAAAAAGAAGGTGACCTTAGAACCTGTATTGATTATCGTGCCCTGAACCAGATAATGGTAAAGAACAGATACCCCCTACCTCTGATCCCGGAACTCCTTGACCAAGTTAAGAACGCCTGCATTTATACAAAGCTAGATCTCCGGGGAGCCTACCACTTGGTACGGATTAAAGAAGGCGACGAATGGAAGACGGCATTTCGCACCAAGTATGGACTATTTGAATACCAAGTGATGCCCTTCGGACTATGCAATGCACCAGCCGCTTTTCAGTATTTTATGAATGATGTCCTCAGAGAACTCATAGATGTTTGCGTAGTCGTCTACATAGATGACATCCTTGTGTACTCATCTTCAGAAGCAGATCATCGGAAACATGTTAGAGCCGTCCTTGAAAAACTCCGCCAACATAAGCTTTTTGCTAAGCTCGAAAAATGTGTTTTTCACGTCACGGAGGTCAAATTTCTAGGCTTTATTCTGACACCCAAAGGAGTCCACATGGACTCGAGAAAGGTGGACGCTATCATCAAGTGGCCATCACCTATTTCCGTGAAAGGTGTCCAAAGCATGTTAGGTTTCGCCAACTTTTATCGCAGGTTTATTCCAGAGTTTTCACGAGTGGTGCAGCCCATCACCGCCCTCTTAAGAAAAAACAAACGTTTCGAGTGGTCAACAGAAGCAGAACAGGCCTTTCAAGCGCTAAAAGCCAAGTTCACCTCAGCACCCATACTGAAACACCCACGCCCAGACCTCCCTTACATCATTGAGACTGACGCCTCCAGCTTAGCAATGGGGGCGGTTCTATCACAGAGAGATCCGGAAACTAACCAATTGCACTCCGTGGCATTCTGGTCTCGCAAGTTCTCGGCGCCTGAAATTAACTACACCATCACAGATAAAGAGCTTTTAGGAATTAAGTCTGCTTTCAAGGCCTGGCGGCACTATCTCCTTGGAGCCAAACACACTGTCACGGTAATCACCGATCATCGAAACCTACAATACCTGAAAACCGCCAAAGCTCAGTCCTCCAGACAGCTTCGCTGGGCACTTTTCTATGCAGAATTTGACTTTGTAATTACTTATCGCCCCGGCAACAAAAATGGCAAAGCGGATGCCCTTTCCTGGATTGGAATGGGAGATAATATTGTCAATCCTGAACCTGTGCCAATAATCCCAGAACAGAGAATCCTGGGCCTGATTTCTTCACAATCCATCGAAGATATCGAAGCAAAAGTTAAACAACTTGTGCCCCTTTCGGACATATAAAACTGGCAACTGAAGGGAAAGGACTTCATCATAAAAAAAGACCTGCCTTATTTTCAGGGTCGACTATTCCTACCACATGTCGATTTACAAAAACAGGTAATCTCTTGCTACCATGATTCCTTGATGGAGGGCCACCCAGGCATTGCCAAAACCTCGGAAAAAGTCAAGAGACACTTCTGGTGGCCGTCATGGAGAAAAGACATAAAGGAGTTTGTGATGTCCTGTGGTGTGTGTGCCCAAAACAAAGGTCAGAAGGAAAGACCAGCGGGTCTCCTGCATCCGCTAGACATCCCGCCACATCCCTGGCATACCCTCTCCATGGACTTCATCACCGATTTACCCTCCTGTTCCGGATACAACACTATTCTAGTAGTTGTAGATTTGTTTTCTAAAATGGCCCACTTCGTTCCACTAAAGGGCTTACCTTCAGCTTCAGTTCTAGCATGGGAATTCCTTGAAAATATTGTAAGATTGCACGGCTTCCCTTCGGTTTTGATCTCAGATAGGGGGAGCCAGTTTATCTCTCACTTTTGGCGAAGTTGCTGTCGTTTAGCTCAAATCGATGTGAGACTTTCAACCAGCCATCATCCCCAGACCGACGGACAAACTGAGAGGACAAACCAAACTCTGGAACAATATTTACGTTGTATGCTACAGCAGTCGGAAAGTAATTGGAAAGATATCCTTTGGATAGCCGAATATGCTTACAACAACTCGATCCATTCAGGAACCGGAAAAAGTCCCTTTTACATTTTGTATGGGATTCATCCTCGAACCTCCAATCTTGACCCGCCCCAAGATCTTGGAACGCCTGCCGTGGATCAACTTCACAATGCTATCACTCAAGCTTTCAAAGAAGCGACAATCCACCTACAACAGGCTAAAGAACGGTACAAAAGGGGAGCAGACCAACACCGAAGAGACGCCCCTCAATACCAGGTTGGAGATCAAGTTTGGTTATCACCAAACATTTATCACTTAAAGGACCTCACACCTTCAACCCAAAATATCTGGGACCATATCCAATTACAGCCATAATAAACCCAGTGGCTGTCAAATTGGGTTTGCCATCCCACATGAAAATACATCCGGTGTTTCACATATCTCTACTAAAACCTATGCAACCTGGAACCAGACTGAATAAACCTCCAGAGCCTATTCAAGTAAATGGAGAACCTGAATTTGAGGTTAAAAACATCCTGGACTCCAAGATCATCAAGTCAAAATTATACTATCTGATCGACTGGAAGGGTTACGGACCTCAAGAACGATCATGGGAACCCTCTGACCACGTCCATGCTCCATGTCTAGTCAGAAAATTCCATCGAACTTTTCCCAATAGGCCAAAACCTCCGGGGAAGACAAGTTTGGGAGGGGCCTTGAGGGGAGGTGCTGTCATGAGCACTGCTCCCGAGAAGCCAAGTCAAGCCCAGCATCCCCGGAAGCAGGCTCACGACCCTCGTCCCCGGCTCCAGCAAACCCCTATTGGGGCCCTTTGGACCATGTCCTGGCGCCTCTGGCGCCAGGCTCATAAGGAACCTCAGTCCCGGCGCCAGGGGCGCCGGGATCATAATTCTTGCAAAGGTGCTTGGGTGGACCTACCTGTAGCAGACCATGCTGCATACTCACCTTTGCAAATGCTGGCAGGATGAAGTCCCCAGCCTTCTGCTGGGAGGAACTATTCCCTGAACTGGGACTACTTTCTTACCTGGGTGGGGCTGGTGCCACTCCTTAGCTCTGGAACACAGGAACTCTTTTACCTGGGCGAGGCTGAGGAAGAAGACACCCAATCACCACAACACTATTTAAACCACACCCGATTGGGAAAACATGCTTCGCGTTATTCTGCATCTGCAGCAGGACGCTCACCGAGTCAGCTCCAGCATTCCAGTGACATCTCCAGCTTCAGCTCAGCAACCTGTGGAAGAAAGACACGAGAACTATACTTATCATCCAGGAATCCAGACACCGGCAGAACCTGCAAGCAAAAGAAACATAAGGTTAGCAAGTTGCAACACGTTCGCAGCCGCGCTCGCTTACCTGATCCATCTGTGCTTTAACGGATTCTTCGCGGCCTTCTCTTCAGCAGCCTAACGACACCTGTAAAGACAAAGAACATTGTTAAGTAGGAATCGGGTGAAGGCGGCCGCATTTACTTTTCTTACATGCTTTTGTGTGCGTATTACGATCTCTTCAACCGCAGCAGCCCGGCACCTGAAAACAAGAAAAGACATTATTTAAATGCCATTAAAGGCTGCAAGAAAGCCTAACACTTACGTGTTTCCCCACGTGCATCCGCGACTGGAAAAACGCCCGCAACATCTCAAGACCTGAAAACAGAAAACCAGGGACATTATTGAGGTGTCATTGAAATTCCTATACCTACGTACAACCGCACGTGTCGCGCTCTCAGTGACCACGCCCTCATCATCCAGGCACCTGAAAAAGACAATGGGCCTCATTCCGAGTACGGCGCTAACCAATGGCGCTATTAACGCCTTGGTTGACGCCGTACCCGGACCGGCAACGCCTTGGTGGATGGCGGAATCACCGCCCCATTCCAAGGTTGGCGGGACGGTAATTCCCCATTCACCAAGGCTCTTCCCCATTCCCGAATGAGCCCCCATAGGGCTCAATGGGAATGGGGAAGATGCAAATAACGGTGACCGTTCATTACGGTCACCGTTATTGGCTTGGAGGCCCCTTTGCGCCCTCGACTTTAACACCTGCTCAAAGCAGGCGTTAAGGGCGAGGGCGCAGAGGGAACTCGGAGTATGGCGGTAAGGGATTACCGCCACCGGTCTCGTTACCGGTGGCCGCTATCCCTTACCGCCATACTCGGAATGATGCCCAATGCAAAGACTTCATTAAAGGTGCCAATCTCTTCAAGACTAAAAACTCTTTATACCTACTGGCATCTGCTCGTGCAGTAACGGCGGCATCACCTTTTGGCATCTCAGCACCTGTGCCACGTCTAAGGCCACAAAAGACTTTGAGGATCTCCAGTGACATAACTGGAACCCACGCACCCCTGCATAAGTCGCAGGATGGAGAGCCCATCATTTATACGCCTAAGGTGAGAGCTCACCAGGACATTGGACTTTCGGAGAGTTGGCTATTAGTGAGGAGGAAGTCCAGCCAAACGGTCATTAACCCTTTTTTCTTCCACCTGCAGAAACCTTACCCTGCAAGCCAGACGGTCAATAAGAGGAAGCCCAGTCCAGAGAGTCATCCGAGCTCTACGCTTCTCAATTGAAGAGACTATAACAGTTCAGCCGGGACCAGCGCCTCTGTGGGAATCAGGTGAGCATTACACTCACTCCATCTTGTATAGACCTTATTCACTTTTAATTGTCCAATACTTGCCTCTTACAAATGTTTTCTTCTTCTTTAATCTAAGAGAAATATGTCTTATGGACATGATTTATCTGTGTGCCTCCCTTTGTGCTTTGTAATTTTTACTTAAAATAGCATCCTTGATCCCATTCCAACATAGACTCCTCTTTATTTTGCACACAAAGCAATATTTCCAACGTATCCTGACTCTGAATCCCTGGTCTTTCTCTGAGGTAGCTGGATTGAATCTTAACACGAGCCGACGTCCCTCTTCCTATCATGGCCATCCTACCCACATTATATTTTGCTTTATAGAAATCTGCTATATGTCTCATCTACTTTGCATAACTGCGTATTTACACAAATTAATCAGTAAGTTGCTTTATCTTCTTTGTATATCTGATTACTTTATGATTGCGTACATTTTTCTCTTGTCACTTCAGTTACATTATCATTCTTAAATATTTTCATATCGTTTCAATATATCCTTGTATTTCTTCTTCATGACATTACCATGCCTATGTCAGACTTCACTCAGCACTACATGATGTCCAATGGTGCGTGCTGACATCCTTACACTCTTTCAGTATGAGGGTATATTCGGTATGGTTGCCTGAGTGTATATAATAACTCTTACACTCGATGAGGTGTGTGAACAACACATGGGGTGCCACATAGAGCTCTTCTCCTGCTGTTCCAGTATGACAGCGGTGATGGGGTGGGAGCTAGGGAAAACGCATCCACCTGCTTCTCTACAATCACATCTGGAGGCACGAGTGGGAGGTTGAAGAAGACAGTTCTGTTAAGAGAACTAATGACACCATCTGGAGCGAGAGAGCATTGAGGAGTATAACAGTTATTGAGATACCACCCTCACCACCAACACAGGGAGTTCCTTCCCTCTCCACTCAAGGTGTCATGCAACAAACTGTTTAATGGCTTTGTTTCTTCAGGCCCACTCCCACCCCACCCCCCTGAGTTAACAATGAGCCAAGAACCAGTCTGGTGTGCAGGAAATATACTTGTATTTATTTAAATTAAAATTGATAGAAATCACACTGAACTACACGTGCCACCTTATTTGTGGCTCACCATTAACTTCTTGGTAATCACATCAATTACACAAATTAGTTAAAAAACACAAATCACAATTCTTCACTTTCGACAAATTTCACTTCAAGAAATAATTAAACTGATCAATAATCAACGCAATTCTAAATGTGGTGTTGTGCAATTTTGATTTTCCTGCTGGCTTAAAAGGCTAGCAATAGGGGTTCAAGATTAGTACAAATACGTATGGCAATTATGATTTCACCCATACTTTGGGTTTAAAATAAGCACAGGGTGATTTAGAGGTTTGTTTTTGAGACCGCCCGATAATATGGTCTGGGTTGGGGAAGTCTGACTGAAATATTGGAATGATTTGGTAATTTGGGATTTTAGACCCCCACCGCCCCACCCCGCCACCTGCCACTGAACGGCCTGTGTTGGGGAACCTGGATGGTAAAAATTGGGATGACTTGAGAATTTAGGATTTTCAGCCCCACCCCCCAGTTAAAGGCCTGTGTTAGGGGAAAGTTGGACAAAATGATTTGACTGAATTAAGAACAAATACACCCTTCTTCCTTAAAGAAGTCAGGGTCAACAGGACAAAAAGGATGACACAATGAAATCATAGGCTATAGCTTTTCAGGGCACACTGGGAAGTGAGCTTTGTTCATTTCAAATTTTAACAAAAATCTCCCCTTCCACCAAATGGGGAATTCATTAAATGTATCTTTTAGTTAAGTAGGCTACGAATCTACATAGCTTTGCCCCCCCCTGCCCACTATGAAGAGAAAGGATTTAAGGCAAGCAGATTCCCCATCCTTTTGTTTTCCCAGGGCTCAGTTCTACTTACAATGAAAGCCTCTGTTTAACATTCAGGAAAGACAGCAGTGTTTCAGAACACTTTGGAAAGATAGGGTAGCGGTATGGTCACTCCACTCTTAAGGATGGCCTCCCGATCTCCACCATTGGACCCCGGCAGCTTTAGGCCTTCCTAGCAATAGACAGCTTCACCCAGATGCGCTCTCAGCAATCTTTTCTGGTGTTCCCTTGCAGCTGTCAGATGGTAAGTTGCAGAAGCACTCTTTTGATGGTAAATTTCAGAAGCAGCACTCTTTTGATGGTAAATTTCAGAAGCTCAGTCCCTTCCTCCTAGTACAGTCCCCTTATATAGCAGCGATGACACCACCAATTTTACGATCTTGGAGAAGTGCCCTGCAAGAGGTCACGCAAATAGGATTGAACAGTTACCAGTCTCTCTCCTGCCCTCTCCAGCCCCTCTCTATGGATTGGTTTAAGAGTCTGGAGCAGACATATGGCAGCTTAATTTACAAGCCCTGTTTGTTCTCATGTCAAAGTTTTGGCAAAAAATAGTTATGTGGCAAAACGTCATAATTATACTAAGAACTGCCATGCTATACATACTTTCTGATTCAGCTAATCATGGGGAATTAAATAAGACAAAACAAAGAGGTTTGTACCCAACTGGAGCATTCAAAAACCTGATTACAGTTTAAGTTATTTAACCACACAATGAATGAGGCTACAGGCAGTTGTGGGCTAAGTCAGAACAAATTAATATGACATAGAAAGAATATTTAATATACAAAATCTACTATTTTATTGTATTTTGGACCTATGAGCCGTCCATAGAATAGGGATATTCAATAGCCTGTACAGAATATACATAGAATATACATAGAACAAATTCAAATAAGGTACTTATTCTATTGTGAACTGCATAATACAAAATGAAATAAACACATGAAGAAAACAGGGAGCACAGTTTCCCACAAAAAATGCATACATCGAAGGATTACACTTTCAAAATTGCTGCCTGGATAACCGCAGGGTTCTGTATGGGCTATTGAATACCCCTATTCGATGGATTCGATTTGACAAAAAAGGAAAGCAAAAAACAGAAACAATATGAATGAAAGAATGAGTCTGGCAAGGCTGGAGTGGAAGTTGCCATAGACCTTTTCACTTTCCCACCAATATACAATATCCATGGGATATAGCTTTGTTGTGAGCTTTTAGTAGTAGTTTCAGATTTTGCTCTCTCGTTTCACTGCAGTTTCACACTGGGGGAAGACATTTTCTGCACACAATCCTCCATAATGTCCCATTTTCATATTAAAGGGTGTTTGCAGTCCATGAACATTTGAGAATGGCTGCACTGTGGAAATGGGCATACATACTGAATAAAGTACCAATTCTGCTCTATTTTCATTTTGTTTGTATGCATATATAATTTTACCATTTTACAACAGAGCAAATAGAAAACAATATAATACCAGTTTGTCTGGCAAAACATCCTCTGCAAAATTGGAGTCTTATATTTCTCTTTTTATCTTGTGTCGCCAAACTACTAAAAGCTCACAGCAGTCCTTACACTTCATCCTTTTGCCAGACTCATTCTTTCATCCACATTGTTTTCATTTCTTTATTGTTTTTCATATTATGTCTAAACCTCTCCCTAGGCTGCACCTTTTTAATTTGCATAATGCTTGCAGGAATTTCTCAAATTCTTGTAAGGAAAAATGGCGGATTTTCCGTTTTCATACTGTTTAGCTCCTGCAATGCATCATGGACGATACATACACATCCAAAGTCTCCCATGCTGAACTAGAGAGAGGCAAATTGCACAGGCCAATTTTAGTGGAAAGGCCTGCACTAATCTATTTTGTAGGAAGACCATAATCTCCTGGCCCACCTAGACTAGAATGAGAACTACAGATAGTTTTCCATGACAAAGCTGACAGCTGAACAGTTATTGAACAAGGGAACTCATGCCATGGGCATGCTCTCTGATGAGTGAATTGGGTACAGCAAATAGCGCAGGCCTATTTTAAGTGTTAAGTTAGAATCAGGAGACAAACAACTCATTACAGTTTTGGGTATAGACTTTTATTTATTCAGAACACTCCCTACTCTGACCCTATCACTATGTTACCTATACTAAAAGAAAGAAAAGGATTTTAAAGGGTGCACATCAGATGGTCGTCCAAAGTAATGTTGTCCTCTGTCCAGAAACCTATCTAGTCTGATCCTAACCTGCCACTATAAAGAAACAAAACCTAATGAAAAGGGCAAGGGCTTCTCACCCCACTTTAGCTCGCTTCTGACCCACACTGAAGCCTCCTAACTCCTTTTTAGGTGGTGGGTTGAGAGCCATTGCCCTTATTGCAGTTCCAGCATGGATTAGCTTCCAAGGCTCCTGCCTGGTGAAACAAGTTTCTCTAGGATGTTGGACCTGTGGTTCCCTTCAGGACTTAACCAAGTCCTTTCAAATTGTGTCATGTGTCCGGGCCATTCCAGGTTTGCTCCAGAACGCTTTGTTTCCAGTTCCTTCCTGGGGTCTTGGGCTCTCAACTTCCCCCATCCGGATTTAACTCTCTCAGGCCTACTTGGATTAGTTTATCCTTTTCCCGCTCTCTGGCTATTTGGGCTTGCAGCACCTTTTTTGTTTTGTATTTGTCGTACCCATGCATGGGGTGTTCAGTCTCTTGCCTCTTCTCGGGCTGGGTAATGGTTCGGCCCTGCTTAGGCTTTCTTTCTCAGGCTCTCACCCCTACTTGTGGTATGCAGACTATTGCCCTGGCTCAGGCTATTTGGGATCTTAGCTTTCTTTTGTGTCATGTTTCTCACACCCCAAGTGAGGTCTTTAGATTTTCACTGCTTCTTGCACTTTTGCTCTGTTTTTGGCAATGTTACGGATCCGCGCCTCCTGGGCTTTCAAGACTCCAATCTTGATATGAGGCATTTGCTTTCTTGTCCCTATTTTGAACAGTGTGGTGGGTGCACCCTCCTGGGTGTTCTGCCCTCTGACCATGCTTGGGATCCTTCCTGTCCAGTTCAACCTCATTGCGGCTCACCAAACATCCCGCGTACCTGTCTCGCAGTGGGAAATTCCTCTCGGTAGGTGGAAGCTCAGCTCCTTCTTCCCCTCTGGCCTCTATGGTGGTGTGTGGGCTTCGGTTCTTTCCAGGCACTTCCAGGAATGCAGGTCAACCACCACTCTGGCAGCCGCATCATTTCTCGGTATGGCAGGGACAGGCTCCTTGAGCTCCTGGGCTGACGGTAGGGAACAGCACTACCGCTGGGTTCAGCAGGTGTCATTAACGGGTCCCGCAAGCAGACTCGTAATGGGGCGGTAAGGGGTTGAAGGCTCTGGCACCTTTACCGGCGCTGTTATCCCCTTACCGCCTACCTCGTAATGCCCCCCATTGTCATGAAACACCAACACAAGAGGACACAGGGAAGATCTCTTGCCTCCACCATGTACTTCTATTGGTGATATGGGTAGAGGCAAACTGCACAAGCCTAGGTTGGTGGCTATCTCAGCTCTAATCAATTGTATAGGAATACAATGATATCTAGGTCCAGCTGCAAGAGAAAGAGAACTGCAGAGAGCTTGCAATGAACCATCCTGGCAGGAAGGGGCCAAAGGCAGCTCATGCCACTACCTAGCTTTCCAATGGGTGGAAAGGGTAGAGACAAACTACACAGGACTAGGCTAATGGAAATCTTTGCACTAATCCAATGTTGTGGTGTGGGGTTTTATGGTGGCCCAAGGAGTAACTCAACTGAAAGGCCATGTAGGGGCAAAGATACTGTCTGTCATGAAAAGGCATGTGCTATTAAAGGACAGAAGAGAAAACAGCCTTTGAATTTTAACACAGCCAATGTGCCCCATGAAGCCAAATCAATAGACTTCTGCAATGGGAACTGGAATTAGAAAGCAGCATGGCACATGGGTGACTGATAGACAAAAAGCAGCATTTTTATGGAAACTGTCCCATATTAAAATGCTGGCCACTTTGAAAGATTAACAATGCAGACTGGATTTATTCTCAGGTGATCATGCCCTACCACGTTCACAGAAACTGACATTAGGAATACATCCTGAAGCACAACATTTCCAACAGAGAAACTAACATATTAAAAGGATGTGCATTGTGCAGTTTTAAACCAACACATGGAATGAACATTTCTTTCTGTTGGCCTAAACAAAGGGAAATAGATATTGTTGTTCCATGCAAATACATAAAAGCTATTTAAAGGCATCAGTATTGTGGAAATATTCTGTAAAATACTGTTTGTGATGGAAATAAAGCCACAGGCAAAGCGATCAACCCCCATCAGTGGAAGGGAAACCCTTTCAAGCCAACTTGAGCAAATGGCCCTAGCTGATGCATGTGTTAGGACTCCAGGGGTATCTTGGTCCCTTTGGTGTCACTGGAGGTGCTGGGACGAGTTGGAGTCTTCTTAGAAATCACTTGCTGATATGTATGTACATTGCTGTCTTCAGTCTTACAGACTATGTGTTATTCTCCCTCCAAATACCTTACCCCAGAATTATTACCTTGTTCAGACACACATACTGCAAAAACAAAGGTAGGAAGTTCCTTGATTCGTCACTTACTACTTCTAAAGTTTCTGTTTCTTATGCTCTGTTTCCTTGTGTTTCGACCGGAATTCTCTCACTCATACATGGGTACTTGCTTTCTCTTCCTTCATTAATGAACTCTTCCTCTCAAAACCCACGTGCTACGCCTCTGTTTTCACACTCAAGGTAGCCACCATGATTCTGAATTTCCGCCAGCTCATTGTAATGCTCACCTGATTCCCGCAGAGGCGCCGGTCTTGACTGGGTGAATGCCGTATCTTCAAAGGTGATGTGTAACACACGGTTGGCTCTTTGGGCTGGACCTCTGTGCACTGTATGTCTGACTCGAAGAGTAAGATGTCTGCAGATAGAAAATATGGGATTAATGAACTGGGGTTATTGGGTGCCTCTCTCCTCTTCCCTTTCTCTTCTCCTGTAGAACCCCAAAGGTTAACGCCCTCACCTTAGGTAAGTGAACGCCGAGCTCTCCATCTGCCTCGGGGCAGGGTGCCGTAACCAGTTTCTTCACTGGATAAGGGTGCAGGCCTCTTGACCTCAGAGGACTGCTGTCCGTCGTTAACTGCACGAACGGTAAGTTCTGGGCACTTCAAATGTCTTAAAAGTCTTTTGTAATGATATCTCTTGTTTTGCAGGGTTCCGGCGATGGCGGATGGCGGGCTGATGAGAGTTGAGGATCGAACCCGCGTGAGGAATAGAAGCGCCTGGAAGCACGTAAGTAAGCGCTTGTAGCCTGCTTCACGATGCACACTAACTGTCCCTTTTATCTTGCAGGTACAAGTTCGGAGCTTTAGAGAAGCTGAAGGGTGCTGGAATACCCACTGGATTCGGCGTGGGAAGGAGTAATGGCACGTGAGTAATAAAGTTGCCCAATGTCTTTAAACGCACCTTCTTTTGTCTTTCAGATGCGGGATGCAGCGCCGAAGGCCTCCGGAGCGTGCGAAGAGCTGGTAAGCTTTTGTCTTTCAGATGCCGGAATGCAGCGCGAGGCGTTGATGACAGCCGATGGACCAGGTAAGAGATGCGCTGCCACTGAAGACCGTAGTGCTAACCTGTTCTTTCTTTGTCTTTACAGGTGCTGCTGAAGACTGGATTCCAGGATGGTAAGCCTTTGTTCCCTTAGGCCCAGGATCAGAAGCAGAAGACACGATGAGCGTTCTGCTGCAGAGAATGCAGAATAACGCAAAGCAAGATTCATCCATCGGGTGTGGTTTAAATAGCCTCCTGTAGTGCTTAGGTGTCTCCTTCCACAGCCACGCCTAGGTAAGAAAAGAGTTCCTGCTTTCCAGAAGAGTTCCAGTGTTCTGAACCTAGGGAGTGGCTTCTGCCCCACCCAACAGGAAAAGTAGTCCCAAACAGAAGAGGATCAGAGGTTCAACTGGCAGGTAAGTAAGCAGCATGGTCTGCTGCAGGTAAGTCCACCCAAGCATTATGAGCCCGGCGCTTCCAGCGCTGGGACTGGGCATCTTTATGAGCCTGGTGCCACTGGCGCCAGGACAGGGTCCAAAAGGTCCCAATTGGGACTGGCTGGCACTCGGAACCGGGGTTATGGGTCTGCTTCCAAGGGAGTCGGGCAAGTCCTGATCTTTTGGAAGCAGAGATCATGACACTCATTGAACTCGACCTCCAGCAAACCTAACCGAAGACCACAGCAGTCTAGGGTTTTTTCCACAGAGGGTTTCCCTGTGGGACCTGTGTTATACTGCACTGTATGTCAGCGGGTGGGCTCTGGTCTCTTAGGGGGGTTCTTTCAGCACCTCAGCTGGTCCATGTTGATCCAGTTTAGTCACTTTTGTGTTTAAAGATTCCATTTACCAATTTGTATATAGAGTTGTTAACAGCATGTCAGGAATGCCAGGGCAGAGTAAACATTGCACCAGAGCCCTGTACCACATGACTTCTGCGAAATGGAATCAAGGATTCAGGCTGGAAAACGAAAGTGAGACATTATAAACCTGGAATTAATGACCATTGGGTTATATTAGGATTTATGTTATGCACTATAACTTTTTAACTGTAATAATCACAGAAATGGGGCATATGTCGTTTTAAAGCATGTGCTGAGGGTACATGTTTCATAAAATATTCTGAATGTAGAACTCTTGTACCAAGCTAACAAGTGATCACAGCTTCCCAGAATGTGGGAAAAAGCTGAAACTTGGGACAATGTTTTCTAGGTGTGTCAAGTAACCAGATATAGGGTTTTATATAAGAACTGTTATGGCTTAGGCGCAAAGTACAAAGAAACCACCATTCACACCTGGAATATCATGCAAATATGGCTGTCATCTTAATCAATCTGCCATGATTAGCTGAACCTTAAAATATATAGGTTGTCCTAGTTATTTGTAAAATGCTAAGTTTTGCCATGTTGGACTTTTTGGAAGGTAAAAGTGGACATGTGAAAATGTACATTTCAAAGGGGAGTTGCAATATTTCTGTTCTGGACTCCTGAACCAATCCTTATAGAGGGGCTGGACTTGGGGGGTGGAGCAAAATATAAATGTCCAAACCTCTTTGCAAGATCATAAGTAATTTTTATTTTTTATTTATTACATTTGTTACTCGCCCAGACCCGTAGGTATCACGGCGAGGTTACAGACAGTTTAAGAATGCAAACATAGAATAGGCCAGTGTGGCGCAGATAAAATGGCACAAAATACATGATATAGATTACATGGGAACACTGTAAAAATGAGAACATCATGGACATATATACATGAGTGAGGAAAAGAATGCATTATATACACAGTGTGTCGCTATACTTTCTTTATTGGTATTGGTTGAATAACCAAGTTTTCAGCAGCTTTTTGAAACCTATATGGGTCTCGAGATTTTTGATGGCAAGTGGGAGTGAGTTCCAGAGTTTTTGGGCTAGGTGTTGGAAACTAGAACCCCCTGCTCTGCTCTTCCTGAATCTCGGTAAGGTCTATAGTGACTGGCTGTAAAGTAATTTTAAATGTGAGTGGCTTAGAGAGTAATAAGGTCTTGCACTATGGAAGTGTGGACATCTGTCTAAAAAATCACCAAAGGAGATGTGCTGAAAAATCTTCTGGGTGGAAATACTGGAAGAGGGCTGGAGATCCCCATTACTGGGGAAACCAGAAAACAGAGGCTGTGATACTTACCTGGAGCCCACAGAGGGATGAGTGCTGTGCGATCCCATTGACTGAAGTACTGGCCAGAATCCTATTTTTCCCTAAAAGCAAAGCCCTACTCAGTCTCCATGAGTGCCAAGCCCAGAGATTTCCAAAAGAAAGTTGACTGTCCAACACCATTTAAGCATGGGTATCTGTTTAATTAACATATTCCCTTTCATTAGTGGGTGGGGGGGAAATTGCATAGACTCTTAACATATTTGACTGAATATTACTTTAATCAACTCCCAAATACATTGACGCAGAGGGGAGCTTGGAAGAATTCAAAATGTATATCCTCTCTCTTAGCGGGAATACTGTTATAATCACTTAAAGTAATTGGGGTGCCCTTGCCACAAAATCGAAATTTGTAATGGTTACCATTACAGAAAGGTCCTTGAACCTAAAATGAAATTTCTTACTGTTGCCAATTCCCAAATCCCCACCTTTCACTGAAAGCTGTCCTTGCCACGACAATGAAATGAATTGTCACCGTCCCCAAACCTTGCCTTTAAAACACAAAGTGTTTGTTCCATTCCCAAACATTACCTTTGAAACACAAAAGTCTTTGCCTTTAAAACACAAATGTGTTTGTTCCATTTCCAAACCCTGCCTTTAAAACACAAAGGTGTTTGCTCCATTCCCAAACATTGACTTTAAAACCAAAAGGGGTTTTGCCACAAAAATAAAATCCCAGTTGTCACCCCTCCTTAAACATTGTATTCAAATAAAGGGGTGCCACTGTGCCAAACGAAATTCCAAACTGTCCCCACTCCCTAGACCTGGCCCTAAACAGAGGGTTGCTGCATATAACTGAGGCTTGGGATTTTGGTGCTGGGGAGAGAAGTGCTTTGCAAAAGGGAAACCTCATGTCTCCAGCATGGCATTGTATAATGTGTAATTTTTTTTAAAATCAAACATGTTTGCAATTTAAATCTTCTTAAGTCATATTTTCCTGTTTATTATGAAAAAGAAAGTCATTGTATGTGAAGCTTTGTTTTGTGTCACAAAGAAGGTGGAGTGTGTAACATAAACAAAACCTACTTGCACCTATACATAAAATAAATATGCATTCTTTTTGTACACAAGCCTGGTTCTTGGCTCATTGTTGGCACAGGGGGAGGGATCCATAGGACTTTATATGAGTCATAAGTAGGACGTATTTGAATCCTAAATAAGGGTATAGTGTGGGATAACTTAATTGGGGGGGATTCTTGTAAGTGATTTCAATCCGGCACACATGTCAACGCCTAATGCACAACTGAAATCCTTATTTATTATTGTCTAAAAGTTATTTATTCTGAATGATATACCACTCATATCACGCCCTTCTCCTGGAACCCCCCCGGTCACACTGAACCAGGAATCAGGCTGGTTTGCAAAGGTAAATATTTATTTATGTATTTAAAATTTGATCACAATATGATTTTAATGGTACTCAACAATCACCAATGGGGTGATGTAATACTGAATAATCTCTTTAATACACCAGGAGTAAGTAGTGAGCAAAACAATTCAGCACAGAAAATAATACTTTTGTGTGGGTTCAGGTCTGATAGCACTGTTGTTAGAGGTTCCCCCTGCACACCCCTCAACCCCCCAATACACAATGTAAAGAGATAGGAGGAGAGAGCAGGTATTCAGGAATGGCAAGATTCAAACAGAATATCAATACCACTTTCCCCCTTTTAGCCACAAGAGAATTGACTGTCAAGCTGTCAGAATGGGTTTTAAAGTTATCTTACAATGGACTGGGCAAAAACACCAAATATGGCCAAAATTGCTGAAATTGTTATAAATTCTTATGGGAGCCGCTTTGGATAGTTACACACAAACACAAGCAATGATTTAATCCCAATAAAACATTTGAAAAATGTGCGGCAAACTTTTCACTGCGCGATAATCATGCTGACGGGAGTTACAGATGTTTTAGTAGAGGTAATTTTTTCTTCGATAGGCTCAAGAATGGAAAACCGGAATGCACTTTTAAAATGACAAATGGGTTGTTTACACTAAAGGATGTCTATGAACAAAACGAATACCACACAGGAACACAGTCACTTGATCAGGGTGACTGCCTGCTAAGGAAACTCGCCTTCTTCAGATGAGAAAATGATCAGCTCAGAGATAGTTTTA
Organism: Ambystoma mexicanum; assembly: GCF_040938575.1. Classification (NCBI taxonomy): domain Eukaryota; kingdom Metazoa; phylum Chordata; class Amphibia; order Caudata; family Ambystomatidae; genus Ambystoma; species Ambystoma mexicanum. Next base: position 1,037,013,511 of record NC_090933.1, on the reverse strand, counting down.
ACAATACTGGTAATGGAGGAAAGATAGGATGGGTTGGAGAGAGGTTTCAGACAATGCAAAGATACTCCTAACAATACAAAATAGGTTGGGTCTAAGATAGGGCTAAGACTATATAAAGTACATATGCTAGGGACACAATTCTTCCTATTGATACTCACTGGATATATTTTTTAATGGGACCGTCAATTCTGGTCAGGGGATTGGATCTGGTTTAGGAAAGAAGGCTTGGCACACCGAACTGGGCAGTGTCAGCAGGTGCTCTGGTCAAGGCACGGCACAGGACTGGACAGGGTCAGCAAGGCACTCTGGGCACAGCACAGCACAGGACTGGACTGGATCTGCCCTTCTTGGTTCTGAGGATAGTTATTTCAGCAGGCAAGCATTAACAGCACAGCTTGGCTGTATTATGATGCTTACCCTTTAGGCTTGTGGAGTTCTGTTCTGGAATTTTAGGCCTAGCTGAGAATGGTTCAGCTATGCAATAGGCCTTTTTGCTTTGCCAAATTTCTGGAGTCTGGAGCAAGGAAGATGTAGAGTTCAGCAGCAGGGTGCTCCGCCAGCATCAGGATAGTGAGTGAATCTGTCTGTCTTTATGTGTGGTGAGCTGCCCCTATTTATGCTATGAAATTACCTCATAAAGGGGGTGTGTGGGACGGTTTGGCCTAAGCTTGCCCCTTTGAAAGGTGATTGGGTCAAAGTCTCCCCTCTGCCTTGATAGGAGGAGAGAAACAGAGTGTCATCTTTATGGTGTGATTTTATGAGGCTGAGAATCCACCCCTAAGCCCTGGAACATAAAATCTACTTTTGGCAAAATACATATTTACACCTGTGCAACCTCTATAAGAATCACATATACAGATTACATATTTTACATTGCAGCTATTCCTCAAAGCCCCGTAGCTGTGGGATCTTGTCTCCGCTTTTCACTGAATTTTGCCCTTTTCACTAGGAACACAATGTCCAATTTTTGAGCATATTTCTACAAGTGTGTGTGTGTTTAACATGAGAATAAGTGTATAAAGTTTCACAATTCTGGCGGTAATATACTTTGCATAAAATCACATTTCTTGCCATTGCTGTCCAGAACATGTCACACAGTTCTGGCGCCTCTTTACCCGTGCAGCCAGAAATTACATTAACAATCCTGTTATTTTTATATTTTTCAAAATTTTCAATAGTAAGTTATCAGTCTTCTTAAAATATGTTCTTTGTCCTTCTTAAGCAACAAATGGTTGTTTAGCTCCACCCCTTGATCTCTCCCTGGAAGCCCAGGAGCCATCCCCCATGTTTGTTCCTTGCAGAGGCCATTTACGACTGTCTTCACACTTCGAATTTCCTGCTCTGCAGCTTGTCATTGTTCCTTTTGCCTCTGTAGACCAGTTTCTTTCCTACCGTGTAATTAAAACTTCTCTGTGATTTCCTGCTGGGGGGAAAGACATTCCTTCTGTGGGAAAAACCTCTTATTCAAGTTCTGCAGCTTCAGTCAGGTTTAAATTAATTGTTAAATTCTGTGGCCTTTTCCTTAGCACAAAACAAACTTGTTGGATCAAATAGCAGCTAGAATTCTCATTAAAGATTTTAAATCATGGGATCAAAATAATTACAATATGGGTTACTATCAGTAACAGGCCTCTTATAGTGCAAACATTTGATTTTCAGTTTATACATGTTAAAAGTAAAATCAGGCAGGCCCCTGACCGCTGTCATCACAGCAGCCCTCTGCTGCACAGAGATTTTTGACAGATCCACAGACAGGCCACTTTTGCTGTGGAAATCTCTTTATGCTCTCAGCTTTTCAAGACATTGTAAGTTCCCAAGGGTTTCTTCAACTAAGTGAATTGCAGCACCCAGCAAGAATTTGGAATATTTGAAGGTGTTCTGCCAGCATTCTGAAGTTTCAGCAACAAAGAAATAGAAATTTACAGCAAGATTTTGGGTTTTGCTTTTTTCCTCCTGCACTCCACTTTCAATAGTTGTGGAGCCCAGTGACACATTTCAGAAGTGAAAGCTCTGTTCCACCACTGACAACATGCATGCCAGATTGGGCAGCCATCTTTTTGTGGGTTTAAAAGCGTGATTTTCAGGGGTTTTTGGCACGCACAAGGGTTTTGCTGCCATCTTGCTGTTTCTGGCACCATCATAACAGAGTGATGCAGCATAGCAGAGCAGAAGTGGGTCAATACATCCCACACTCCCTATGTTGAGTATGGTCTCCCTATATATCATTATAGTGGGAAGGCAATGACATTGGATTCATCAGAAAGAGAACAAAAACAACCAAGAGTTTTCAATGAACAAACCGCACATCGAGTGCAAGAGGCAGGTCTTGCCATTGCCAAGCCCTGTACTAGACGGAGTAGATACAGACAAACTGCACAGGCCTCGTCTAGTGGCAATACCTGCTCTAGTACATTTTGTGGTAAGGCAATGTCATCCTTATTCACCTGCAAGAGAAGAGAACTATAGACCATTTTCCGTGAACCAATCACACAGCAGAGTGTAAGAAATAGCGCTTGCCACTGCCAAGCTCTTCAATGGGTGGATTGGGTATAGTCAAACTGTACATGCCTACGATAGCGACAATCTCTGCACTAATCAAATGTGTAAGAAGACAATGACATCCAGGCCCAACTGCAAAAGGAAGAACTACAGAGAGTTTGCCATGAACCAGCTGAACAGGTGGAGGTCTTGCCACCACTAAGTACTTCAACAGGTGTAATGGGCAGCTGCAAACTGCAGACCTAAGCCAGAGGCAATCACAGCACTAATACATTTTGTGGTAAAACAATTATGTTCAGGTCCACTTGCAAGACTGAGTGCCACAGAGTTTTCCATGAACCGGCCACAGCAGGGGTCAAAAGGTGAAGTTGTTTCTACTACCAAGTACTCCAATGTGTGGGTAGAGGCAAATCTGGGGTATGCATATGTTAGCGAAGCAATACAGGTGAAGTATTGAAGGTTGCAGCATCCAGAATGCATGTGACTGTGTAATTTACAATGTGTATGATATCATAACTGGGATGATGTGTGGAACTCTAGTTGGTTGTTAAGTGCGGGGGTTCGATGCATGTCAGTTGCCCCTGTATTCCTGCTACGAGTGTATGAGCCAGTGGGTGTTCTGCCATCTTCCACTGAGAAAGCTGCCAATGTAACCTTTAAATAAAAGAAGTTAAACTAATCCTGGCTGACCAGTGCCTCATCACTGTCTATGCTTGACCACGCAACTTTTAAGAATGACAATGAGAGTACCTGTGAGATGAGGCACCATGGAGGCCGCATGGGGGGCATCCCCGGAAACACCCACCATCTCCCAGACAGCCCCATTCCCCGGTTAAGGGCAGGTAAAGGGGCAGGGGTAAGGGCTAGTGCCATTTAAGTGATTTAGGCCATCAGTAAGAGTTACTGGACAGCACAAACTAACAAGTTCAGTTGTAATGCCAGTGTCTGTTTGATATACAAAATGTCCTGCTGTATGGACCAATCTGTAAGTGAGGCCATGGCTTAAGTGAAGTACCACCAATGTGAGAAAAGCCAGCAATGTTCTGTTGAGTACATATTGGTGGGTCTCTAAATCTGACATGATAGACATGTCACTCTTTTATCCTGCTCTTCATCGGCCAATTTGGTGTGCTTTTCAGGAAACAGCTAAGGTTGTGTGGGCCGTTGCCAACTGTTAGAAATTAAGTGTCATCAATGTTTGTGAAAGTCATGAAGGTTTTGTTGAGCAAAGTTTTAGAGGTGCTTACTGATTTGTATAGTCACTAGAGGTGTCACATTACCAGTGGCTTTGGTGTGCGGGTGGCAGTTGACAAACCGGGCACTCCATTTTGTTTTTTGTTGAAGACATCCTCTCTCTCCTACATTCTGATGACTCGCTATGATTTTAGCCTCTTTTGATAGTGGACCCTGTGCGATGTTCCCCAAATAGAACATGGTGGAAAGGTAGGAGACCTTCCTGGGTCAGGTTCCAGGTGTCTGATGGAAGTAAGGCCCAGGTGTCTGACCCATCAATTCTTTTACAAGTCGGATTTTCCTCACTTTCTAGGTCCAAAGGCCAGGTATTTACCTGCTCCCAAAAGCTTAGCACCATAATCAATTATGTGAACAGCAGCAAGTGAATATCACTTTTGCAGGTGCAATCAGTCTTCCTTTCAAACACACAGATAAGGATCCAACAGCCTTCAACACATCTTCTCGTTCGTTGTCTGGGTACTCTTAATAATGCCTTGTTTCCAGTCATTTTTATTGTTAAGATGAATTTCCAGATAGTCAATGTTATCCACATGCTCAACACGAACATTGTATAAGGTAAGCAAAGAACTCAGGGAGTAATGTATATGAGGACCTGCACCTAAACCTAGATACATTAATAACCCAATCCTTCTTATTACACAGACCGATGAACAAGCTACGTTGATGTCTTGGGCAGCAGGACTGCATCGCCAGCAAATAAAAGCACTTAATTCTTCTTACTGTTTAGTGCGGGGATGTCGGCTTCTGATTCTGCTATATTCAGTGCTATGCTATTGATGTATCGTGAGAAGAGGATCGAAGACACCACACAACTCTGCCTAACCCCTTGACTGCAGGAATGGGTCTGGTCCTCTCGCTGCCAGGTACCTATTGGACGATATCAATATTAGACAATACGATTCATGTACTCGGTCAACCAACTCAGGAGGGGCCCCTACTTTGGCCAGGGTCTCTCCCAATAGTGGGCAGGGTACAATATTAAACACATATTTTAAGTCAATAGATGCCAAACATATAATTTATTTTACAATAAAAGACAACAATTCAGTTTGGATAAGCTGGTCGACAGTAGAGATTCTGGGCAAGCCATCACTATACCTTGAAAATAGTCTTTGAAAGGGAGATTGCTCTACAGTTTTAGGGATGATACTTCGCCCCCATTTTTAAACATGGGCATACTCTTCGCACCATTACTGCTTCCATGGAAAATTAGGTTGCTGGTTTCTGTTTCATCTGCTCAGTCCGCATCATATCCATGCCTTTGGCTTTGCCCACTTTTCAGGTCGTCTATGGCTATGCCACGTCAATTGACTCAAATATCATTGCACTATGACATGTAGCCAGTAGATCTAGGAGCCCCCAGTCAACACAAATCGGAGGAGAGACACTGTCCTTACTACCATACACAACCTTAAAATGAGTAAACCAAACGTGCCCGTTGATTACACCATCATGTAGGTTAAGCATATGTGTGTTTCGTTTAATTATAACGCACTAAAGGGACTATTGGGTTTTAAGCTGAACTGCCTTTTTTAAGGATTGCCAGTTCCTGACACATTTGATTATTGATTCTCAGCACTATTCTTTGCATGTATATCCCCTATCAGCCTGCCATTGCATGCTCTCAGATGGACATCACTAAGCATTGCTGCTACATTCAGAGCACTAGACTACAAATGTGCAGTGCAATAGCTTCAAACTCCGGCTCACACACCTATACGTGTTTTAAGGTGCGACGAGGCAAGGGCGGGAAAGCAGAGGGAAGACAGAGACAACGATCCTATTAGGCCAGGTGACCTTGAGATCACCCAAGTGCAGATGATGGGGGGAATGAGAAAAAGTGCATGGGGAGGGAGAGGGGTCAGTGTAGTACATAGGAAATCAGTAAAATAAATAAGACAATAAATAAAAGAGCAGCCAGCAGGTGGAAAGTGCAAGTGTAAGTGCAGACATCAGGTGTCAAGTGCTAGTAGGGGCGGTAGGGATACAGAAAAAGTCCCCAAGTGCAGGGTTGCCAGGGGGCAGTGCATGTATGCAACTGGCAGGGGGGACCTGGGCCGAGATCTGAGGGTAGCCAGGTAACCAGTGCAGTTCCAGATTCAGCCATGAGATCAGCAGGGGAGAGGAGGAGAGAAAGCAAAAGCAAAGAGGAAGGTCTTGAGGTGCTTCTGGAACCAGAGATGGTTCTCCTCAAGTTTCAGCACCTCAGCTGGTCCATGTTGATCCAGTTTAGTCACTTTTGTGTTTAAAGATTCCATTTACCAATTTGTATATAGAGTTGTTAACAGCATGTCAGGAATGCCAGGGCAGAGTAAACATTGCACCAGAGCCCTGTACCACATGACTTCTGCGAAATGGAATCAAGGATTCAGGCTGGAAAACGAAACTGAGACATTATATACCTGGAATTAATGACCATTGGGTTATATTAGGATTTATGTTATGCACTATAAATTTTTAACTGTAATAATCACAGAAATGGGGCATATGTCGTTTTAAAGCATATGCTGAGGGTACATGTTTCATAAAATATTCTGAATGTAGAACTCTTGTACCAAGCTAACAAGTGATCACAGCTTCCCAGAATGTGGGAAAAAGCTGAAACTTGGGACAATGTTTTCTAGGTGTGTCAAGTAACCAGATATAGGGTTTTATATAAGAACTGTTATGGCTTAGGCGCAAAGTACAAAGAAACCACCATTCACACCTGGAATATCATGCAAATATGGCTGTCATCTTAATCAATCTGCCATGATTAGCTGAACCTTAAAATATATAGGTTGTCCTAGTTATTTGTAAAATGCTAAGTTTTGCCATGTTGGACTTTTTGGAAGGTAAAAGTGGACATGCGAAAATGTACATTTCAAAGGGGAGTTGCAATATTTCTGTTCTGGACTCCTGAACCAATCCTTATAGAGGGGCTGGACTTGGGGGGTGGAGCAAAATATAAATGTCCAAACCTCTTTGCAAGATCATAAGTAATTTTTATTTTTTATTTATTACATTTGTTACTCGCCCAGACCCGTAGGTATCACGGCGAGGTTACAGACAGTTTAAGAATGCAAACATAGAATAGGCCAGTGTGGCGCAGATAAAATGGCACAAAATACATGATATAGATTACATGGGAACACTGTAAAAATGAGAACATCATGGACATATATACATGGAGTGAGGAAAAGAATGCATTATATACACAGTGTGTCGCTATACTTTGTTTATTGGTATTGGTTGAATAACCAAGTTTTCAGCAGCTTTTTGAAACCTATATGGGTCTCCTGATTTTTGATGGCAAGTGGGAGTGAGTTCCAGAGTTTTTGGGCTAGGTGTTGGAAACTAGAACCCCCTGCTCTGCTCTTCCTGAATCTCGGTAAGGTCTATAGTGACTGGCTGTAAAGTAATTTTAAATGTGAGTGGCTTAGAGAGTAATAAGGTCTTGCACTATGGAAGTGTGGACATCTGTCTAAAAAATCACCAAAGGAGATGTGCTGAAAAATCTTCTGGGTGGAAATACTGGAAGAGGGCTGGAGATCCCCATTACTGGGGAAACCAGAAAACAGAGGCTGTGATACTTACCTGGAGCCCACAGAGGGATGAGTGCTGTGCGATCCCATTGACTGAAGTACTGGCCAGAATCCTATTTTTCCCTAAAAGCAAAGCCCTACTCAGTCTCCATGAGTGCCAAGCCCAGAGATTTCCAAAAGAAAGTTGACTGTCCAACACCATTTAAGCATGGGTATCTGTTTAATTAACATATTCCCTTTCATTAGTGGGTGGGGGGGAAATTGCATAGACTCTTAACATATTTGACTGAATATTACTTTAATCAACTCCCAAATACATTGACGCAGAGGGGAGCTTGGAAGAATTCAAAATGTATATCCTCTCTCTTAGTGGGAATACTGTTATAATCACTTAAAGTAATTGGGGTGCCCTTGCCACAAAATCGAAATTTGTAATGGTTACCATTACAGAAAGGTCCTTGAACCTAAAATGAAATTTCTTACTGTTGCCAATTCCCAAATCCCCACCTTTCACTGAAAGCTGTCCTTGCCACGACAATGAAATGAATTGTCACCGTCCCCAAACCTTGCCTTTAAAACACAAAGTGTTTGTTCCATTCCCAAACATTACCTTTGAAACACAAAAGTCTTTGCCTTTAAAACACAAATGTGTTTGTTCCATTTCCAAACCCTGCCTTTAAAACACAAAGGTGTTTGCTCCATTCCCAAACATTGACTTTAAAACCAAAAGGGGTTTTGCCACAAAAATAAAATCCCAGTTGTCACCCCTCCTTAAACATTGTATTCAAATAAAGGGGTGCCACTGTGCCAAACGAAATTCCAAACTGTCCCCACTCCCTAGACCTGGCCCTAAACAGAGGGTTGCTGCATATAACTGAGGCTTGGGATTTTGGTGCTGGGGAGAGAAGTGCTTTGCAAAAGGGAAACCTCATGTCTCCAGCATGGCATTGTATAATGTGTAATTTTTTTTAAAATCAAACATGTTTGCAATTTAAATCTTCTTAAGTCATATTTTCCTGTTTATTATGAAAAAGAAAGTCATTGTATGTGAAGCTTTGTTTTGTGTCACAAAGAAGGTGGAGTGTGTAACATAAACAAAACCTACTTGCACCTATACATAAAATAAATATGCATTCTTTTTGTACACAAGCCTGGTTCTTGGCTCATTGTTGGCACAGGGGGAGGGATCCATAGGACTTTATATGAGTCATAAGTAGGACGTATTTGAATCCTAAATAAGGGTATAGTGTGGGATAACTTAATTGGGGGGGATTCTTGTAAGTGATTTCAATCCGGCACACATGTCAACGCCTAATGCACAACTGAAATCCTTATTTATTATTGTCTAAAAGTTATTTATTCTGAATGATATACCACTCATATCACGCCCTTCTCCTGGAACCCCCCCGGTCACACTGAACCAGGAATCAGGCTGGTTTGCAAAGGTAAATATTTATTTATGTATTTAAAATTTGATCACAATATGATTTTAATGGTACTCAACAATCACCAATGGGGTGATGTAATACTGAATAATCTCTCTAATACACCAGGAGTAAGTAGTGAGCAAAACAATTCAGCACAGAAAATAATACTTTTGTGTGGGTTCAGGTCTGATAGCACTGTTGTTAGAGGTTCCCCCTGCACACCCCTCAACCCCCCAATACACAATGTAAAGAGATAGGAGGAGAGAGCAGGTATTCAGGAATGGCAAGATTCAAACAGAATATCAATACCACTTTCCCCCTTTTAGCCACAAGAGAATTGACTGTCAAGCTGTCAGAATGGGTTTTAAAGTTATCTTACAATGGACTGGGCAAAAACACCAAATATGGCCAAAATTGCTGAAATTGTTATAAATTCTTATGGGAGCCGCTTTGGATAGTTACACACAAACACAAGCAATGATTTAATCCCAATAAAACATTTGAAAAATGTGCGGCAAACTTTTCACTGCGCGATAATCATGCTGACGGGAGTTACAGATGTTTTAGTAGAGGTAATTTTTTCTTCGATAGGCTCAAGAATGGAAAACCGGAATGCACTTTTAAAATGACAAATGGGTTGTTTACACTAAAGGATGTCTATGAACAAAACGAATACCACACAGGAACACAGTCACTTGATCAGGGTGACTGCCTGCTAAGGAAACTCGCCTTCTTCAGATGAGAAAATGATCAGCTCAGAGATAGTTTTAACAATACTGGTAATGGAGGAAAGATAGGATGGGTTGGAGAGAGGTTTCAGACAATGCAAAGATACTCCTAACAATACAAAATAGGTTGGGTCTAAGATAGGGCTAAGACTATATAAAGTACATATGCTAGGGACACAATTCTTCCTATTGATACTCACTGGATATATTTTTTAATGGGACCGTCAATTCTGGTCAGGGGATTGGATCTGGTTTAGGAAAGAAGGCTTGGCACATCGAACTGGGCAGTGTCAGCAGGTGCTCTGGTCACGGCACGGCACAGGACTGGACAGGGTCAGCAAGGCACTCTGGTCACAGCACAGCACAGGACTGGACTGGATCTGCCCTTCTTGGTTCTGAGGATAGTTATTTCAGCAGGCAAGCATTAACAGCACAGCTTGGCTGTATTATGATGCTTACCCTTTAGGCTTGTGGAGTTCTGTTCTGGAATTTTAGGCCTAGCTGAGAATGGTTCAGCTATGCAATAGGCCTTTTTGCTTTGCCAAATTTCTGGAGTCTGGAGCAAGGAAGATGTAGAGTTCAGCAGCAGGGTGCTCCGCCAGCATCAGGATAGTGAGTGAATCTGTCTGTCTTTATGTGTGGTGAGCTGCCCCTATTTATGCTATGAAATTACCTCATAAAGGGGGTGTGTGGGACGGTTTGGCCTAAGCTTGCCCCTTTGAAAGGTGATTGGGTCAAAGTCTCCCCTCTGCCTTGATAGGAGGAGAGAAACAGAGTGTCATCTTTATGGTGTGATTTTATGAGGCTGAGAATCCACCCCTAAGCCCTGGAACTTAAAATCTACTTTTGGCAAAATACATATTTACACCTGTGCAACCTCTATAAGAATCACATATACAGATTACATATTTTACATTGCAGCTATTCCTCAAAGCCCCGTAGCTGTGGGATCTTGTCTCCGCTTTTCACTGAATTTTGCCCTTTTCACTAGGAACACAATGTCCAATTTTTGAGCATATTTCTACAAGTGTGTGTGTGTTTAACATGAGAATAAGTGTATAAAGTTTCACAATTCTGGCGGTAATATACTTTGCATAAAATCACATTTCTTGCCATTGCTGTCCAGAACATGTCACACAGTTCTGGCGCCTCTTTACCCGTGCAGCCAGAAATTACATTAACAATCCTGTTATTTTTATATTTTTCAAAATTTTCAATAGTAAGTTATCAGTCTTCTTAAAATATGTTCTTTGTCCTTCTTAAGCAACAAATGGTTGTTTAGCTCCACCCCTTGATCTCTCCCTGGAAGCCCAGGAGCCATCCCCCATGTTTGTTCCTTGCAGAGGCCATTTACGACTGTCTTCACACTTCGAATTTCCTGCTCTGCAGCTTGTCATTGTTCCTTTTGCCTCTGTAGACCAGCTTCTTTCCTACCGTGTAATTAAAACTTCTCCGTGATTTCCTGCTGGGGGGAAAGACATTCCTTCTGTGGGAAAAACCTCTTATTCAAGTTCTGCAGCTTCAGTCAGGTTTAAATTAATTGTTAAATTCTGTGGCCTTTTCCTTAGCACAAAACAAACTTGTTGGATCAAATAGCAGCTAGAATTCTCATTAAAGATTTTAAATCATGGGATCAAAATAATTACAATATGGGTTACTATCAGTAACAGGCCTCTTATAGTGCAAACATTTGATTTTCAGTTTATACATGTTAAAAGTAAAATCAGGCAGGCCCCTGACCGCTGTCATCACAGCAGCCCTCTGCTGCACAGAGATTTTTGACAGATCCACAGACAGGCCACTTTTGCTGTGGAAATCTCTTTATGCTCTCAGCTTTTCAAGACATTGTAAGTTCCCAAGGGTTTCTTCAACTAAGTGAATTGCAGCACCCAGCAAGAATTTGGAATATTTGAAGGTGTTCTGCCAGCATTCTGAAGTTTCAGCAACAAAGAAATAGAAATTTACAGCAAGATTTTGGGTTTTGCTTTTTTCCTCCTGCACTCCACTTTCAATAGTTGTGGAGCCCAGTGACACATTTCAGAAGTGAAAGCTCTGTTCCACCACTGACAACATGCATGCCAGATTGGGCAGCCATCTTTTTGTGGGTTTAAAAGCGTGATTTTCAGGGGTTTTTGGCACGCACAAGGGTTTTGCTGCCATCTTGCTGTTTCTGGCACCATCATAACAGAGTGATGCAGCATAGCAGAGCAGAAGTGGGTCAATACATCCAACACTCCCTATGTTGAGTGTGGTCTCCCTATATATCATTATAGTGGGAAGGCAATGACATTGGATTCATCAGAAAGAGAAAAAAAACAACCAAGAGTTTTCAATGAACAAACCGCACATCGAGTGCAAGAGGCAGGTCTTGCCATTGCCAAGCCCTGTACTAGACGGAGTAGATACAGACAAACTGCACAGGCCTCGTCTAGTGGCAATACCTGCTCTAGTACATTTTGTGGTAAGGCAATGTCATCCTTATTCACCTGCAAGAGAAGAGAACTATAGACCATTTTCCGTGAACCAATCACACAGCAGAGTGTAAGAAATAGCGCTTGCCACTGCCAAGCTCTTCAATGGGTGGATTGGGTATAGTCAAACTGTACATGCCTACGATAGCGACAATCTCTGCACTAATCAAATGTGTAAGAAGACAATGACATCCAGGCCCAACTGCAAAAGGAAGACCTACAGAGAGTTTGCCATGAACCAGCTGAACAGGTGGAGGTCTTGCCACCACTAAGTACTTCAACAGGTGTAATGGGCAGCTGCAAACTGCAGACCTAAGCCAGAGGCAATCACAGCACTAATACATTTTGTGGTAAAACAATTATGTTCAGGTCCACTTGCAAGACTGAGTGCCACAGATTTTCCATGAACCGGCCACAGCAGGGGTCAAAAGGTGAAGTTGTTTCTACTACCAAGTACTCCAATGTGTGGGTGGAGGCAAATCTGGGGTATGCATATGTTAGCGAAGCAATACAGGTGAAGTATTGAAGGTTGCAGCATCCAGAATGCATGTGACTGTGTAATTTACAATGTGTATGATATCATAACTGGGATGATGTGTGGAACTCTAGTTGGTTGTTAAGTGCGGGGGTTCGATGCATGTCAGTTGCCCCTGTATTCCTGCTACGAGTGTATGAGCCAGTGGGTGTTCTGCCATCTTCCACTGAGAAAGCTGCCAATGTAACCTTTAAATAAAAGAAGTTAAGCTAATCCTGGCTGACCAGTGCCTCATCACTGTCTATGCTTGACCACGCAACTTTTAAGAATGACAATGAGAGTACCTGTGAGATGAGGCACCATGGAGGCCGCATGGGGGGCATCCCCGGAAACACCCACCATCTCCCAGACAGCCCCATTCCCCGGTTAAGGGCAGGTAAAGGGGCAGGGGTAAGGGCTAGTGCCATTTAAGTGATTTAGGCCATCAGTAAGAGTTACTGGACAGCACAAACTAACAAGTTCAGTTGTAATGCCAGTGTCTGTTTGATATACAAAATGTCCTGCTGTATGGACCAATCTGTAAGTGAGGCCATGGCTTAAGTGAAGTACCACCAATGTGAGAAAAGCCAGCAATGTTCTGTTGAGTACATATTGGTGGGTCTCTAAATCTGACATGATAGACATGTCACTCTTTTATCCTGCTCTTCATCGGCCAATTTGGTGTGCTTTTCAGGAAACAGCTAACGTTGTGTGGGCCGTTGCCAACTGTTAGAAATTAAGTGTCATCAATGTTTGTGAAAGTCATGAAGGTTTTGTTGAGCAAAGTTTTAGAGGTGCTTACTGATTTGTATAGTCACTAGAGGTGTCACATTACCAGTGGCTTTGGTGTGCGGGTGGCAGTTGACAAACCGGGCACTCCATTTTGTTTTTTGTTGAAGAAATCCTCTCTCTCCCACATTCTGATGACTCGCTATGATTTTAGCCTCTTTTGATAGTGGACCCTGTGCGATGTTCCCCAAATAGAACATGGTGGAAAGGTAGGAGACCTTCCTGGGTCAGGTTCCAGGTGTCTGATGGAAGTAAGGCCCAGGTGTCTGACCCATCAATTCTTTTACAAGTCGGATTTTCCTCACTTTCTAGGTCCAAAGGCCAGGTATTTACCTGCTCCCAAAAGCTTAGCACCATAATCAATTATGTGAACAGCAGCAAGTGAATATCACTTTTGCAGGTGCAATCAGTCTTCCTTTCAAACACACAGATAAGGATCCAACAGCCTTCAACACATCTTCTCGTTCGTTGTCTGGGTACTCTTAATAATGCTTTGTTTCCAGTCATTTTTATTGTTAAGATGAATTTCCAGATAGTCAATGTTATCCACATGCTCAACACGAACATTGTATAAGGTAAGCAAAGAACTCAGGGAGTAATGTATATGAGGACCTGCACCTAAACCTAGATACATTAATAACCCAATCCTTCTTATTACACAGACCGATGAACAGGCTACATTGATGTCTTGGGCAGCAGGACTGCATCGCCAGCAAATAAAAGCACTTAATTCTTCTTACTGTTTAGTGTGGGGATGTCGGCTTCTGATTCCGCTATATTCAGTGCTATGCTATTGATGTATCGTGAGAAGAGGATCGAAGACACCACACAACTCTGCCTAACCCCTTGACTGCAGGAATGGGTCTGGTCCTCTCGCTGCCAGGTACCTATTGGACGATATCAATATTAGACAATACGATTCATGTACTCGGTCAACCAACTCAGGAGGGGCCCCTACTTTGGCCAGGGTCTCTCCCAATAGTGGGCAGGGTACAATATTAAACACATATTTTAAGTCAATAGATGCCAAACATATAATTTATTTTACAATAAAAGACAACAATTCAGTTTGGATAAGCTGGTCGACAGTAGAGATTCTGGGCAAGCCATCACTATACCTTGAAAATAGTCTTTGAAAGGGAGATTGCTCTACAGTTTTAGGGATGATACTTCGCCCCCATTTTTAAACATGGGCATACTCTTCGCACCATTACTGCTTCCATGGAAAATTAGGTTGCTGGTTTCTGTTTCATCTGCTCAGTCCGCATCATATCCATGCCTTTGGCTTTGCCCACTTTTCAGGTCGTCTATGGCTATGCCACGTCAATTGACTCAAATATCATTGCACTATGACATGTAGCCAGTAGATCTAGGAGCCCCCAGTCAACACAAATCGGAGGAGAGACACTGTCCTTACTACCATACACAACCTTAAAATGAGTAAACCAAACGTGCCCGTTGATTACACCGTCATGTAGGTTAAGCATATGTGTGTTTTGTTTAATTATAACGCACTAAAGGGACTATTGGGTTTTAAGCTGAACTGCCTTTTTTAAGGATTGCCAGTTCCTGACACATTTGATTATTGATTCTCAGCACTATTCTTTGCATGTATATCCCCTATCAGCCTGCCATTGCATGCTCTCAGATGGACATCACTAAGCATTGCTGCTACATTCAGAGCACTAGACTACACATGTGCAGTGCAATAGCTTCAAACTCCGGCTCACACACCTATACGTGTTTTAAGGTGCGACGAGGCAAGGGCGGGGAAGCAGAGGGAAGACAGAGACAACGATCCTATTAGGCCAGGTGACCTTGAGATCACCCAAGTGCAGATGATGGGGGGAATGAGAAAAAGTGCATGGGGAGGGAGAGGGGTCAGTGTAGTACATAGGAAATCAGTAAAATAAATAAGACAATAAATAAAAGAGCAGCCAGCAGGTGGAAAGTGCAAGTGTAAGTGCAGACATCAGGTGTCAAGTGCTAGTAGGGGCGGTAGGGATACAGAAAAAGTCCCCAAGTGCAGGGTTGCCAGGGGGCAGTGCATGTATGCAACTGGCAGGGGGGACCTGGGCCCGAGATCTGAGGGTAGCCAGGTAACCAGTGCAGTTCCAGATTCAGCCATGAAATCAGCAGGGGAGAGGAGGAGAGAAAGCAAAAGCAAAGAGGAAGGTCTTGAGGTGCTTCTGGAACCAGAGATGGTTCTCCTCAAGTTTCAAAGAGGCAGGGAGGCTGTTCCAGAGGGAGGGCCCAGCAAAAGAAAGAGATCTACCACCAAATCGCTGCTTGGAGAAACGACTAACCCTGAGGGAGATGGAGGTGGATGAGCGAAGAGCTTGAGAAGGAAGGTATTTAGGAAGAGAGAGTTGAAGGTATTGAGGTCCCAGGCCCTAGAAGGCCTCTGTAGCACTATTCCTCTGTAACACCAAAAGATGTTTGCTGGGCATGCAAGCTAATACATGTGGGTTTATGAGTACAGATGGATAGCAGAGTGCACAATGGAGTGAGGCTGTTTTACATCTATGCGTATGTGTGGGTGTATACGTGTAGGTGGTTGTAATTGAAAATGATTTTGAGTGGATGTGGTTTGAGTACCTGGCCTACCTGGCCCAATGATGACACCAACTAACCTATACTTGCACTACCTTACCTATTATGAGAATACAAGGGTATATCTTGCCACTACACTACCTGAACTTTGGTGGTAGCCCTAGGGCATCTGATAGCACTACTGGGCACAGTGTGCGAGGAAAGAGTCATTCGATGCCAATGCCTAGCCATTGTGAATGTGTCTTTGTTTGATAGGACCTGCTCTTTATGGCTACACCTGGCCTACAGTGGCAATATCTCGGCATATGATAGCAGTACCTGACACACAGTGTAAGTAAATGGTAATATTTTGTAGTGTCTGTGGTCACAGGTATCACAGATAAGATGAAGGAAGCACACAGGAGCTGATAAGCCTGAAAGTAAATTAAGCTTTATTTGGTTACAGGGTATACAGTATGAATGAGGGAGAGAGGGCAGGTAGAGGCTTCCTTCAAGCTGGAACTCCCAAGCTGTTAGCATATTAACACTAAACTTTTGCCAACATATTAGCAGTATTAGCACTGCAAAATGTCCCATCTGGAAAGAAAAACAGCATATTTCGATTTTGTACAAACATGCATAGTTTGCCATTTTCATATGTGCATGAAAACATGACACCGTACATCCCTGAACATTCATAATGATGTTAGTCAAAAAAATTATATTTAAAGTTCGGCAACAAGAACAATTGTCCATTCAAAATAAACATTCTAAATTTGGTAGCAACAGCAAATGTATGGCTTTCCTCATGTCTACTAATTAAATGTAGGCTGCTCCTTTGAAGCCACCTCCCCCGTGACTATATTTATTTTCAATATGCTCTGACTAACGGACTCTCCCATGCCATCAGTACACGCCTGTGTTGTAAAACCTCTATGTAGTCTCTCATCTCAGCACTCATACACAAACCTGCTGTGGAGACTCTGCTTGGTCCAGGTGAAGCTTTATTATACAGTATGTACAGTATGTATATAATCCAGTTACTCTTGAGTATATACAGTCACATATGGAACAGGACAGGAACATGGATGGGTAATAACAGTACATATAGAAGAGTAGACCCACCGGCCATCCTATCATACCCAGCTCAGGCCCCAACTGACACTCCTAGAACATTCACTCACAGATCCACACAACATTCTACTGAGCTGCTCATTCATACATCAACATTCTGATAGCAAGCACTCCAGCCAAAGGGACAAGACAAGACTACAATATAACAGCCTGCCCAGCCAGGTGGGCGAGATGGAAATCACAAACATGCGGCAGGTTCCTAAACTAAACCCACCCGTACAATGCAGTACACCATACAGAAAATAAACACATTCAGGGGGTAATTCATAGAATGCAGCGCACAAGTGGCGCACGCGGCTGGCGCACAGTGTGCGCGTGCGAATCCCTGCGCCAGCCGCGTGCGCTAAAATCCATTTCCGCGCACAGCGTATTCATGGATTCCAGCCACCAAAACCAGCTGTGGCGACCCTGCAGCAGCGCCAGTTACGCCCCCAAGAACGCCTCTCGCGCAGGGAAAAGCCATCAAAATCCCCAATCCAGCACAAAGGGCTGCGCTAACCCTGTACCAGCACGGCAAGCGGGCTACGTGTATCACTGGGGTGCGTGGGAAGTACCTCACGCGATTGGCCCCGTGCGAGCAGGGTATGCGTATTTCAAGGGGTGCGCGGGAAGTTCCACACGCGATTGCCACAGGGTACGTGTATTTCAGGGGTGCGCGGGAAGTTCCACACGCGATTTCAGCAGGGTACGTGTATTTCAGGGGTGCGCGGGAAGTTCCACACATGTTTGGGCCCGTGCAAGCAGGGTACGTGTATTTCAGGGGTGCGCGGGAAGTTCCACACGCGATTTCAGCAGGGTACGTGTATTTCAGGGGTACGTGGGAAGTTCCACATGCGATTGGCCCCGTGCGAGCAGGGTACGTGTATTTCAGGGGTGCGCGGGAAGTTCCACACGTGATTCCAGCAGGGTACGTGTATTTCAGGGGTGCGCGGGAAGTTCCACACGCGATTTCAGCAGGGTACGCATATTTCAGGGGTGCGCGGGAAGTTCCACACGCAATTTCAGCAGGGTACGTGTATTTCAGGGTGCGGGGGAAGTTCCACACGCGATTGGGACCGTGCAAGCAGAGTATGTGTATTTCAGGGGTGCGCGGGAAGTTCCAAACGCGATTGGCCCCATGCGAGCAGGGTACACGTATTTCAGGGGTGCACGGGTAGTTCCACATGCGATTCCAGCAGGGTACGTGTATTTCAGGGGTGCGCGGGAAGTTCCACACATGTTTGGGCCCGTGCAAGCAGGGTACGTGTATTTCAGGGGTGCGCAGGAAGTTCCACACGCGATTTCAGCAGGGTACGTGTATTTCAGGGGTACGTGGGAAGTTCCACATGCGATTGGCCCCGTGCGAGCAGGGTACGTGTATTTCAGGGGTGCGCGGGAAGTTCCACACGTGATTCCAGCAGGGTACGTGTATTTCAGGGGTGCGCGGGAAGTTCCACACGCGATTTCAGCAGGGTACGCATATTTCAGGGGTGCGCGGGAAGTTCCACACGCAATTTCAGCAGGGTACGTGTATTTCAGGGTGCGGGGGAAGTTCCACACGCGATTGGGACCGTGCAAGCAGAGTATGTGTATTTCAGGGGTGCGCGGGAAGTTCCAAACGCGATTGGCCCCATGCGAGCAGGGTACACGTATTTCAGGGGTGCACGGGTAGTTCCACATGCGATTCCAGCAGGGTATGTGTATTTCAGGGGTGCGCGGGAAGTTCCACACGCGATTTCAGCAGGGTACGCGTATTTCAGGGGTGCGCGGGAAGTTCCACACGCAATTTCAGCAGGGTACGTGTATTTCAGGGTGCGGGGGAAGTTCCACACGCGATTGGGCCCGTGCGAGCAGGGTACGTGTATTTCAGGGGTGCGCGGGAAGTTTCACACGCGATTGGCCCCGTGCGAGCAGGGTACACGTATTTCAGGGGTGCGCGGGAAGTTCCACACGCGATTTCAGCAGGGTATGTGTATTTCGGGGTGCAGGGGAAGTTCCACACACGATTGGGCCCATGCGAGCAGGGTACGTGTATTTCAGGGGTGCGGGGGAAGTTCCACACGCGATTCCAGCAGGGTACGTGTACTTCATGATGCGGGGGAAGTATCTCACGCAACATCATCAGGGTACGTGTATTCCAGGGGTGCGCGGGAAGTTCCACACGCGATTCCTTCAGGGTACGTGTATTACGCGGGGAGCACCACACGTGAATTGCACATGTGGGTCCTCCCAGGTGTTCCCTCTACACCCTCCACGGCCCCTGCAGGTGGCTCACACCACAGGGGCCTACCCTGCACATGTCCTGCAGGCACCCCATCCACCATGGCCACGCCCCCCAGCCAACCCACATGTCAACTTGCACTACTGCCCACCAACGCATGTCCCCCTGCACCCCAGCCACCAGGGGCACCCTCCACCAGGCCCCCACCCATGTCTCCCACCCCCACCACCCCCCAGCACTGTGGGGCACCTGCCAGCAGGCCCCCACCCATGTCCAACTCATGTTCCCGACCCCCTCACCCCCCAGCACTGTGGGGCACCTGCCAGCAGGCCCCCACCCATGTCCAACTCATGTTCCCCACCACCCCCACCCCCCAGCAGTGCAGGGGCACCCTCCACCAGGCCCCCACCCATGTCTCCCACCCCCCTCCACCCCCCAGCACTGTGGGGCACCTGCCAGCAGGCCCCCACCCATGTCTCCCACCCCCCCCACCCCCCAGCACTGTGGGGCACCTGCCAGCAGGCCCCCACCCATGTCCAACTCATGTCTCCCATCCCCCCCACCCCCCAGCACTGTGGGGCACCTGCCAGCAGGCCCCCACCCATGTCCAACTCATGTTCCCCACCCCCCCACCCCCCAGCACTGTGGGGCACCTGCCAGCAGGCCCCCACCCATGTCCAACTCATGTTCCCCACCCCCCCGCCCCCCAGCACTGTGGGGCACCTGCCAGCAGGCCCCCACCCATGTCCAACTCATGTCTCCCACCCCCCACCCCCCAGCATTGTGGGGCACCTGCCAGCAGGCCCCCACCCATGTCCAACTCAAGTCTCCCACCCCCCCCACCCCCAGCACTGTGGGGCACCTGCCAGCAGGCCCCCACCCATGTCCAACTCATGTTCCCCACCCCTCCTACCCCCCAGCAGTGCAGGGGCACCCTCCACCAGGCCCCCACCCATGTCTCCCACCCCCCCACCCCCAGCACTGTGGGGCACCTGCCAGCAGGCCTCCACCCATGTCTCCCACCCCCCCACCCCCCAGCAGTGCAGGGGCACCCTCCACCAGGCCCCCACCCATGTCTGCCACCCCCCCATCCCCAGCAGTCATGGGGCACCCTCCACCAGGCCCTCGCCCATGTCCCATCAATGCCCCCCTGCACCTGGGTCCCACCAATCCCCAATCATGTCCGTAATGGCCATCCTCCCCTGCCAAAAGGCCCAACCAACTATCACATCCACCCACATATCAAAGGCAATTACATGTTACACACCCAATGTAAATAATGCAAATGAACACATGTCTGTCACACACAATGGCTGCAAGTGAATGTTAAAACACCCAACATGACATGCATGAAAGCAATGAGATGATACGACACATTGAAGGATGAAAATAAAAATGTATTTAAAATCAACTTGAATGGAAATGAAATGAGAAAAACCACAAAGCAAAACAACCAAAAGAAGATGAATGTTCATGAAAAAAATCAAAAACACACAGCACAATCAAAATAAATGGTGTCCAAAGTCACAGTCAGAAAAGTAATCCAAGTGTAAATGATAAACAAAAACCATTGCTCCATGGCGATGAAAAAAATCCAAAAAATAAAAAAATCCATTCAAGAACTATTTACAAGATAATCCCGGGTCCATGAGCCCAACCAAATGAAAGCTAACTATGACAACTAACTAAAAACTGAACTATATACAAAAATGTGGCGCATTGTCCAATCGCAACCAAATAAAAAAAAAATAAAGGAAACCTAACACTAACTATATAACTATATACAAAGGCGGCGGGCAAGTCCAGCGGCTCACTCCGTGGTGTTCCGGGCCAGGGCATCATCGAACTCCTGTTAGATGTCCCGGAGGCGGTCCTGTTCCATGGCCCAGAGGGTCCGCAGGGACGACGCCATCTCCTCCTCCAACCCCCTGCGGATTGCCTCGAGGCACTCGGCCCGCCTCAGGGCCCTCCGCATGGAGTTCTCCGCCCTGACCATTGTGAGCCGCGCCTCTTCTGCCCGCCGCCGCTCCGCAGCAATCTGCTGGCCCAACCGCTGCCACACGGAAGACACTTCCCGTCCTGGGTCCTCCTGCCCTCTGGCCGATGCCTGCCCCTCCGATGTTGTTGGCCCCGAGCCATGATGCCTCCCACGTTGACTCCGCTGCTGCCTCCGACGCCACTGCCTCTGCCAGCACAACGGCATCCAGGCTGATGGAATCCACCGACGCCGTCGTGCACGTGCCCTGCCTGATGATGCCGGCACATCCTCCATCTGCTGGGGTACAGTTGCTGTGGTGTCCACCCCTGCTGGACCTCTGACTCCCGACTGTGGCAGGGATGGGATCCCCACCGAGCTGGCTGCATTGGTCAGGGCAGGTCCACAGGGGGCCCTGGTGGCATCTGGGCCGGAAGACGGCAAGGAGAACGACTGGCATATAGTCTCCACAGAGGAGGAGAGGGCCGCCAGATTGGCCGACACATGCAGGAAACCCCCGAACATGGACGATCCCAATTGGGCCACGTCGGCACGGTGCTCTTCCTGATGACGTGCATGCTCCTCCTGGGAAGCACGCACAGCATCACGAATCACAGCCGTGCGCATCGCGACCCCAATCAGGACCTTCTCCATACGGCCAGGGGTCCCCTCGTCCGCAGGTGGAGGGGAGTCAGATGACATGGACATCCCCTCTACCTGCGGATGGGCCTGGGACGGGGCATCTCTGCTGGTGCATGGTGGTGCACCCACAGGGTCAGGGACAGCGACATGCACAGGCCCCTCCATGGTGACCTGTGCTGCCTCCTGCCCCTGCCCCTGGACTGCACCACTTGCACCAGCAGGGATGCCCCCACCAGGCCCCATGAGCGCCTCAGTGGCGGCCTCCTCCTTCTCTGTGGAAACCACCAACCTGGATGGCTCCTCACCGTCTTCTGCCGAAGCAGGCCCCTGTGGGGGCTCACCCACCCCTTCCGCTGCAGCTGTGGGGGCATCCCCACCGCCTTGCTCCACAGCGCCGTCTCCGCCCTTTTCTTCACTAGCCGCTGCGTAGAGGGAGACATAGAACACAAGCATCAGGGTACTGTACAATGGTCCCCTATACAGGAAGCAATAGCAGATGAGTGCCACTGTCAAAGTACACTTCCATCATGTCCCTCCACAACAAATGTGTCAGTCCAGGCAAAACACACACAGTGACAGTCATGGTGCATGCCATGGACATTTCCATACATGTCCAATGGACTCTCGAAACATACAATGTAATGGAACTCACATGCATCATGGGTCATGCCTATCACATGCACACACTTCACCTCAGTCACATCCATCTGGCCCCGTACACTCCAATCACAGTGGTTACAAGGATGACTAGGCTGCATCAGTGAATCTGTACATTGTCACAGACATGTGTCATGCATCCATGGCATTCACAAGTCACAGACACGCAGGTCAGACACACAGACATGGATACCATATATGTACCTGGCATTAGCACCCATCCCTCACCCCCTCCCATGTCCAGGAACAGAGACTGCCATGCTCTCATGTGTACAATCTGCATAGGGCTCCCCATGTCGCATTTAAACACATGCACCAACCGTGCGGTTCACACATTACTGGTCGCACATGCATTACCATGATGTCCCTGCACACATACATGCGTACATGGCCTATGTCACACATACAGGCAAGTATCAGACAACCAGCACACTGCAACATGCCCTGTCTCACACAGCAATGCTTGGCCACTTACCGCTCAACTCCAGACGGGTCTCCCTCTCAAGGACCTGGGCGTGGAGCGCTGGGTGTACGCATTCCAGGACCCTCATCTGGATGGAACTCATGCGGCCCCGGCCCCCCTCCACGAGGCGCCGGGCCTTTATGAGGGTCCTGGACCTCAAGTCCTCCCAGCGCTTCTTGACCTTCTGGATGGTGCGGGTTGCCACCCCCTCCGCGTTGATGGCAACCACACAGTCGGCCCAGATCCTCTCCCGTCCTTCCTTGTTGGCCCGGGACGATCCGAAGAGGGCATCATACTGCCCCAGGACTTGCTCCACCAGGACACCAACTTCGGTGGCAGTGAAGCTGGTGCCCCTCTGCCCCTCTGGCCGGGGGTTGCCACTGGTGCCAGATGTTGATATGCCCGACATGGCAACCCCAGGGGCAGGAGTGGATGGGCAACTGGGTCCTGGGGCTGGGCTGTGGAGTGATGTTATCCGAGTCGGGAGTCTTCTGTTCCAGCAGGGGTGGACACAGCAACTGGACCCCTACAGATGGCTGATGTGCAGGCACCAAATGGCAGGGCACGGTGGCAGCAGGCAGGCAGGCAGGCAGCAGATGGCACGTGGGAGGCTGCTCGGGGCACTGGGAGGCAGTAATTCGGCCTTCTGGGCAGGAGCGTGGTCTTCCGTGTGTTTTCGCGTGGCCAGCTTGATACGGAGTGATTTGGCACGTGAAAATCCTGCACGTCAGCGTGTAATTCGAGGAAAGGCCCTTAGCGCGTAAGCGCGTCAGCACGCGTATGCGATTTCATTGGACCAAAGGCCCTTACAGCGTAAGCGCGTCTGTGACGTTTCGCGCACGGGCGTTGCCCTGGCAGGTCTTGGAGATCCCGCGTGCCTTTACACTGCTCTGTACGTGCTTTTCGTGCGGTGCGTGTGTTTTCCATCCGTTGGGGTTCACACGCTATTACTTCACAGCGGGTGTTGGCTACGCGTTCTTCTACACGCAAGGCAGACGGTAGTTCACGCGAACCCCTGAAATTCACGCGAACCCCTGAAATATACGTAGCCCGCTCCCCCAGGCCCTATCGCGTGAAAAGTTCATGCGAACCCCTCCCCCAGGCCCGATCGCGTGAAAAAGTTCACGCGAACCCCTGAAATACACATAGCCCGCTCCCCCAGGCCCGATCGCGCGAAAAACTTCCCGCGCACCCCCGAAATACACGTACCCCACTCAATCGCGTGTGTGACTTCCCACGCACCCCCGAAATACACGTACCCCGCTCAATCGCGTGTGTGACTTCCCACGCAACCCCGAAATACACGTACCCCGCTCAATCGCGTGTGTAACTTCCCGCACAACCCCAAAATACACGTGCCCCGCTCACACAGGCCCAATTGCTGTATGTTGCCACTTTTGTAATGCGCAGGGACGCTACCGCCTGCCTTCGTGTGGCGGACGTGTTTCGGCTTGTGCGTGTCTTTGGCTGTGCGTGGCTTTGCCCTATTCGATTCCATGAATACGTGTGGTTCGGGTGCGTGTGGGCGTTCCGTCTGCTTCCCTGCAGTACATCCCCAGTTACGCCCTTATTTTCGCACGTTGTTCCCCATTCCGCGCGTTACGCCCCGTGTTCCGCCCACTTTCTAGTGTATGCGCCGAGGTTGTGCGCTTTCACTGTGCGCATCCCATAATAACGGACAGACAAATCCCAGAGAGCAACACTCCTGCTGCCAAAGTGTTTTGGCTGTGAACGGACATGTACCCGGACCTACGCCATCAGAATAGCAGCTTACTGAACTGTGATGCACCTCCGGGGTCCCCTGTTCCCCCCTGAGCATGGACATCAAATAGATTATTTCAAGAGTGGAGCACAACTATTTCTCACCGATTTTCATCATCTGGAGGATCATTTCTCCAGGGATACCATTCTCATCAATCAGGCTCTGCATTTCATCAACTAACCATGCCTCCATATCGCAATCCTGCTACAGATTTGATGAATATCCGTCCAGCGGTTTGGGCTGTATATGTTGTGTCTATGAGGAAAACAACACATTTTGGGACCCCCATGTGTCTTTGCCCCCCTGAATGAAACCTCGCCAAACTTTGCAGAATCAATCCGATGGGTCTTGATTGGCTGCTTGGTCCCAAAGGCTTGCTTTTGTAAATTTGGTGTAAATCCATCCAGTATTTCTTTTTTAAACAGCCAAAAAGTAGGTACAAATAAATTAATGATATCTGGGTATGGTCTGCGGACTCACTTCCCTGTTTGGTCCATGCACAGGCCTCCGATTGGCCAAGGGGCTGTTGTGATGTCCACGGACATAAGACACGCCCGCTGATTGGATGCTGAAAAGCGTGAAGTGCATCATATTTTTGGAAACACCCACCATGTTGGATTGGTAGACAGCCGACTTTGTCCGCAAACATCCCAGTAAAAACATATTAAATAACACAACATTCCACTTGTCAACATAATGAAACAATCTCTGGGGAGGTGGGTGATGAGGATGGGATATGGCCATTAAAGCCAAAAACAGGTGTTTTGTTCATCTCCAAAATTTGCGAACAGTCCGGGAACATCTCTGTAATGTTCGCCAACTTCTCATATGCTCTGGGGCATCAATACATATGTGTACATTACAGGGTTGGTGAAAAGCAATATTTGGATGGTGTATAACTTTGGCACCACTCAAAGAAACTGCCTGAAATTCTTTGATATCATACTAGGAGTGGCCTTGAATGGTTCTACAAAGTTTGGTGTGCAATGTTTGACAAATGTACACACAAGAATTTTGAAAGATTATAGACCCAAGCTTGAATTTTTCCGCTAAGCCTGAATGGATTTTGTCAACTGGCAGCAAAGTTATATGACTATTTTATATATGTAAATGTTGACACTTTTCAAAAAATGAATCATGAATGGATTTTCAGGAAAGCTGTGCAAGGAGCATTGGCAAGGTCCTGAGAGCATGACTTTGAAAATGTGTCTGTCTTTTATTTTTTGTAGAGTGTCCTAATGTAAGTACAACAAATTGTGATATACCTTTGGAAACTGAGGTATAGCCGGTAGCCATGGGAAGATTGTCTGCATCATGGCCTGTGGCCATGGGCAGTAGCCAGATTGCCCAACTAATCTGGATACTGGCCATGACAATGAAGGACAGGCAATGGGATAAAATGGGTATGGCCACCAGGGACTGGCTATGGGGTGAGGTTTTTCCAAATCGGGATAGGTTTGAATCGTAAAATAAAATCTGCCCATGACTAAAATTCTGGCCGTGGCTACAGCCCGAAGTGCTGCACAGGATTAAATCAACAGATCACTGTGACTATCGCTGCATACACTCTGAGACAATGCTAATCAGCACATAATTACCAAGCATGGCGAACCAGATGCCCACGTGGTCACCAAGTCTTCCCTTGAAATCATTACCCACCCTTATTTGCGACTCTCGTGGGATAAGATATTGGGATTGGCTGCTCGACTCATTTCCACATCCTCGCAGCATTGACTGGGCCACAATCCACATGCCTTGAGAAAGATTCTGGAGAGTCGAATTACATGTTGGCTGACTTCTAACAATAAATATAGCATCAAGAATGGTTTGTAAGACTGCAACAGTTACTTATTGCATAACCTAGTGCTGAGGTGAACATCGCTCACTCTTCTATTCGAAACCTAACACCAGAAGAAGGAAGCGCACCTTCACAAGAACCCCATCACCAGCACCACGGTAATCTGTTTAAAGTACTGGATTACTTTCAATGGGAAGAAATATTTTGCTTGTGGCTACAGCCTGTAGTGTTGTACTGAATGACAACAAACCTGCGTGAGGAGCATCAGCAAGGACCTGAAAGCATGGTTTTGCAAATATGGTTTGTGTTCTATTTGTCCAAAGTGTCCAAATGTAGGCACAAAAAATGAAATTATATACATTTGGTGCATGGACAATGGGCCTGGCCCTCAGCGAGGACAAATGCTTACTCTGAGGTACTTATTGGGGCATGCGAAATGGCCGGAGCTGTAGGTTTAAATGGGAAAATAATCTGCTTGCATCCGCAGCCCGCAGTGCTGGACGGGATTGCAGCAAAGTTGGGGGCATGCGGCATGTCCGAAGCTGTAGGTTTATAAAATCTGCTTGTGGCTGCAGCCCAGAGTGCTGGATGGAATTGCAGCAAAGTCGGGTGAGGAGCGTCAGCAAGTACCTGAAAGGATGCTTTTGGACATCTGTCCTGTGTTTTACATTTTTGAAATTGTCGAAATGTAAGTACACAAAATAGTGATATAACATTTCTGCCGTTGGCAAAGGGCTTAACATTTGGCAAGGAGAAATGTCTACTCTGATTTGCCTATAACAACTCATATAAGTATGCATTGCAGAAAATATGTTTGTTAAAGCAGGTTCATAGTTGTTTCATATATGTTAAAAGTGGAATTATTAATAATTTATATACAGTGATGTAACATTATGAAACATTTTCAATTATGAAAACGTATTCAATTGACAGAAATAAACTGTGTTAAAGGGACATTACAGTTAAGATGTATACCACCCTTGGGACTCCTCTGCCTCAGGTGTTAGATAGTGGACTCCCACCTTGGCATCCCTTGGCACTTCCCTCCTGGGCTCCCATGAGCACTTGTCAATCCGCACTGCCCCTTTTATTTATGCACTTCTGTGACTGCACAATGCATTTCTGCATTTATATTAGCACTATGTACAATTTGTTGGTATAAGTATGGGAAATGTAGATGCAAAAGATTTGTAGAACATTCTTAAGTGCAATTGGTGAGTGGAAGTTTAATATGTTGATAGGCTATATTTAGAGTTTATTTAAGTGATTTGTGGATATATGTGTAAATAGTTTAAAGCAGGCAATGAGGGAGTGTTATAAACATAACAGTAAGAAGAGTAGGACTGTTTGTGTGATGGTGTGCATGCGCAATCTGGGTTTTGTAATAAGGCATGGGCTAGACAGGGGAATGCAGAGACTGTGGATAGTTATAAATGGCAATGGATATGGTGTTTATTGTATACTAAAGAGATGAACCTCGGACATAAATTTGTTTCTGTGCTTTCTCTTTTTCTCTAGTATACAAGTGTCAATTATTTCCTTTAGCATAGTAAAACATGATAATGGAAATGTTGGAGAATCTTATTGAATCTAACTACTTTACTGAAAAATATAAAGTGGATGGAGTCCATAAGCTTATTCTTTTAATTCTATTTTTTAAATATGAAAGATGGTTCCTAAAGGAACCTTTTTTTAATGTTGTTTCATATATATATATTTTTTTGCAGGTCAGGCCAGAAACTAAGGTGGGGAGGGAAATGAGGGAAGGGGCATAAACCACACATATGGAGGGGCAGGTGGAAAGGGGAAGATTTTGCATGTGCGTTAAATCTAAGGTAGAGGGCATTGTTTCTCATGCTCATTGATTACAGCTTCAAAATCACTTCACAATTCCTCCCGCCTGCAGAGTGTTGTGTTTCAGTATATACAGAGTACTGTTGTTTTCAAAATATATGGATCAACAGCATATTTTATTGCTTGCAAGGTGGCTGGTGAGATTTGGTGTCCCACAGAAGTAGGCTGTTGATTGAGGAAGATGAGGTAGAGGAAGAGAGCCTACTGCTTCCTAAGAAAGGAACAGGCATTCTGAGAGCATTGCAGTGGTTGTATTTGGTGGGGTGGCACACAGAGGTGGTTCCGTAAGAGTACTGCCCAGGTTGTCCACGACTGAGCACTCAGTGTATTTCAACACTATCAGATTTAGCCTTTGGCGCATTTCCAACAGTGGTAAAGAAATTCCACACCCATGATTCTCTCTGGGTGCTAGAGCTAGGCACTTCTTCTACCTCATAATTCTGGTCTTCTTGATTGTCTTTTGAAGTATTGTACTTCCTTCATTGTGTAGGTTCTCGGCTAGTGGTGGTGGTGGTGGTGGCTCTTTGGGAGGAGGGATGGCAACAGCTGATGCCATTGTTAAGATAAATTGCAGTTTTCCTAATATTCTTCCAAGTGTGTGCTGTGTGCTGGATTGTTAATGGATAATGAGTAAGAATAGGTGTAGGAGCTGTGCAAAGGTGCATTTTGAGCTTCAAATTTCCTAAATGAGCTGAAAAATGCAGTTCCGAACTGGTTGCAAAGCACAGATCCATTTGAGAAGTGCAGATGCATTTGCGGACACGTCATCATGCTGCACGCGTGGTCATGTGACACTGTCTGAAAAGTCCATGATGACGTCAGAAGTTTGTGATCATCGATGAACACAACAGTGGAAAAAAATGTTGCTATATTGGGTTAAGTATTATATTAGTAAGTTGTAACAAATTAGGGTGCACTGGTAAAAACCCATGAAATTGAATGAAAAACCTTTGTTAAAGGGAAGTTATAGTTACAAGTAAAACCAAAAAACCCCAGAAGTTTGCCAGTTATGGTAAGCTAAGCAACTATAACTCGCGCCACCACTTTGCACTTTTAAGGCAAACACCCAGTACATGAAAGATATCCCTATAGTTAAGGTGAGTCGGAAACACATAGGAACTACTCAAAATTCTCTCGTTAATAACTTTTGATTTGATTAATGGTTTTGGCCGAAATTTGGAAAGTGATCAAAGATCCGGACTCGCCCAGACTGCAAAGTTTCATAAAGATTTGTTAAAAAATAAAAAAAAGTTATTAAGTGTTGACAAATAAAAAGTGCACCCTACTTCCCATTCATTTTCCCATAGAGAAACGGTCAATTCTTGCCAAAGCTGGATGGATTTGGACCAGGACCGAAACAAATTGGGCACGGAGTGTTGACTCACTATCCATGCATGGTTTGGGGTTATTCCGTGCTGTAGATTTAAAACAAATATTTGATGGAAAAGGGGGTGCTCCCTACCAGGGCCGGTCTTACACCAGATTGCACCCCAGGCGGGAAGCATCGCTGGCGCCCCCCCCACCCTCCCCCCGACTGGCTCACATCACTTCCAAACTACAACTCTGTCGTGCGACAAAACCTCTCCTCAATATTAAAAAATAATTGCTATATAAATGAAGCTAGTTTTTGTAATTTAAGTACTTTACAGAAGAATTCTAATGTGAAAACATAGCTGTTGCAGATGGTTTTTCTGTCACCCGCTCTTAGGGAAGGCCTTGCCTGAAGGCAGTTTCAAACTGTCCGTACTGCAGTGTGACCAGTCTGCAGGAGTCTGATGGCCCAATGACCACTGGCCCTGTGTTTCAGACAGGTGTTCTGTTTGTAACACCAAGTATTTCACAAGGGGCAATACTAGACTAACCATATGAATAATTTTCTGAGAGTAGGTTATCATTCCAAGATGGACAGTCTGGTACACTCTTATTGTACTCTTTCAAAATACCTCTCTGAGAGTGGGATAGGGGACAAATAGCACCAGTCAGGATTCCTGTATGCTTTGCATTAAATCACAGAGCATTTCAGGACTATAACAGTGATCAGAGATCTCTACATTTGATAAACAAGTCTGTGATAAAAGGATTGTTGTATGTGTGAATCTCTAAATGCGTAACCGATGCATGGCTTGGTGCTTACATCACGGTTCACAATACTCACCCTAAAATTAAAATGTTTGTAACCATGAACCATAGATGCTCATTTGGACAGCTTAAATTGTTGGATGCAAGTATTAAATGGCTGCAACATCTGGACTACAATAAGGTAAGCGAGCTGCTTTGCATAACCACCCAAATTGCACAGGAGGAATGGCATTTGCCTTTCCATAAAATCAACACACACAAAACCAAGAGAGGATATTTTCTTCTAATATTGTTTTTGAAAACGTTAAAAGGTGTGCCTGTTTTAAACTCTAAGAACCAATACAAATGTTTTCCCGGGAACTTGCAGTACCGAAATGGGACATTTCACCTTTAGCTGTTTGTTATTTTTCTTCAGCCCTGCTACTCAGTCCATGTGCTAGAGTGCCCTGTTCTACAGACACAAGCAGTAGTCCTCAGCCACAACTCATTACCTGCCACTTGTTGGCTGCACTACCACTGTTTGTTGTCCTTTATTTATTTACTATTATTATCTGTATTATCTGTTTTCTCCTTCGCTCTTCACTTTCCACTTCTCCCCCCTCCCTTGCATTTTTCCCCTCTCCCTCTCCCAGGCACTTGCGCTTTCTGAATGTCACTGGGCCTAGTAAGATGGTTGTTTTTGTTCTCCCCTGTTACCCTGCCTTGCCTTGTCGTGCTCTGAAACACTTGTGCACGAGCGCGATATAAATAAAATATCAATACCCATTCTGCATATCTTTTACTAATTGAAGACACAGTAGAATGTGTGACTGCCCCATTTGTTCCCCTAATCACCCCCCTGTTACCTATCTGATTTTCCCCCTTAGTTGTACACCGGCTATTGACCCACGGTCCCCCTACAAAAACTGTCTGGCATTCTACAAAGGCTCTCCCCACAAGTGATCTTACCGAAACCTACGAGTTTTTATGGAATCATTAGCTTCTAGAACCCAAAAGAGTTCTGGATTCGGGACCAGAATCGTTCGTTTCCGGAGTCGGTGTGATGCATGCGCACGCGCAACTGTCCCAGAAATCTCACGGCACTGCCATAAGCGAGAGTTCCAGAAACCAGAACGTCATGTTCCCAACCACACGCTTGCCAAATATTCAGGTTTCTCCTGAAAAGAAAATAAGGCACTTCACAAAGCGGCTCCTCCCCAACAGCTCAGGTTTTGGAATTCGAATGGTGCCATCCCATTCAGGGCAGCAGCCACTCATGCCGCGCGGCGCGTGGGTACTGTTCACCTGTGCACGCCATCACGTCCCAGGCCCTTCCTGCACCCCCTGTGGCACCCATGATGAGAACCCTTCCAAAAAACACCCCTTCCATCTATCTCTGCGATGCCACTCCTCCCTCCTTACTCATGCCCACAGGGGATGCGCTGGTGCGCTACGCCTCTAAGAACCCACTCAAGAGCTCACTCAAGGAAGGGTGGACTTTCATTTTCAGCAAGTTCCCAACTGAGTTCAGTGCTTTGCTCCTTCCTTTCAGCGCCCACCTCACTCCCACACTGGCAGTCTCTTTTTGGGGTTCCCTGGCTTTTCTCAGAATGATCTGCAGGACATCCAGTTGGCCCATTGAACTGAAAGGGGGCAGCAGGTTTAACACAGGCAAGCATGGGTGCTTACTTTTGATTTTCACTACGGGGGCAACATTCCCCTCGCCCCCTGTAATATGAGAAAGTAACCACGCTCTACGCCCTTCCCAGATGGAAACGGTGCACTTTTAGAGCACATTTTAGAGAAGTAGTTCTAAGTATCAAGGTTTTATACGCTGATCTCAACACATACTTTCCCAGCAACAGTCACCTTAACCTGCTGTGCTACCTTGCAGCTTTCTGCTTTGGGGGCTGACAGTCCAGATTAATGACTGCAACATTTGCAGGTGGGTTCCTGATACCTCCCAACGTCGCTGCATTGGCAGCAGTGCAGTTCGTGTGCATGGCTTAAAAGCCAATGGTGTTTCAGCTCCTGCAGCCTTGACCACGTGTGCAGTCTCATTTAATAGCTGAAAAGTGTAAACATCTCTACGGGCGTAAAGTGTGGTTCCTGCCACCCCCTCGCGACATATTCAGGGGGTGCAGTTGCCCCCTCTGCCCCACTGTACTGAGATCTATACAGGCCCAAGACTAGACCCAAATAACAGGCAGGGCTGCTCCTCACAAGGCAATCTGCAGGGTTGGGGTGGTTTCAGGTTTGAAGGGAGGGGCAGATGAAAGTAAGTTATCACTGCCACGCATCAAGTGCCCCTTCAGAGGCCCCCTATAAACTCCATGCAACGACTAAAGGACAGCACTAAAGTTCAAGTGATAGCTAACATTGAAGTCTTTCACACAAAACCTCCACATGCTTCAATTCAAACAAGACGTCTAGAGCAAAACAAACAGTTTGCAAGCCTGAAGCATCTGAAACTCTTCCAACAAAGTCCATCAGTTGCAACCGAGTCACACACAGAGCGTTCCCCTTTCAGCAAACCACAATGCCAGAAGCAAACAGCTGAGAATAAAGACCCACCACCAAGGCAGATGTGTATTCAGGCATGTTTGTCCTCTGCCACTAACCAGTTGTCTCGGGAGGATAGCTCAGGGGCAACGCACTCGCCTTGGAAACAAGACGACGTGGAGCAACACAGATTCGATCCCCGGGTCCACGCTTAGAAACCTCTGGGTATTAAGCGCGTTATAAATACAATTACACCAGTAGCTATTACCTAAATACTTAAAATATAAGTTATTGCACCCCCACGGCCAGAGAAAAGCTGAGGAGTGAGTTGTGTGTGTGTATAGTTCTTTGTATAGTTTGTTATGCAGACTTCCTGTCGCCTTTCCTCCACTTCGTAGCATTTGGATGGGGTTGGGAAGTGAACTGCTGGTTCCTCTGCCTGATAGGCTGGGCAGCTGTCCCTCCTGTTGCAAGACCTTGCAGAGTGACACTCTGTGCGCTTGGATGGCAAGCCCCGCTCTCGCCTTGGAAGGGTGGTGCGGAGTGGGAGGAAGTGGCCAGGTGACAACCTTCTGATGAGGTGGCAATTTCAAGGAGTCCTTGAAGCCTGGCAGGCTGGGAAGTGCGCTGTATGCTTGTCAATGTACTGGCCGAGCCCTGACCCTAATGTATCCATCTCTCCCCTACATAAATCTGGAGACTTGTCGGACCAGAGAAAAGCTGCCGGATGGAGCCGTGAAGAGAGAAGAGGCCCCAAAACAAAAGAGTCACACCGCACACCCATTACGGGAGATAGGATGCAGAGTGGACGCTGCTACTACTGACGGGTGTCCAAAGAAACACAGGAAGCCGAACTGAAATGCTCCACCAATAGAAAAGAAAGGAGTGCAGCCATGGAGCCAGCTCCATTAGTGTGGCGGCAGGCAGACAAGCTCATCCACACACAAAAGCAAGAGTCAGAAATTAGAATAAAATAAAAAATATTAAAACTTACATGAAAACCCAACAACGACGAAATGGGTTTATGAATAGAAATGAGCCAAATAATCTCTATCAGATATTAACCCACAACAAATTATTCGACAAGAGAAAAGTATCAGCTTTGTCAACAAGAGAACTTCAACTGCTCTCTTCTACACCGAAGAGTACATTTGGATGTAGTTGTGCTTAAAACACTATACCTTACCTCATACAGCAATCTCTGATAACCTCGCAGTCACTCGCTCCTGTTTTCGGAATGGCAGGGGGCTGACAACAACACCAGCCAGCCACAAGCTATCAGTGCGCACGCGCACATTAGCCTGAGGGCACGCCGCACGTGCGCCCATGGGCCTGGCTGGCGCCAGGCCACCGGGGCGGGGAGGGTGAGGGGGGAGTGTAAAAGCAACAGACAGATTTATGACTCAATTGCTGCCCTGAGGGCAAAGGCTGCAGCCTGCCTGAAGCAGTGCTCACTGACACAACACGGATGGACGTCAAAAACAGGACTCAGAGAGCCCAGAGAGCACCGCCGCGCGGCACCCCCTAGAGGCTTACTGATGTCAGGCAGCCGCCTGAGCTGCCTGACACAAAGACCGGCCCTGCCCCCTACCCAAAAATAGACAGAGATATTTAGTGGATTTACCCAAATCCAGGTGTTTTTAGAAATTAAATGACCATCATCTTGATTTTCTCTGATGCATGCAATATTACCTGCCATAGCCGAGGATTTGGTAAAATTAAATGCATGAAAAAAGCTATTTGCAGGTCAAAAAACATGGACGTGCCATCAGGCTAGGGGTGGGGATGAGGTGGCTTGAGGGCTTCAACTGAAATTTTGCAGTCTAGGTCTAGGGACTGAGTTTGCAGCACAAAGCTTTCCGTAGCCTCGGCTATAGCCACAAATTGACGAAATCGGAAAACAAACTGTGTCACAGAAACATTGTGTGCTGTGGGGTGAAAGGGAGAGGGCAGGAGAGGTGATTAGGCCATATGGGGTGTGGGTGGAGCTGACACAAATGAGGGGGGCACTCGTTAAGATGCTGGGGGGCAGCAAAGTATTTTTTCCAGCCGTTTTGCAGATATGCACAGCTATATCCGAGGTTTCAAAGGACTACAGATAATTGTGGGTATAAGTAGTTCTGTTCCCACGGCTATGTATTTTGTGGTTTCAGTGTTTCATTTCTTTTTGAAAGTTATGTCTTTAGATATAGTGATGTTGGGGGTGAAAAATCACTGGCCATGTCCAGAGGCCATGGCCAGTGACCTGGTATGTGTTGTGTACTGCGTACACAAAGTAGACATGCGCGAGCAGCTACGGGGCTCGCGCATGCGCGTTAGTTGAATAAAAGCGGTGCCCGGCAGTTCGCGCCGGAGACCGGAGCCATCACACGTCTCTGGCGTGTCTTCCTTGCATGTATGGGTGCGTGTGGCTGTATGCGTGTGTGACGGCCGGAGGCCGACCCCCAGCACATACAAAACTGGCGACGAGGCGGGATCGGAGCTGTTCTTCCCGTTTTCCGACGACACCGGCGAAACGAAGCACAACTCCGCAGTCGCGGACCCGCTCTAACAGCCGGCGGCCATTTTGAGTGCTCACTCACTACGACACACGCAGTGGTTGTGGCCCATTCCGGGTGCTCGTGCGCCATCTGCCCGTTGCAAGCAGTTGCAGCAATTTTTGGACACTCCACAGCCCAGCTGAACCAGGGCTGTGACACAGAAAGTGGCAGAAGAGCCAACAGGTAGACTCTGCCACAGTTGGGAGTCAGATCACCCATCAACCTGCCAAGACAATACTGTGAGTACCTATCGTGATGGGTGAAGAAACAGATGATGAGGGCGCCGTTGCCCCAATACCACGCAGAGTGCGCACAACTCTGGCTCCCATGCCCGAATTTGATACTACGGGGCCCCCATCAAAACTTGGCCCAAAATGGCTCACATGGGTCAAAAGACTGGAAATGATGTTCAGAGCCTCGGGGGAGACAGAAGACGAGGCAAAGATCGCCATCATGATGTACTCCGCAGGCACTGAAGTCCAGAAAATATATGACTCCCTTGACATTCCAGTGGCGACATATGACGCTGTCAAGCAAACACTTCGGGATCACTTCCTACCATTAGCAAATGTTGATTTCGACAGGTTTGTCATGGGGGCAGAAAAACACACGAAGGACTGTATCAATATAAAAGGCTCAGTTTTGGAATTTCCTTGGCGGCAGAAGTCTTCCAAAATGCCATCAGGGGGGGCTCTGTCCGGACTAAAAGGAGTAATAAACATGTCAGACGATATCCTAGTCTTTGCCAAATCTGAAGCAGAGCATATCAAGCGTCTGGAAAACACTTTTCACAGGCTCCACAACCTCGGCCTGACGCTGCACCAAGAAAAGTGCGAATTCCTGAAGGACAGCCTGGAATTTTTTGGATTTGTCTTCCATGCGGGAGGCATATCCCCAGATCCTGAGAAGGTGAGAGACATTCGAGAGGCGTCACCTCCCACGTCCCCGGCAGAAGTCCGCAGTTTTCTAGGGATGGTGAACTACTGTGGGCGGTTTATCCGAGACTTAGCATCTCTCTCTGAACCCCTGAGAGCACTCACGAGGAATGAAGTGGCGTGGACGTGGACTGGAAAGGAACAGAGAGCATTCACGGCCATCAAGGATGCCCTGCCTGAACAAGACACCATGGCGTATTTCAACCCAGCCCGGGAGTCCGAAATCATAGTGGACGCCAGTCCAGTGGGACTTGGGGCGGTTCTCGTGCAGGCGGATCAACAGGGATCCATGCAACCCGTTGCATACGCCAGCAAGGCTCTTACAGACACAGAAAGAAGGTATTCTCAAATTGAACGTGAAGCCCTCGCAATACTATGGGGCTGTAAACATTTTAGATTATATATTCTGGGGAAACCTGTTGTAGTGGTGACGGACCACAAGCCCCTACTCCCCATTCTGGCAGGCGCCTCGTCCAAACCGCCACCTCGGATAGAGAGGTGGATGCTATCCCTCATGGAGTACGGGGTGAAGCTGGTATACCGCCCAGGTATGCACAACCCTGCAGACTATTTGTCTCGACACCCCGGCGCAGGAAGACCCAGAGACACTACGGAGGTTGCAAACTGTATGGACACCATTCACATGGTCATCGAGTCGGCGCTTCCCATTGCTTTGACAAGACAAGAAATTGCCAACGAATTGAACTCGGATGAGGCGTTTCTGAGAGTGAAAGGTGCGATAGCCACAGGAGCATGGCGGGAGCTCCTTCTGAACAATGCCCGGAGAAACGCAGAAACGCAAAGGGACTTGCAATTGCTCTGGGGTGCGCGACAGGAACTGTCAGTGACTGCCGATGGTCTCCTGCTGAGAGGGCACCGGATTGTGATCCCCAGGTCACTCGTGCCGAAGGTCCTTCAGTTGGCACACAACGGACACCAAGGGATGACCAGAATGAAGGCACGTCTCAGACTCAAAGTTTGGTTCCCCGAATTGGAAAAGAGAGTGGAAGAGTATGTAAGGGCATGCATCCCGTGCCAAGCAACGAGCCCGGCGGAGAAGGGACCCCCGATTCAGACCATGGCAAGGAGCGATTTACCCTGGGGGACAGTTCATGCCGATTTTGGCTCTACCGGAAGAGGACTACACTTCCTAGTAGTAACTGACCAATGGTCCCGATATCCAGAGGCGGAACTGGTCGAGTCCCAGGCCACTGACCACACTACCCTGGCCTTGGACAAGATATTTGCTACCCATGGGTTTCCCCTCAAGTTATGTTCCGACAATGGGTCACCTTTCCAAGGACAATCGTTTGCTCGATACTGCGAAGAGAGAGGCATAAAACACCGAAAGGTCACCCCATTATGGCCAAGAGCCAATGGAGAAGTGGAGCGCTTCATGTGGACACTAAACAAGGTGTTTCGCATATCCGAAAATGGAGGTGAAGACCTCCGACGGAATTTGTTCAACTTTCTCCGGGAGTATCGCACAACACTGCATCGATCAAGTGGAATAGCCCCTGCGGAGGCACTTTTCAAGAGGATCCCAAGAGGACTCATACCGGAGTCAGAGGGGAGACAACCAGGAGTGATCGACAATGACCAAGTACAACTAGAAACGAGAATGAAACAGCGTGGAGGAGACTGCCAGAAAAACAGATTGCGGTTGAGGATACCGTGCTGGTACGAAACAGAAGAGCAGAAGGAAAGCTGTCGACAACGTACGAGACCCAACCACTGGGGGTAACACACCTGAAAGGTACACTGGTCACCGCAGCCAATGCCAGAGGAACCGTCACCAGAAACGTGTCGTTTTTCAAGCGCATCAAGGCCGCTAGTGACGGGGCAACAGCAGAACAAGTCCCGGAACAAGGGGAAGAGACAATGGTGGAAGAAGCTACCCCAACTGCATATCACGAGACATCGGAGGCCCCTGGTGATGGGGCATCACGATACCCGAGCAGGGCCGGACGACGACTCCCCCAGAGGTTCAGAGACTTTATCATGGACCCTGCACCATAGGCGGGGAAGGTGTTGTTGCAAATCCGAATAAGGAACCAGGTTCTACTTCTGCAGTCCGTTGTTAATTGTTGTTGTTTCTGCAGTAAAGTGTTAATTGTTTGTTTCCGGGGAAAAGGAGGGATGTTGTGTACTGCGTACACAAAGTACGCATGCGCGAGCAGCTACGGGGCTCGCGCATGCGCGTTAGTTTAATAAAGGCGGTGCCCGGCAGTTCGCGCCGGAGACCGGAGCCATCACACGTCTCCGGCGTGTCTTCCTTGCATGTATGGGTGCGTGTGGCTGTATGCGTGTGTGACGGCCAGAGGCTGACCCCCAGCACATAAAAAAGTAGGTATTTGGGACTCTTTTTTATTTGGCTGTGTGTTTTCAGGCTTTTGTATATGTAAGACTTTGGAGAAAAAGAGAAGAAATTAGTTTAACAAAATTAAAAAGGATCAATCATATTCTATTTTTAGATGCCCAGTAC
The DNA here is from genome assembly GCF_040938575.1 of Ambystoma mexicanum. Classification (NCBI taxonomy): domain Eukaryota; kingdom Metazoa; phylum Chordata; class Amphibia; order Caudata; family Ambystomatidae; genus Ambystoma; species Ambystoma mexicanum. Next base: position 1,036,974,768 of record NC_090933.1, on the reverse strand, counting down.
AATGTATTTTAGGTTGTGTGTTCTTACTTATGTTATTATGTTGTGTTGCTGTGGAATGTTTGTTTACACAGTTTACTGTTATGTATTATGCTCTGCTTGTTTTATTTTCAGCTACTTTATATAGGTACATGACTAGTGTTGATATTTTAAGTTGTTTTGTAGTATAAAGCAAGCAAGGCCCCCTTTTCATCCAATTTTTGTAACCGTGGTTATGATAAAAGTCAATTAAATTTAAATGCAGGTATAATAAAAAACTTTTATTTTTATTTTATTGTATTTGTGTATTTATATGTGATAAGTAGTACATAAAAGGACCGTTTTGGGGTACACTGAGTGTAATATTTTAGCACATCTGAACTGCTATTTTGAGGTTTTGAAGGAACACCGCATTTCCTTCAGCATTTAGTTGTACTCCATCAGGTCTGTAGAAATTGGTCATGTAGTACTGTATGTTATTGTTCAAAATCTTTAATTGGTTGTGGTCTCTCATGAATGCTGAAACTGCTTTTGTTAACATTTCTCCAGGATTTCTCTATTTTACCATTAAATCTGGTGTTCCATCTCCATTTTTGCCTGAGTCGTTTTGGAAAATAAGAAGCTGGTGTGAGGAAATAGTTCCATTAGTTATGCCATTTCTTGTTTGATCATTAAAGTAAGGGATACACTTCGTACATTCCCCAAATCATTGCCTCCACAGTGAATTAGTATGATATTTCTGTGCCATGTACTGTTCGGACTCAACAATTTATGGAAAACATGGAACAAACGCATTCCCAGCAATTCATACCATTTAATTGTAAAATCTCAGAAACCTAGGTCTATGTTAATATCTAGTTTCTCACAAAAAGCCAATAATCAAAACAGTGGACTGTCTCCGATCAGCCACACCATTTTTAAGCCAGCCATGATATCTGTAGTCTTTCTCTGTTTCCAGGAAAATGATTTCTAATTTGAATTTCTAGTATTTTGTATGAGCAGGGTTTGTATGATGCGTTTGTTTTGTAGGTTCTAATTGGTTGATGGTGCTGTTGTAATTATTTGCGGTTATCCAGGAGCCACTCAGAGCGCAATGTTGATATCCTGAGGTTTATCTCACCCCGTGTGCAGTGGTGGCTATATGAGGACAAATGGCACGTCGTGTGTTTGTGGACGAGTGGTATCTGCAGCTATCCGAAAGTTTGAGTGGGGTAGCATCTTAGATGCATTGGGGGATTGTAAGCAACTAGGGGAGTGGAGGAGGACCTTGATAAGAGAAGGGGGCTGGTAGGCATGTTGGGGACACTTGTTTGGAGTTTGTTGGAGTGAAAATACCATTTTAAATCCGTAGTTTTTGTGAAAAGGCGCAGCTATCAGCAAACAGCCATGAAGGCTGTTGTATAATCGCGTCAATAAATAACATGTGCATAGGTGCATCAATGCATTTCGTCAATTAATTGGTTTTATCCGTAGACGCGGTTATATTTCTAGCCGCTTCTATGAACATACATTTTCTGTGCAATAATCATATTGTTATGTGTGTGATACAGTACATAATTTTATTTGTGTTTGTTATTTCTGGTTAGGTGTTCTCTTATTTTATTTGGAGTTTTGAAGGCCAGTTTGATTCTGGGTTTGTAAAAAATGTATGTGTAGCCGTGGGTGCAAAGCAAGATCTGTAGTCCCGTCTAATAGCTGCGGCTATGAAAGATGCTGGATGGAAGAAAAATTGATTTCTGTGAGTTTCATTGTTTGTTATTGGTTGTTGTTTGCCTGTGGGGAAAATGTGTAGTCCATTTTAGTAATTTTATTAGTATATAGTCTTCTTTTTTGGTATTCATTTTGGAAAGTATAAAAGCCACCATTATTTCTGCAGTTTATCCTTTTGATTCCAGAACTGTCACTGTGCACATGTCAGGAGTACGGCTGATGTGAAAGTAGGTGTTAATACATGTTCACATTTTTGAAGGTTTAGTTGCAGTTTTGTGGTTGTTAGTTATACATACCATTAGTACCAGTTGGTCATTATGATTGTTTTCAATTGCTTTGATTGTGTAGCAAGTACTTAATATATGTTTAAGTTTTAGAAATATGGTCTTACAAAATTAGATTTTTGAATTAAGGACATTTACATGTGGGGATTTCGTTTTTGTATTTATGTTAGTGAGGTTGAAGGTTTATTTGATTGTATTTATTGTAATTTTAATCCACGTTCAGGTATATAGTGCTCTTAGCTCTTTTGCGTGTTTTGTGAGGCCGTTTTAGTTCGTTTTTTAGTTATTTTTTGTATTTTATTGTTGCTGTATCTATCTCATCATCCTAGTGGACTCTCACAAGATGCTTTACAGTTAACTTTCATGAAAGGTCAACCTATATTCAAAACGTAGTGGTACTGCTGGAGATGGGAGCAGCACATTTGTAGACTGTTCATGCAAAACTTCCCTTGTGATATTTCTAGCAGTTCGGATGAGTCTTTAAATGCAGTGTTGCAGGTGTTTTAAGACTCTGTCTGTTGGTGGTTGATTTTGTACAACTAACGCTCACAGCTCCAGTGATGAAGGATGATGACATGTAGGTCAAAGATCGGGATGTTGTTGCAGTGGTGGATGGAGGTGCTGCAGACGCAATATTGGAAGGCACATGGTGTAGAGTTTTGTTGCAGAATCTGCAAATTACCAGTGGACTGGCGATTTGAACTATTCGTCATCCCCGAAGGAGGCAAAGGACAAGAAATAGCAAAGGTATTGCGGTGACAGAGACAACATGTGGAAATGCTAGATCACGGCTACAAACCAAATTGTGGGAGTAAGCCTAGCAGACAGAATACAGCCATATGAAAAAATAATAAGTCCATTGGATTGAGGCATATACATGAAAGTTTGAGACTGGACTCAAAGATAGAAGATTAAGCTAGGGAAGTCAATAGAAGAGTGACATGGAATACAACGTATTAATGTACAAAGACAAGATACAAAAAAAGGCAGAACATTGTAGTGCTATGAATATATGTGCTTAAATTCTGTCTAAAGAAAAGTGGAAATGAAAAATAGTGTGCCCCTGATGAAATTCCTGGCTATTGGTTATTAATTGTGAGTGATAAGGAGGGAAACATGTTGGGTAGTGATTGTAGAAATGGAGTGAATCATGGCATTTGAAGTAGTATGTGAGAAAATAGTTTTAATAAGAGGAGGAGGAGGTGGCCAAAATTGAAGCTATCACTTGTTTAACACTATTGTTATTTCCACAATGTATCTAATAAGATGAATGTTTTAGACTGTAATCATTTTGTTTTAAAAAAAATGATGAATCAAAGTTGTATACGTTCAAAAGATAGTATATGTAGGTTTAATCACAAACTGATACACAATTTCAGAAGCAGTAAGAGCCTGAGTTCAGGTATTCACCTATCTACCTGGAGGTCTACAGTACGTAACCTAAGGAATATTTGTATCTTTTTTTTGAATGTGCAAAGTACATCATCTTCCAAATTCTGGAATATTGTTCTTTGACTTTAAAGAAGTGCCAACTGTCGGCAGTGGTTTTCATCCTATTTGCCTTTTTCCTCAGTGGTGATGGATTTGGAACCAAAATTATAATGTCATCACTGCTGTTACTATCTGGTTACAGTATTAGTGTTTCTGCCTATGTGATTGTTTTCTATCCTTTGTTCTCCAAGTTTACTTATCCTACCTTATTCTCTCTTGTTCTCTAAGTTTACTTAACCTTCCCATCATTTGTCCTGCAACCTCCCAGTATAATGTTCTTTGTTAATGTTTTCCCAGTTTGTTTGTTTCTTTTAGTGGTCATTTCTTATACTATTTCATACTGTTATATGGGTATTTTTTAATCCAAGTTGGATTTCTTTCTCCCAATGACCCAATGATTACTATGTGCAAAGTACAACAGTATTTATTCACACATGTTGTATCTTACATAGTGCATGTGATGCACTGAATGCAAAATATATAATAGGGTTATAAAATGTGTGTATTTAATTGTGCTCATTTAAGCATGTGTGTGTGTCCTTGAACTGATTAGGTTTTCTTTTTTCCCGATAGAAATATATTTATATTTTAAATAGATAAACAACCATGGCTATGGTGTAGTCCAATGGGCTGTTGGATGCTGGAGGCGTGGGCACCTGGAGCAACAACTGGGGGGTTTCCTAGATGCGGTTTATATGAACTATACCCGCGGCTATAGCTGTAATGCTAAAAAAGTCCACTCTTTACTGTTTGTTTTGAATTCATATTTTACAGTATGTTTATGAAAAGAAACACATGCATTCTTATAGCAGGGGCCATAAGACTCGGGCATCACTGGATTTTTCGGTAACCGCAGCTATACTAAATGCTTGAAAAATTGAAATAAATATAGAACCTTTTTTAAGGTGTATTGAGTGTGGTGTTTGTAAACAGTTATTGTAACATTTTGAAAACTTTTTGTTTGTACATATTTGGAGAAGGTAAATAAATATGCAAAAAAAGTTTGTTCTAGAAAACAGACTTATTTGATGGGGATGTGGTTGTGGGGTTTCTTTTTCTTTTAGTTGAAACACATGATATATCTTCTTTTTTAGACCAATTATCTGGATTGTTACAGTCCATGATTTGTTGTAAATTTTCAATATAATTTTTTATTGATTGTACTTATTTTTCAATATTAATTAATAGTTTTTTAATTGTGTTATTGAATCCATGATTCGTTTTGTGGGTATTGTTTGTGGTGCTTCTTGCTTGATTCTTCTTGATACTTCAATGACTTCTCCATCTGTCTGAACATATTTGAAATATTTTTAAACAATTCAAGATATAATACACTTTACACATATTCATGTTGGTTGTATTCACACTTGATAGTAGGTAGATAAAGTATATCTGTTTGGTGTCTGATATTTGTTCCTTATAATGTTATTTTTAGTCTTATTTTAAACAAATATAAAGAATGGACTTGCAAAATCCTGAATGTGGTGTATTTTGTTCTGGTTCATTTTCTTTAGCATTCTCTTTATTAATTTCTTCCTCTGCAGGATAATTGTCCTCCAGCCATTGCATGTAGGTTTCCATTTTAGTGTGGTAGAAAGAAATATTGCCTGTCACTTAAGATATAAGAATTAGCAATGGAGGAAGAGTACATGAGGATAGAAGGTAGAATGTTTGTATGTACTTTCTGATTGGTTGTTGATTGTGTGGTGGGTGGCTGCCAATAGGATGTCAAGTACATCACATGCTGTTGAATTGTTGAAACTATCAGAGAATGTATTTTTTGAGTAATGCTTATATATGCCAACAACACTGTAGATTATATTGTATTGTTGTATTAAGCGTTTTTCTACAAAGTACATTTTTATTGCTTGAGAGTAGGTGTAGTTGTAGAGGATTGTGGTATTTATGGGGCATATGTATTGTTTGATTGGATATTTGAAGCATGCAGTTCATTTTAAAAGGAGAGGATTATCATTGTTCAGAAGACTATGGAGAGTTTCAGAATTTTGAGAATGGGGTTCATAGTGATGTTGACGGCATAGGTGATGTCTTCTCAAAGCTTTGGTTTATAACTTCTTTTGGTACTATAATATTATTTTAGCAGGAGTGTTCGAAATGAGAGGTTTATGCTGCAATTGTGGAGAAATATTTTTGACAGGGGGTACAGGTTTTTTTGTCTTCTGGAAAAGAAAATTAATAATCTAAAGAAAGAGCATAGAGAAATATTTCAAGATTCCTTTTTTTGTAATAGAGGTAAAGAGCATTTCTTTGATTGCAAATATATTGTTTTGTTATGTAATGGCAAAATAACACAAAGGCTATTTTAAGAGCCACCCAGAGAACTTTTTAAGTACATTGGAAAAGGAAAATGACTTTTAAAAAAATGGCCACAGTTACGACAGTAGCCAATAAAACATTGTGCACTGTCAGGTGGATTATAGCCGAAGGTAGCAGTAAGGCAATGAGACGTTATGTATTTTTGGTTAGTGTAGCCAATCTATTACTTGATCATGTTGTTGCATTGATTTTACACTACACAATTTCACCTGCGTTTCTGATTCTATGCCCTCATGTGTACCCTTATGGTGTTTCAATTGATACACCTTGCCAAAATATGTCTTTTCGAATCTATAAAAATGTTATGGGTAGCTATGACTAATGGCGGTGGACTCGATCCGCGTCTATGAATGCTTCAATCGTATGCCATACTTTGTGGCTGGCTTTTGTACCTGTGGTTATGTCTGTCTGTATTTTGGTGCAGTGATCATATTATATTATGAATGTTTCAGCACAGCTTTGTACATGTGTTTCTGTTTGGATGTTTTTACCTGAAGGCTAGTGTAAGTTGATTTTGAAACCTTTGTAATATGTGTTTTTCAGCACATTTGAAAAATGTACGTGTAACCGCATCTATAGGTGGGTTTTAGTCATGTAACCGGGGTTATAGCCACGGTTATGTAATCTGACAAATTAGGGGGAATACTTTTTTTATATAGTGTGTTAATGTTGTATTTAGTATTCTTTGGAAGGATTGTGCTTTGGTTTATTGATTGATATGGGTGTAATAAAACTGTGTTGGGCATTTCACTTGTTTGCTTTCTACAGTCCTCTTTTTGTGCTATTGATTTATGAAAGATGTGCAAATGATCTTTTGGTGAAGTTTTCACATTCTGGTTCCAGAACTCAGAGTGTGCACATGTTCTGTGTTTGGCTATTTTGAAGAGCTTTTAATTAATTGGAGCAGCTGAATGTGAGTGATATTGTGTTTTCATATATTTTATGTACATTTTAAATTGTTGTATTTCTAAGATAAGTGAACTATGTTTAGGTGTCTGATTTTACTTCAGTGTTTTTAGTAGAGTGGTGAAGAATGACATGTTATGCTATGCTTATGTGTGACAAAAAATATACTTCCTAACAAAGGTTTTTTCTAATTGACATTGGAAGATGTGATACGAATGTGGGTGTATAAGGAACCCTAGTGTGAACCAAGGAGTATAACTCTACCCTTGACCAATACGGTGGCTGTGTGTGTGCTTTGTAGTTGGATTTTAAGCAGTTTTTCTGTGACTCCATATTGTTGATTTTGTACTGTCTTCAAATTGTGGAAGTGTTTGAATGTGGCTTTAAAATTGAGAAGTGCATTATCTTACAGCTCTTTTCTGTTATTACTTTTCTCATGAATTTAGGACAGAGTAGAGATACATGAATGGTTGGTTGGTATAACAAAGCAAAGATGTGTTAGAAATTATCTTGCAACAACTTTATGTATGTAAATTAAGAAATGGGGCACATTTATATCATATTGTTTTAAGTGAACATTTATTCTCTTTAGAAGTTGTTTGGGAATAGTAGTCTGAAGTTATGGTTAGAGTATGTGAGGTGTTACTGAAGAAATGTATAGTGGAATGGGAGAAACAGTATTATTGATGATGTTTGCTAGGGTAGATTTGTGGGGCTGCCCTAGGCACTTGGGCGTGAAAGCCCTAGCTAGAGTGGGTATGGGCAGTGGAGGGATGATATACATGCTGATATCTTTTTTTGAGAAGCAGTGGTAGTTATTTGTTTGTAGGTGAAAGGCGGATAGTGGGTCAGGCCATTGGATTTATGATGCTAATATAGGTGGAAACAGGTGGGTGGATGAACAACAAGTTTATTTTAGTTTTTTAAATTTGGGGTCCCACCCCCCAAAACCCCTAATTCCACCCTTAAAACGCCACACCAAACCCACCCAACCCTTTTTAACCCCTTACCCCTCTACTCTTTATATATTTATTTAATCTTTTCAGTGTTTTTCAGTGTTATTGTCCGCTCTGTTATGTACCACTCTGTAATGTTTGCGATAAAATGACTGGATACCAGTGAGGTGGTTCATTTTGCATGTTTTTTAATAAGGTTGGCTAAGGAGGTCTAATTAAGTGGGTGTTGGGAGAAGTAAGGGGTGGCAAGGCCGAGTTATGAGACCAAGAGCATACTTAAAGGTGTGTGCATGGAGTTGGCCCGCAGTTGTTAATTAGAGGCTTTTATTGTGTGAAAACAGGAGCAGGGTGGTGGTACCAAGTGGCAGTGCATTATGTTGGAGCTATGTTGTCTTATAATGTTACTTATGCATTAAGGACACACCAAAGATGAATGAATAGTTTGTTGGTTTATGAAAGGAAAGATGTGTTACATATTATTTTGCAACACCTTAATGAATGTGATTGAAAAAATGTTGATCATTTTTGCCATGTTGTTTACAGTGAACAGTTCTTCTATTTAAAAGTTGTTTGATAAATGTAATATTTAAGAAATGTATAGTGGTATGAGGGTAATGGGATTATTGATTAGGTTTGGTAAGGTAGCTTTATGGAGCTGCCTAGCAGGTTTATCCATTCAAACTCTAGTGAGAGTGGTGATGTGTAGTGGAGGGTGAATATACATGGTGATATGTTCTGTTGAGTAGCAGTAGTAGTGATTAGTTTGTAGGTGAAAAGCAGGATAGTGGACCAGTGCATTGGCTTATTATGCCGACATATGTTGAAAAAGGTGAGGTGGTTCATTTTGCATGTTTATTGATGATGATGGCTAATGAGGACTGATTAAATGGGTGGTGGGAGAAGCAATGGTGTGGCAGGTCTCAGTTATCTGACTAGCAGTATACTGAATGATGTGTTGGCCTACAGTTGTTAATTTGCTTCGATGGTCTGAAACCTGGAGCTGAATGGAGTAATTAAGTGGCAGTGCATTATCTTAGAGCTATGTCCTCTTATCACGTTGCTTATGAATTGAGGACACACTAGAGATTAATGAATAGTTGGTTGGTGAATGAAAGTAAAGATTAGTTACATGTTATTTTTCAACACCTTTATGAATGTGAAAGAAGAAATGCTGTTAATTTGTGTTATGTTGTTTCCTGCAAACATGTGTTCTATTCAGAAGGTGTTTGGGAATTGTACTCTGAAGTTATGTGTATAGTAAGCAAGATATTATGAAAGTCTTTTTGTGTTTTAGGGAAAATACCCCAGGTAAAGGGTTTCTGAGACATTATGAAGTGAAGAAGGTGAATTCAAAGTGGCTAAGTGGGTAGGATTTGGTAATTTGTATTTCAGCTTTTGTGCAGTAATCTATAAAATGTGTCTGAAACTTTTTATATAGGTATGACGTTGTAAATGTTATGGTTTATGCATATATTTCTTTTAATATGTGTATGGTTTATTATGAATTGCTATGTTATGTAAGAAATGTGTACTGTGGTGTATACGATTAGGTCACTTTTTATGTAGGCCTATCATTCAAAAATGTACTGTTCCCAGCACAGACATATTACAACTTGGCTAACGTAATTCTTTGAAATTGTGTTTGAAAGGGCAGGAATCTGTTTGGATTTCATGGTATGTAATGCAATATGCTGTTACACAATGCCCTGACAGAGGGAAATGTGAAATGAATGGGGTTGCATAGTCAGTTGGGGGAAACAGTATTATTGATGAGGTTTGCTAAGATAGATTTCTGGGGCACTTTGCCATTGAAAACCTACTGGAGTGTGAATAGGCAGTGGAAGGAAGACATACATGCTGATATCTTTTTTTAAGTAGTAGTAGTAGTGATTAGTTTGTAGGTCGAAATCTATGATAGTGGGTCAGGCCGTTGGCCCTATAATGGTTGAATAGGTAGAAACAGGTGAGGCACTTGACTTTACATGTTATTTAATGAGGATGAGTAAGAAGGACTGATTAAATGGGTTGTAGGAGAAGTAAGGTTGTGACATTGCACAGTTATGTGACTAGCAGTAGATTGAATGCTGTTTGTGTAGAGTTAGCCTGTAGTTCTTAAGGAAAGGCTTGTAAGGTGTGAAAACTGGAGCTGGGTGGAGTAACTAAGTGCCAGTGCATTATTTTGCAGCTCTTTTCTTTTACTACTTTCCTCATGAATTGAGGATACACCAGACATGAATGAATAGTTGGTTGGTATTTGAAAGCAAAGATGTGTTACATATTATTTTGGAACACCTTCATGAAGGTGAATGAAGAAATGACAGCAATTTTTTCATGTTGTTTCTAGTGAACATTTCTTCTATTAGAAGTTGGTTGGGAATTGTACTCTGAAGTTATGTGTAGAGTATGTAAGGTATGTATTAATTAAGAAATGTATAGTGATCTGGGATTACACAATTATTGATTAGGTTTAATATGTAGTTTTATGGGGCTGTCCAGGGCCATTCAAACTCTAGTGATAGTGGGATGGGTAGTGGAGGGAGGATGTAAATGATGATATGTTTTGATGTTTTTTTGAGTAGCAGTAGTAATGATTAATTTGAAGGTCGCTTTTCAAATCAATGTGGCTGATTTGTGGCCAATTTGGAACAGATGTTTCATGGTCGCTGTCATATGAAAAGGGACATAGGGTAAGGTGACCGGTGTCGTTAAACCCTTACCACCCAATTTCCGAGGTCCCTTAGCCGGAGCCGCAAAGGACGTGTGGTTTGACCACACGTTCTTTACGGGTCCCGCTAAGGGACCAGGGCGCTAATTACGGGCCTGCTATTAGCAGGCCCGTAATTAGCGCCTTCCCCATTCCCATTGAGCCCTATGGGGGCTCAAATGGGAATGGGGAATGGTTGGTTGAATGGGGACTTACCAGGTCTGCACAGGTCGGAATGTCCCGGAAAGTCCCCATTCACCCAGACCGGGCACGAACTCGGGTTTGGAGGCAGCCATGGTGCAAATAGCTCCATGGCTACCTCCAAACTCGGAATGAGGCCCATAGTCTCTTTTAGATTTATATGGCAGTGGCATTTATTATCATTTTTTTATGAGCTATTTGCTTCACATGAGTAAATCTCCTGTCAGGAATAAAAAAAAGAAATGTTTTGCATGTCAGGCAAACTCTGCGCTGCAGATAACTATTACGTCTGGGCTGATGGGTGGCCACTGGGTCTTAGGTCCTTCAGCCTTGACTGAGGTCCTTGTTTCGCTTGGCCCTACAAAGCCCGGCCTGGCAAGCTGTTAAACTCTGTCTCCGCTCATGAGCCTGAGAATGGAAGTTATATTATAAATTGAAAATATGCGTGACCTTCACTAACCCAATTTCTTTTTGTAAGATGCGATCAAAAAAGCAACAACAACGAGCCATAAGAATGAATCGTCTGCAGGGAGGTATATTTCTGGAGTGTAAGGTTTCAAAATGTAGTGTTGTTAAATATGTAGATACAAATCCTGTAGATGATACAACAATACCTGTTATCGATAATACTGTTAGTAGCTCATAAGAAAAGAAGGATTTTTAGAAGAAAAGGTAACCAATGTGCTATCAATTTGAAACAGAGGAATAAAGATATATATATAGAAACATATATCACTCTCAAGTGTTTACAAATCTTTGGAGAAGTGTGAAACCAAAATTTATATGTGTGGTAAAGCGTTTTTTGCAAAAGAAAAAATAAGTAAAAATTGAAAAAGCTTTTGATATGAAAAGAAAATTGCTAATTTTTGTATTGAAGTAACTTAAGAAATTACAGTGACTACACCATTCTATAAAATAAAGAAAGAGTTTCATATGCTTACACGTGACAACTTTTGTGACGTGTTTGGTGGAATGTTCCCCAAGCTATTGATGAGAGGGGCCGTAGCTATGAAGTCCAAAATGGTGTGATTTCTAAAAAATAAGAAATCATAAGGTGTGATAATACAGAAATAGAAAGTTTAGGTCAGTCTAGAAAAAAAACAAAGAAGCATTATAAAGTATGGACGTGCAATTCTTTGTGCAATATTGATACTTTTTCTTGTAAGGTTCTGACAAGATTTTTGCAAGTTTTGCACAAAAAATATAATGTTCAAAGACAGATCAAGATGCTGCAAAGAATAGATGACTGTGAAGTTCATGAAAAAAATGGACTTCTGGATCACTCTCTAGCTTGTCTTGATAAAAGTAGATGTAAGGGTCCGTTTCATCATATTCGGATGCTGGCTGCACATCATACTAAAATGAGATGCCTTCTAGTTAAACTGTATGAGTGCAAAACACCAAGTATGTCTCTTGTAGTTTTAAATGAAACACTCTTAACTGGAACTGTAGAATGTTTACTTTCTACAGTGGAAATGATAAATATAATGCTTTTAAAAGAGTATGTGTATGTGTATTAAACACTTACAGGAAGTGGAAATGATGATCTTATTCTTTCAAAGGGTGAGATTTTTCAACAGTATAAAACAAGTATTGCAATGTTTGAGTTGTCTTCTACTGAAAGACCTGACATTGTCTGCATATCTTGTCAACACACTTTTATAAGTTTCAAGTGCAACTAGTGTACATTGAGGAAAACATTAAACAAACTGTAGATAATGTTTGGAAAGAACTTTATCTGTATTTGTTGGTAAAAAATGATTAGACACAAGAGAGGCACTTTATGTTTGCAGAAAATTGCACTGGATTTTATAATCAAAGAAGTAATCCTCCAAGAAGTGTTTTGAATGACACGGTAGTGTCTGATATCGCTTCTGTGCTTCAAAAATTGAACATGTTTGAAGTAATTGAATAGCACACTGTTCGTCCTTTCCAGGATATTGTTAGATTGCAAACAAAGATGTCTGATCTGCCTAAGAAATCATTAGTGCAAGGTGTGAGAGGCAAAGTTGTGTATTTACCTCTCAATTTTGAAGAAAATGTGAACACTCTAGGAGTGAAGAGTGACATTGCAAATTCGTTGTTTGTTTTAGTAAATGATATTGCCCCTAAAAATAAGAGTATTTGGCAAGAGTTTATAGATATTGGAAACGTGAATTACGCACTGTCCTTTCTATTGGAGCACACTGATTTATACAAAGGCAGTCTGACTGTACCAGACTTGTCTTTGCTTGATGTTGAGTCAAAAAACATAAGCTGTGAAAGTCAGTTTCAGCGTCTATCTGTTGCAGGAGGGAATAGTTTGTAGGAACATTACACTATTCATCATCTACACTCAGGTGAAGTTATGGCCAACAGTTTGGAATTGTATCAAATGGAAGCAACAAAAGGTGCACAAATCAGTATCTGAGAAAAGACATTAGAAGCCTGTTGTTTCCTAATGATTTTTCCAACTGGTACAGGAGGGAGATTGGATGATCAGAAGGTGCAAATCTCTGCTTCAGAATATTGTTGTACAATAATGTATTCTGAAGATTCATGATTCCGCACCAATTTTGAATATATTTTTAACTCATTGTATGAAAGTGAATTTTCAACGTTATGTTATGCTGTTGCTCATTCACTTCAGACCGAACCTAGATTTCAAAATATTTCTGCTTGTGAGATGCTGCAACAGGTGAAAGAAAAAAATGAAGTTTTAGAAGGTAAACATCTGAATATTCTTGCTCCATGAGAGGAACAAAAGAATATTGGTATAGGAGACACTCTGAGGCTAGATGCATGATCAGAAACCTGGTATCTCCAACTTGGTTTGTGGCTTTGAGTTGCACTGAGTATGTTTGGGAAGATCTTGTAGCGGGGATTTGTGAAACTATTCCACGGAAAGAAAATATAGAACACATGCCACCACGAGAATTGTGTTCTATCGCGTTTTTTTCATCATAAATCTTTAGCCATGCTACACTTTACATGGAATAAAGAAAATGGTCCATTAGGTACTGTGGAACACTTCTTTTGGAGGAAAGAGTACCAGGAGCGTGGGGCACCACATATACATATGTTGTTGTGGATATTAATGATGCTCTTCAGTTTTGTAAGGAAAGTGATGGCTGTGTGATGGAGTTCATTGGCAAATATGTTACTTATTCCATTCTAGCTCAGCATGTGAATGCTGATCTATGGAACAAGGTGGAAATATTTCAGAAGCACTCATGTGGAAAGTACTGTCAGAGCAGGCGTTAAAGTGCCACCCGCAAAGGGACCTCGTAATCAGGCATTAAGGGTTTTACGGTGCCGTTAACCCCTTAACGCCTGGGTTGTAATTAGGGCCACTGTGTTTACTTATTATGTGTATAGGCGGTGAAAATAAGTATGCACATAATGGGCCTCATTAGAAGTGTGCCGGTCCGGAAACAATGGTGCCGATAAGCTTACCGGCACCATTGTTTCTGGACCGCCATATCACAGGTCTGCCTGCCGGAGCCGCTGTACCCGCCAGATCTGACCCTGCCGGGCACAGCGGCCACGGTAGGCAGACCATCACGGAAGCACTGGCACCATTAGCAATGGTGCTGGTGCTTCCATGGTCCCCACACACATAGAGTCCTATGGGACTCTATGGAAATAGGGAACAACATTTTACCAGTGCTTGACTTTCCGGGTCACTGGGGTTGTAATCCCCAGGTGGCACTGGGAAGTCAGGCGCTGGTAAATATTTACGGGTCCAGCTGCAACCCGCCGGTAGCACCAGCATGGTTACTGCCGGAACCATAATGAGACTCAATGCTTTTTAAAAAGTATACTAAATTAAATAAAAAATTAAAATTCCTTACTAAAGGGTTAGTTTGCTAAATGTATAATAACTGTATGCAGTGTGAAGTTTTCAGAAAAGTTGTCCAATCTATCCAGTCATTAAAATGTGCATGTTTTTCTATTTTGTATGGTAGGTTTGAGAAAATTGTCTTTAGCTTCTTAGGTGTGCAAGTGGCCAAAAAAGGACACACACCAAATTATGAGAGAAGTTATCAAATGGCAATGTAGATATATTATTTTATAATTTAGAGGGCATATTCATATAGTAAAAAAAGTATTGCACATTGCGTACAACTATCAGGGCCAATAGAAGATGAACGGGGTAATTCATAGATTTCAGCGCAGAGGCAGCACACATGAGCAGCGCAGAGAGGTAGCATGGCCAGCGTGCACCAGCCGTGTGCGCTAAACAGCATTCTGGTGCACAGCGTATTCATGGAATATCAAAGCCTTTTTGAGCGCTGGCGCAGAGAACATCCCGCAGCGCCAGTTACGCCTCCAAGAATGCCCCTTTGCAAGGATAAGGCATTGAAATCCCCAATGCAGTCTAAAGGGCCGCGCTAACCCTGCACCAGTTCACAGGGCCGGTACAGTGTATGTGTGGGTGCGCTGGAAGTTGTACACGCGATAGGCCTTGTGCGAGCGGGGTGCATGTATCTTGGGGGTACGTGGGAAGCTCAACTCGCGATAGGCCTTGTGCAAGTGGGGTACGTGTATCTTGGTGGTGCACGAGAAGTTTCACATGCGATATGCCTTGTGCGAGCGGGTTATGTGTATTCTGAGGGGTGCGCAGGGAGAACCACACGCGATAGGCCTTGTGCGAGCGGGGTAAGTGTATCTTGGGGGTTCGCGGGAAGTTTCACACGTGATAGGCCTTGTGCGAGCGGGGTACGTGTATTCTGAGGGGTGCGCGGGGAGTAGCACACACAATAGGCCTTGTGCGAGCGGGGTACGTGTATCTTGGGGGTGCGCGGGAAGTTCAACATGCGATAGGCCTTGGGCGAGCAGGGTACCTGTATCTTGGGGGTGCACGGGAAGTTCAACACCCGATAGGCCTTGTGCGAGCGGGGTAGGTGTATCTTGGGGGTGCGCGGGAAGTTCAACATGCGATAGGCCTTAGGCGAGCAGGGTACGTGTATCTTGGGGGTGCACGGGAAGTTCAACATGCGATAGGCCTTGTGCGAGCGGGGTATGTGTATCTTGGGGGTGCGCGGGAAGTTTCACACGCGATAGGCCTTGTGCGAGCGGGGTACGTGTATCTTGGGGGTGTGCGGGAGTAACACACGCGATAGGCCTTGTGCGAGCGGGTTATGTGTATCTTGGGGGTGCGCGGGAAGTTTCACACGAGATAGGCCTTGTGCGAGCGGGTTACGTGTATTCTGAAGGGTGCGCAGGGAATATCACATGGAATAGGCCTTGTGCGAGCGGGGTACGTGTATCTTGGGGGTGCGCAGGAAGTTCAAAACGCGATAGGCCTTGTGCGAGTGGGGTACATGTATCTTGGGGGTACACAATGGGGGCAAGTGAATGTGAAAACCCACATCGGGACATGCACAAACAAAATGAGAGAATACCACACAAATGAAGTATGAAATCAAAATGTATTAAATACAAAATTAACGGAATGAAAGAAAATCACACAAGAAAAAAATTAAATTAATAAAAGGCTGGATGTCCAAAATGAATACAAAAATATGAATGCAGAATCCAAATAAATCCAAATGAAAATGGCTCCAAAGGGTACATCCATCAAACCAAATCCAAAGGTAAAAAAAAAACAAAAAAAACATTGCTCCATGGGTAAAAAAAAGGCAAACAATTCAAATCCTTTCCGAAACTATGTACAATTAAAAAATCCAGGGTCCATGAGCCCAACAATCCAAAGGAAACCTACAAAAAAAAAAACTACCTAATAAATAACTATATACAAAAATGTGGGGCATAGTCCATGCGCCCCAAATGAAAGAAAAATAGAAAGGAAATTTAACACTAATGAACTATATACAATGGCGGCGGACAAGTCCTCTTCAATGTCCTGGAGGTGGGTCTGTTCACTAGCCCCGAGGTCTCGCAGGGATAATGCCATGTTCACCTCCAAATCCCTGCGAATTCCCACGAGGCACTCAGCCCGCCTCAGCGCCCTGCACATGGAGTTCTCCGCCCTGACCATAGGGAGCGTGCCTCTTCGGCCTGCCGCTGCTCCGCATCTATTGCCTGGCCCAACCGCTGCCACACGGAAGACACTCCCAATCCAGGGTCCTCCTGCCCTTGGGCCGATGCCTGCCCCTCTGAAGTTGATGGCCCGGAGCCATCATTGCTCCCACCTTGAGCCTGCTGCTGCCGTGCATGTGCCCTGCCGTGTGATGCCAGCACGTCCTCCTCCTGCTGGTGTTCAGTTGTTGGGGTGGCCACCCCTGCTGGACCTCCGACTCCCGACTGTGGCAGGGATTTGTCCTCCACCAGCCTGGCCGCTGGCTCAGGGGCAGCTCCAGAGGGTTGCCCGGTGACATTTGGGCAGGTAGATGGCACAGCGGACGACTGGCGCATAGGGTGTTCAGTTGAGGAGGGGGTCGGGTGAAGACCCAGCACATGGAGGAACCCAGTGCTGGTGACCTGTCCCAGTAGGTTGACGTGGTCAATGAGGAATTCGAAATGACTTGCATTCTCCTTACGAGAAGCCTGCAAGTCATCCCGTAATCCAGGTCGATGCAACGCCACCCCAGCTAGGAAAGGCTCAACCCGGTCATGGATTGCCACGTCAGCAGGGAGAGGAAGGCCAATTGTTGTTTGCGGATCCCCTCCCTGAGAACGGGTCTGGACGTAGGCATTGCTGGTGGTGCGGGATGATGCAGTCACAGGATCGGGGACAGGATTACACACAGGCACCTCCGCGGTGGCCTGTGCTGCCTCCTGTCCCTGCCCCTGGACTGCACCACTAGCACCACTGGAATCCCCACCTCAGGCCCCATGCGTGGGCCTTCCACGGCCTCCCCCTTCACCAGCCTGGATGACTCCGTGCCATCTACATCCATAGCCCCCTGTGGGGGCTCAGCTGCCCCTTCTGCTGCCGAGGAGTCCACCTCCGACCTCCCCCTCTTAGACCTCCCCTCGGCAGCTGCGGCCACGGACGCGTCACCAGACTCCTCACTCCCCACAGAGATGACAACCTGGGAGGGGAGCTGGGCCTTGTTTTTCTGGCTGGCGGTGGGATCCCTGCCGCTTTGCTCCACAGCACCGTCTCCGCCCTCTTCATCAGTTGATGCTGGAGACAGGGAGAGAAAAAACACAGGCATCAGGGCACTGTACAATGGTCCGATACACACATGACATTTGCACATGTGTGGCAGTGTCAAACTACACAGATGGCATAACACTCACCAACACACATCATTTCAACCCACACACATGAACAAGTTAACAGGACTGTTGCATCTGGCAGCAGCATCTATCCACATACAACAGCGTGAGCATCCGAAGGTTAGCCTGACGTCACATGCAACACAGGGAGTGCCAAACACATGCACACACGCCACCAGACATACATGCATATGTACATCTCTGCCACCTGTCGAATTGAAATCATTGCCATCCATTTCACATCTGCCAATCAGCCTCCTACATGTCGGTGTCACATGCATCCATGGTGTATCACAGTGGCACACATGTCAAATACACACACACGCACATGTACATTGTGCACATACATGAAGGTGGAACCAGCTTCCATGTGTCACATGACAACCATGCCACAGTACATACACATAACTCAAAGCATGTGTGTACCGACACATGTATTTGGCCACCGTGCATTTCAATACATACACGATTGATGTGCCTCACATGACTAGACTCACATGCGGCAGGCACATGTCCCTGTACATACACATCCATACATGGCCCTTCCAAGACATATGTCCAACCTGCTCACTCCTGCGCCACACCTCAACATGCACTGCGTCCAATCAGTACGCATGTACACTTACCGCTCGACTCAGGACGGGTCTGCTCCTGAAGGATCTGGCAGTGGAGCGCTGGGTTTGTTCGTTCCAGAACCCTCATCTGGATGTTGCTCAGGTGGACCCGGCACCACTCTGTCTTCAAGAGGCGCCAGGCCTTGCTGAGGGTCCTGGACCTGAAATCCACTCAGCGCTTCTGGACGTGTTGCAATTCGCGGGCCTCCACCCCCTCCACGTTGATGGCAGCCACGATGTCCTTCCAGATCCCCTTCCATCCTTCATTGTTGGCGCACGAACTTCCAAAGAGGACATCATAATGCCCCAGGACTTGCTCCACCAGGATGCCAACTTCTTTGGCAATGAAACTGGCAGCCCTCTGCTTCTCTGCTGGGGGGTTGCCACTGGTGCCAGTTGGTGTTGTGTCGGACATGGCAACCCCTGAGACAGGTGTGGGTGGGCAACTGGGTCCTGGGGCTGGGGTCGGGAGTCTTCTGTTCCAGCAGGGGTGGTCACAGCAACTGGGCCCCTGCAGATGGCTGACGTGCAGGCACCGGATAGCAGTACACATGGCCAGCAGGCAGGCAGGCAGCAGCAGATGGCAGGTGGGAGCGTGCTCGGGGCTCTGGGGGGCAGGAAAATGACCTTCAGGGCAGGAGTGTGGTCTTCCGTGTGTTGTCGTGTGGCCAGCTTGATACGGAGTGCCTTGGCGCGTAAAAAGAGTGCACGTCAGCGTGTTTTCTGAGGAAAGGCCCTTAGCGCGTAAGTGCATCTGTGACGTTACGCGCCCGGGAGTTTCCCTCATGACGGGTGCATAGTGAATCAGCACGTGAAGAAACAGCAATTACGCGTCTAAAGTCATGTAATTGGAGGAAAGTCCCTTTGTGGGTACACGCGCAAGTGACGTTGCACGTGTGGGCTGTTATAAAAGGTACATGTAGGATGCCATTTTCTTGTACGTGCTTTTTGTGGAGAGAGAGCGGGTGATTCTTGTACTTCTTGTCGGTTCACACGCGATTACTTCACAACGGTTCCAGATCGTACTCCTTGTATACACAGACAGAGTTATATTCTTCTTTTGGTGGGGGTGTTGCCAACGCGCAAACGCGCATATTTTTCACGTTCTTTTTCCAGGCAGACGGTGAGTTGCGCTTGTATTTTCAACTGTGGTTGTCCCTGTGTTTCGCGTACCCATTCAGAGGTCATTGTAGCCTGCGTGTACCATGCGTATGCTTATTTTTGTGTTTCTGGGTGCCACAGCGTAGTTCGGGTTCTTTATTCCACGCACGTGGTCTACCAGGGGTCACGTGCACATAAAATTTTGTTTTCGGGGTGCCTGTGCATTGCGTGACCCGTCATCTTCCCCCAGGGGTGACAGACAGCCTTGCTAGAGCACTAGGGTATGTATTCCATCTAGTACCCTACCCCTTTCACCCCAATTGCCCAGAACAATTGTTTACTGCAACTCCCATTCGCATAACAGCATCAGTGCCATGATTAGGAGGCGACCAAGCGGTAAGGGAGGCAAAGGTGACCAACCTGCAAGAGGTGCACGCGGTAGGGGACCTGGCCAGGATGTGCAGGATGGCCCAAGAGGCCAGTGTGTGGAGGAACAATCAGGGACACCTATGCCCCCCCCCCAATGGGTCGGGGAGATGCAGCTGACACCATCCGAGCTCAGGCCTTGTTCCCCCCCCCCATATTGTCAACTGAACCGGTACAGGATGACTCCCAGGCTGACTTCCGTGTCACCAAGTCAAAGCCACGTGTGGCGGTGAAAGTTGCTGTCACCAGGCCCCGTGGATCTGGGGCAGTAATGTCATCTGCAGCCCCAAGTAGGCAGGGTGAGGAGGCTGCAGGGGCAGCTGCAGCTCAATCCACCCCAGCTCCGAGTAACCCAACCGGGACAGTGTTCGTCCAAGTCCATCACACGGTGCTTGGTCCTGCCAACATCACCCAGCAGCCAATGCCTGCAGTGAGACCTTTGGTCATTGTGCCTTTGGCTACTTCCAGTGCCCAGTCCACCTGCGCTTCAGCCCCTACCAAGCAGAGTGGCGTAAGCCACTCAGGGTCCGCACCACCTTCCAAGAGGAAGAAGGGTGCTCTTGCTGTACAGGCTGGGACCCCAGACACGGCTAACCACTCCGGCACATTAAGGAAGCCTAGTTTCAATGATGCAGAACTAGACGCACTTGTGGGCTACGTGTCGGCCAATAGCCGCGAAATGGTGGTGACTGCAGGGTACAAGACTACGCCTGCTCAACGTAGGGCCCACTGGCAGACCATCGCGGACCACATTAGTTCCCTTGGATTTGTTAGGCGCACAGCTGATGATTGCTCTAAGCGGTGGAATGACCTGAACCACATAGCAAAGAACAAGCTGCTTACAATCATGCCTTTACTGTGGTGACTGGTGGTGGGTCTCCACCAGAGGAGGAACAACTCACTGAACATGTGTCCATCGCTGGAGCCTTCATCACAGAGGATCAGATCCAATGCGTGGGAGATCTACCAGATCTTGAAGCAATGTCCGGTGAGTGCCCATGCATGTGTGTGCAATCCATGTGTATGTTGCTTGGGTGATGTGTTCTGATTGAGTGCCAGGTGAGGCTGTGTAGTCATGACTGCTATGGGTCACCCATGTGGTCCCTCTAAACCATTCCCCGGCCTTGGGTTTGGGTTTTAACGTATCGCTTCTGACCGCAGTTGACAATTTGCACCTGATTACTGCACTTGCCCTTCGACTGTCATCTTGCCACAACATTGTTCATACTGTTTTCCTGTTCATTCTGCCTGATTGATGAAATCCTTAGCATTTTTACCACACATTTTTGTGCCATACTGCCCCAAATGTAACATACTTCAGTCATAGATTACACCCCACAATGGGACACATTTCTTACCTTATTATGGGAATGATTTAACCAATCAGGCTGATTGAGTAATGTGCAGCTACACATGGCCTGCACACAATCATTTTGGGGTCCTTTTTGAATGTTGAGCATGACAATTGTCTTCTGTCATGTCGAAGTGAACAACCATTGATGTATCCATGTGCCTGACATCACTGCATCAGTGAACACTGGCTTTGTTGCAGCGTGTGGCACATGCGTGTTTTGTCACACTATTTTGCATGTTTTATTTCATGATGTCCATCTCACATGGATGGGTGGCAGTACTGATTTGCTACCATCAGGGTGTCCTTGTGAAATCTGCCATGGCTATGCTACGTGCCATCTGTGTGCTGGCATGTGCCATGTATGTGTATTGGCCATGCCACTCACAGGCTAATGTGTGATGCCAGCACAACAGGGGGCATTGTGCGAAATGATGGCTCAGACAATGGATAGGGTGGCCACTTCCATTCTCCCCCCTGAAAGGCAGATGGAGCTATAGCATCAGGCAACCGAGTCCATTTGCCACTCACACAGGGAGGACATGTTGGCGTCCGACAGGGAGCGACGGGCTGGACTGGAGACTCTGCGCACAGCCATATCTGTCGAGTCACAGGCCCACAGGGAAGCCCTGAGGTTGGGACACAGCTCCCTCAGAGATATTCTGTGTGAACTTGAGGTGTCCCAGAGTACAAGGGCAGAACAGCAGCTGGAGAAGCTGACACGTACACTGTGAGCTGAGCTCCAGGCAACCCGTCAGGAGATCCGGGAATCACGCAAGGCCATGCAGTCAGAAATGCGTGCTACCCATGAGGTGCTGCATGGGGATCTCCGTGCCATCATCCTGCAGAACCAAACCTTTCAGACCCGCATGCTTGCTGCCATGGAGGAGCATGCCAGGGCTTTGCGTGGTCTGCCTCCCATATCACGCCCACCTTCTAATGTACCACCAGAGGGTGATGACGGCAACGGCAGTTCTCCCACTGTAGCGTAGCTGTGCACGCCATGAGCCCATGGAGGTTGATTTTTTTCTCAACATCCACGGATGTGGGTGTTGGGGTGCACCCTGTACCTCGTCCCTCCTGGGTGGCCTTCCCCCCAGGTCCACACATGGCCATTTTTGATATATATATATATATATATATATATATATATATATATATATATATATATTTCTTTTTTTTTTTTTACAGTGTGTTGCTTTGTGTGGTGCCCGTAGGCATCCACTGTGTATTCCAGCTGGGCACATGCAGGCTTGTCCTGTCTCTGGGTTAGATACTTGGGTTCCTGACACACACACCCCTCCTGCTTCCCCTTTCCATGGGCTTGCAAAGGGTGTGACCAAGTGACAGTAACTTACACAGTGACATTGGGCTCCCATAAGTTGTGTGGACAGTCTATAGTCAAAACTGTGTATGCATCCCTAGTGGGTATTGTTGTACACATCTCCACTGCATGGTGGATTTATGTATGGTTCTACATCCATGACTTTTTCCTTATATACATGTACCTTCTGCATGTCTTAACAAGCTCATCTACTTTGCAGATGCAGTTCATGTTGTATGCAGTACACTGATGCATTTGACTTCCAGCAACACTCTGCAGTTGGAAGGGGTCGATGTGCTGCCTTAGTCAGGTTGTGACACTTGCACTACTTTATTTTTTTTTTTCTCATATATTGCCACTGTTTGATCATGTACTGATGTTCTCTCTTGGTGGTAAGTATTTGTTCATATGTGTTGTTTTTTTGTTCATTATTGAGAGAAAATTGTCTGTGCCCTGTTTCCATTTGGGACAGTGCACTTTGTGACATTTGTGTCATGTGCTGTGCATTCATTTGGTTGCTTTCACATTGCATGCCATGCCATGGTGTGTTGGGTAGGTGAGATGGGGAGGGGTTGGGTGACATGCCACTATTTTGATGTGGGGGTAGTCCTTCATGCTGCATGAATGTGTGCCTTTTTCTGACACAGCATTGGGTGACTTTGAGTAGCTAGGGATGCACACAATGTAGCACTTCCAGGTGAACAATCTCAGGCTGGTATGGTTGTGACAGTTGACTGTCCCTTTTGTCATTATCATTGATTGTGAGCTGGTATGTGCCAGGCCTGTGTGCACTCCGCAGGGGTGGATTTTAGATGAAGTAATTTGCCACAAGCTGGGTACGGGCTGCCTCACCACGTGCCTTTCACCTCCCATGCGCAGCGGCTATGCATGTGGTTGGGGATGTAGGGGCACCACCATGTCCACCAGCACGCCCCACCGGGTTGCAACATTGTGTAGCACACATGCTGCCACTATGATCCTGCACACTACTGGGGGCGCATAGAGCAGCTGCCCACCAGAGCGGTCAAGGGATCGAAAGCGTGACTTGAGCACTCTGAATGTGCGCTCCACTATGCCCCGGGTTGCAATATGGGCTGTGTAATATCTAACCTCGGGTGGTGTGGTGGGGTTCCGAATTGGGTCATCATGTAGGTGCTCAGAGGGTAGGCACTGTCCCCTGGGGAGGTCATAATGGTTGTCATTAGTGGGGTTTTCACATTTCTCTGTCTCTGACATGCATGCATACTTTATACTCACCAATTAGCCAAGTTTCGCCATGCCGGCCAGCTTCCAGGTCCCGGTTTAGGGGTGACATTCTGAATATGAAACTATCATGGCTGGACCCTGGATAGTTGGCATATACTGAGGTGATGATTCCCTTGGCATCACATACAACCTGCAAGTTGATGGAATGCCAGTGCTTGCGATTTCGATAGATATGCTCAGTGGCCCTGGGAGGACGTAGAGCCACATGGGTGCAATCAATGGCACCTAGCACTTTGGGGAAGTGTGCCACCCGGTAAAATTGCTGGACAACAGCCTGCCTTTCTGCAGGTGTTCTGGGCATGTATATGTGCCTGCGGACTGAGGGGCGTGCAGTCATAATGGCCAACACCTGGTGTAGGCAGCGTGACTGCGTGACCTGTGACACACCCCCCACTATGGCACTTGTCCGCTGAAAGGAACCAGTAGCCAAGAAGTGCAGTACATTGAGCACCTTTTCCAAGGGGCTCAATGCTTGGGAGCACAGGATGGGTGATGTGAGGTCTTCCTCCCACTCCCTGACCAATTCTAGGATTATGTGTGGTGGAAACCTGTACCTCCCATACACCTGGTCATCAGGCATCCAAAAAAGGCTGGTCCTGGATAAGAAAATGTGGGGCCTGGCTATCCTCCTCCTCCTGTGGTGTCCCACGACAACTTCTGCGAGGAACGGTATATTCATCGTAGCGTCTGAGCTTGTTTGTTGTTTGCACGCACTTTTATGCTGCACAGGCCGATTTACGCCTGCTGGCGTACATGTTTCCGGATTAGCGCGTCTTTTTTGCCGCACGGATTTCCCCTGTTCGATTCCATGAATACGTGTTGTTAGCACGCGTGTGGGCATCGCGAGCATTTACCTCCTGTACTTCCCCCATAACGCCCACATTTTCACGCGTTGTTCCCCATTCCGCGTGTTACACCCCGTGTTCCGCCCACTTTTCTTGTGAGCGCTACACAATGTGCGCTTTCCCTGTGCGCGTAGCGCATGCCGTTAAGTGAGATGTGCGCCCGCGTGCGCCACCCACGGATTTGGCGCACATACCCGGTTTTACTAGCGCAGCACATTCCATGAATCGATGCGCGGCTTTGGCACATGTGTGCTGCGATTTTCAGGCTTGCGCTCCCCTTTTCGGTGCACATTTATTCCATGAATTACCCTGTCAATAGCAGTTCTTAGTTTCTAAGAAACTTAAATATGATGTGTACATTATAAAATGTCATTATCTACTTCTGTGTGTAGGTGGCAAACAAAGGGTAAACACCGATTTGATAAGAAGTATAGAAATTGCATTTGTTAGGGTATTAGTGTAGATTTTGCTAAGTGTTAATATTTTTACACATATAACTTTTTATTGTCTACCTATTATGTGAAATAGAGGTATGACTATACTTTAATAAGAGTAATACTGAAAATAATGTTACACTGTTGGCATGTCTTCATTTATTTATTTGTAAAACTGAAGACATACTTAGGTTGTATGTCTTGGTTTCCTGGTTAAGGTTGCATAAATTAATCTTTGAATGTGTCATCATTTAATATTAAATAATGGTTGTACAGTATTTTTGCATATTTTCGTTGGTGTACGAACTGTTGATGTTGTGGGCAAATCTTTTTAGAATTTGCTGATGCATAACCCAGTTCATAGTTACCTAAAATGTTAGTATGGTTGAAGTGATAATACTGCATTTTTGTTCCTAAACTGCACTGTAGGAGCTCTTAGTTTTGGAAAGTGTTATTTTCTGAAGGATGTTTTTTGTTACAATGTGTATTTTATAAAAAGTGTTTAAATTTTTATTTTACATGTTATTATATGCATATACTTGTAGAAAGTCAGATAATTGTATAATTTGTATATGTATATATAATTATTTTTAAATAGTTAAAATAACTAAATAGAGGGTTTTTTGTCTCTCAAACAAGAAGTTTTTTTCCTCTACAGTATGATTAAGGAATACATCTATCTTGATAATGGTTATGTACTGGGAATACAATCAGCATTCTATTGGTACCATTATGAAGAAGAAAATACATAAATAATTTTGTTTTTATTTTGTTATAAACTACATTTCATTGTGTAGAGAACATGAATAAAGGTATTTGGTAACTTAATTGATCAATATGATATATAAATCTATAATGCAAGCTATGTACAGACACAGAGTTGTATATTTGTTGTATATTATTTTTTGTATCCGCGGCTACAGCATGAGCCAATGAATTGCAGGATTTTGCTTACACGGTTAAAGCGAGCAACAACTGGGGTGCTTTTACTTGTGGCTAAACTGCTTCACCTGCTACAAACAAACAATTGCAGGATTTTGATTACTGCGACTGTATAGAATAAAGTACAATAGCTATTGAAATATATTTTTGCTGTCAGTGTTCAATGTTATCTATTTTGTAACATAAAAGGTGGGACTTAAAAGGGCCATTTTGGGGGATGGAAAGAGGTGGGCAGAATAGGGGAAACAAACACATAAGGATGAAACATCTAACAAAGGGAATTAAAATCAAACTTTTTTTGTATTTTTTCATTTATTTTTAGAAAGAAAGTGGAGAATAAATTGCTCCTAAAATAAATTAAGCATGGCAGGTAATTTGATGTTCAGCAATTAACTTCTTCCATTGCTCAATTGTGACATCTCCATTGACTACCCATTCGAGGCATCATTTGCACATGACGTGCATCATGGAAAGATCGGGAGTTGGTAAAATAACAGTCTGTGCAGGTGACATCGCTGTGAGGCTTAATTTCTAATTTAATGTTGCACTGGTGGATGGAGGTTCTGCAGGTGGTGCTGATTTTCGTCTACGTAAGGAATGGAACCCATGCTTTTTTTTTTGATGTTTGTGCACTTTTCGATACTCATCATCGACATCCTCTCAGTGGACTTGCACTAGATGGGTAATCATAATATATATACCTAAGCTTTGAGAATGACCATTGGAAGGTTCACAGCTTTGTTGTAGATTGTGCAAAGTACCTCCCTATCTCTTTTCCAGAACAGTGTTGTTTGGCTTGGAAGAAGTGCCAAATTTCAGCAGTGGTTTTCATTCCAGTTGCCTTCCTCCTCAGTGGCGATGGATTTGGAACCCAAATGATAACGTAATCATAACTGCTGTTACTGTCGTGATTGGACATGTTGGAATGTCCAAAGAGGGAGAAATATGTAACATAGTAAAAATGACAACACGAAAGAGACAATATAATGCCTCAAAAAACTGTTTTGTTTTTTTAAAGTAAAATAAAAAATAGACAAACTGAACAAATCACAATACAATGGAAAATACGATTAGGGGAAAACTGGATAAAATGGTTGAAGAATTTAATCGGTAAAGTGCCCAAAGTACCTGAAGTTACTTAGAACCCTTTCGCTAGCAAGTACAGAAAGCAATGATAAATGTAAACTTTGTTTTGTGGGTGTGGTGATTATTTGTAGCTACAGACTGTCACACCAGCTAATTGGATAGTCTCGCTCAAGTTGATTACTTCAAACAGCATGAGTGTACTCTCGTGAATGCCTCACAAAGTGTGATTGGATCATTTGTTGATGCACATAAAAGTCACATGTAGGCGCGGAGCCGCAGTACATGATTTCCTTTGCTGGAGGATCATGCACGAAGATGCGTAGCTGCGTTAAAGGAGGTTGAGGTCCTATTGGCTCATTTCGCATGCGCGGGTTATGTCAAACAGCATGGGTGTACCCGTGTGTCACAACATGTGATTGGATCGCTCGTTGATGTGCATAAAAGTCATGTGTAGGCTCAGAGTGCAACGCTTGATTTCAGTGGCTGGTGCATCATGCGCGAAGATATGTAGCCGCTTTAAAGGATTTTGATTTCCTATTGGCTAATTTTTCAGGAGCGGGTTATGTCAACTGGCATTGGCGTACATGCATCAATAAATCGCAACGTGTGATTTGATTGTTTGTTGATGCGCATACAAGTCATATGTATGCGCAGAGCTGCAGCGCCTGATATGATTGGCTTGCGCATTAGGAGCGTGAAGATGCGTAGCCGCGTCGAAGGAGGTTGGCGTCCTATTGGCTCATTTCATGCATCCTTGGTAGACACAGCTATAAAACCTTTTTTTTAATATATCTACATTTATATGTATATATATGGGCAGTAGTCTTTTAAAGATTTATTTGAAGATATATTAAGTGTAGTCTTTGTACACAGTCACTATAACACTTTGATAACTATTTATGAACAGTACATATGCATGTAAATACTTTAAAAAGTTCAGTAAGATTTTTAAGAATGGGGTTATTTGGGGGAATATGGTTATAAAATTGCTTTTTATTTTACTTTGTACACATGATATATTGTTTTGATTAGCCAAATTGTTTGTATTATTAATGTTAATTATGTATGGAAAAACAAAACCCTTGAAATTCAAGGAAAAAACGTTAGTTGCAGGGATGTTAAGGGGAGCAATATATTGTAACAAAACCTTTGAAATTCAAGGAAAAAACGTTAGTTGCATGGACGTTAAGCTATTCAGCTAAAGCCACTTTAACTTTGCGCCCCCCATTGCGCAGCCTATGATCACAATGACGACAAACACAGATCACATCACTGATGACATCACTAATTACATTACAACAGTAACTGGCATTAAGAATGGCCTTCAGCCATGGTCAGTGTGCATAGCTAAATATATTATACACATGAATGTGTACTAGTAATGGCCTTCAGTTATGGAAAGTGGCACAACCTTCACCCATGTGCACTGAGTATTTTAAAACACTAAAATGCTACCAACCATAGGTTCTGGCCTTGACCAGTGGATACAGCTTTCAACCATGTCCACTGTATATTATATACACTGCTCAGGCACTAGCCATGGACTTTAGTGCAATATTGGCCAGTGACCACAATCTTTGGTTGTGCCCACTATATATTCTAACATATAAATGGGCCACTAGCCATGGCCTTTGACCTTGAGCAGTTTGTACATCTTTTGGTCATGTCCACTGTATATTTTAAAATAATAAAATGCATTAAGCAATGCCCTTTGGCCGTGCCCACTGTGTGCTATACAACACTAACCAGCCAGTAGCTATGGCCTTCGGTCGTGCCCACTGTATGTTCTATACACTAACCAGCCACTCGCCATGGTCTTCAACACAATACCAACCAGTGGCCACATCCTTTGGCTGTACTGACTATATATTCTAACATATTAATGGGCACCTGCTATGGCCTTTAGCCATGGCCACTGACTACAGCTTTCAATATTGCCTACTGTATATTTTAAAACAGTGATGGGCTACTAGGCATGGCTTTTAACAATGCAGATTGTAATTTTTGGACACTAACCGAACACTAGCTATGGCCTGTCATGCCGGCCAGTTAACCCTGCCTTTGTCATAACCAAGTCCATGGTTTAAATTGTTATTAAGATAATCAAAGTTTTCATGACCTAACTTATAAATGATGTTATGCCTAATTCCATTATAGATGTAATCAGTTATAGACAATGTAATTAGTGTTGTCACCAGTGATGGCATCAGTGATGTGATTTGTAATGCCATCAGTGTTCTCATACAACAAAATGTAATTAATGATGTCATCAAGGATGTGATCTTTGAAGTCATCGTTGTGATCATAGGCTGCACAACAGGGGGCACGAAGTTAAGGTGGCTTTAGCTGAATTTCATGGATTTTGTTGCGTTAAGTCCTCACCTTAATGTCCCTAAATGGGCGGTTGGCCAGAAGTTAACATTGGCTGCTGGATGTGTGCATGGACTTTGTGTGAACTGTGTGTTTGAGCTTGTGTTTAGTTTAGGTGTTCAGCACTACAGAACCCATCCCTTGTGTCAGCGTTAATGCAGGGCATGGCGATGTGACAAGAGTCGGTGAGTAGAAGTAATTAGCGAGGAAAGAAAAGCAGGTGAAGGGGTCTAGTGTAGTGTTTTGTAGTATCAGGGTATGAGCCTGAGAATTCATTGCCCTTCACTGAAGCTTTCCTCACTGAACCTACCCACATGTGTCTTCCCTCCCAGGCCTCCAGACTCTTTCCTTGTGCTCTATCCAGTGGCCTTATTCACTCTATGGGGAGTTTGGTGGTAGAGGACTAAAGTGGTGGTAATTCCGTTAATAAATAATAAAATGATGCAGGTAATTGCATCTCAGAAAGGATGCCCTGCTGCATCAGTCTACCTAATCAGCAGTCCCTCCTATCCAGTGGCACAGAGCATGTTCAGAGGTCACAGGTGCCCTGTTTGGTAGCTGCAGTTGACAGGAAAATTATCGAGAACCCCGTCTGATTTGTAAAATATGCATGTATCACTATCAGCCCAGGCCAGCCAGCCAGGCAAGGTTTGTGTGCATTCTAGTGCACATTCTAGTCAGAGTGCCCTCTCTGCTCAACCAGCAGGACAATGGGCAGTAATAGTGTGCCTCTCTTTTATATTTTGTGAGGTCAGCTAACAATTCTCTCTATAAGGGCAGCTCTCAGCAGGAGCTTCCAGGGAAACTAGCTTCAAAGAAAACAACCTTACTAAAGGACAAAAACAAAGGATTGGTGTAGATATGCTAGAAAGACCAGAACAGAAGGGAGGAAGGATACCTCCATCTTGATTTTCTGTGGGCTTCTCTTTGTTAAGATGATCTGGAAAACCCCAGTTTAAGCAGAAATGAGAAATCCTGCATTCAATAATGGAAATAGTCAAAGTGAAAGGCAAAGCCTGCTTTATTACCAATCCAACATAAAGCAGGGACAGCATACAAGCATTGAATGTTGTGACTCTCGGAGCGCTTCATGCAAAACATCATATTATAAAGCAAAACCACGTCATAATGACGATATCAAAATACAAATCCTATGGGCTGAGGGGATTGGTTAGGGGAAAATTTCATATATATTTCTATAAGGGTACACCTTATAATTGGGTGACACTTATCTAATGGCTCCTCCTGGGACCACCACTAAATTGATAACAAAAATAACACATCACCTTTACAACAAATGATTGGTTAGTTTAGTATGTTCTGGGTGGCCTGGCATTGAGAGTTTTCATTGGTTGGCATCCTGCTGACCAACCTTGAACAGCAGACAGGCCATCAAAGCATGAGCCAAACTGGGAGTAGGGAAAGAGAGGTCCACAAGCTGCTTGTTTATTTCAAGAAGAAAATCATCCCTCTTCTCCTAGGCCATGAGCCAGAGTGATCAGCTTTGTAGTTAAGCGTGTACAGCACCATGCATCTGAAAATATGCATGAGGGGCAAAGCAGGTGTCTTATCTGTGTCTCTACTAATGAATAGACAGTACTCTTGAATTATGGGTCATGTGTGAGAGGACCGTGTTTTGAATGATTTCACCCTGCATTTATGAGAATGTTCCTACTAATAATTCAAATATTTTATATTTCTCTACCAGTGAGGACTTGCTTGAGCTTTCTCTTCGTAGAATCTTTTAACCTATACTTACCCTACATATGGCTAACAATAAATGGTTGTACTTTTCCACACTTTAATTAATATGGGAGTATACTTCTTGCATCCTAAGAATCCTTATCTAGTGTCTTTTCTGCAGTGTGCAGACCCTCCCTAAGATGTTTGTAACCTTGGCTACGGCTTAGAGCTACTATCTGAGCTCTTCACTGATCTTCATTTTGTTATTTAGCATTTTGAATTCTTGTGAAACCTTGAGGCCTTTTGTTCACTTTAGAAGCGTAATACAGCTTCCAATTTAAAAAAGATGGCTGCTCATTACTGATGAGTTTCTATGTTAGTGAGATATACCTGTATGTTGTTTGTGTTAGATTCAGCTTATTTATTGCTTACGTTATGTTCTTCATGTCTTTATGGTTGAAAATGTTAATATTCTTCATGTATAGGTGAATATTTGACCTAGTGTGTTTTCTTCATGATGAGTGCATAGGTGCTTCTTTTCTAGTGGATGCATGTGCGTGGTTCTATCAACAGTCCGGTCATTCTCGCCATCTTTAGCTCACGTCATGCTCATCATGTGCTCCACCTTCTTGGGATTTGGGTGGTATGGTTGCCTCGATGAATAATGTTTCTCACCTGGATGGTATTGGGCTGGGGGAGGGGCATTAGCTGTAGATGACATATTCATCCATCCCTCAACATTCCCCCTCTGGCCAAGTCCTTGACCACACTCTCATTCTTGCCTTGTTCTGCATAAGGTACTGTGGGTGTCCATCTTTTAGTGACCCCCTCAAGTCCCATGCACGTCTTATGTGTTCGTCTACACTCAACGTCATATAGCAGCACTACCCATTGAAGTTGCAAACTACCCATCATCCAATGTAATTGTGAGGCTCCTATGGATAAGTACCTTTTGATCCTGGAGCAAGAAAAGGGCTTTCTTTCACGTGAACATCATGTAGATTGTCAGTTTGTGTGTGTCCACGTTTATTACTACTGCCATCCCAACTTCCTTTTTGCAACCACTTATTGCAATTCTTGCAATTCAAATGCCACTAGGATGAATATTACTAAGGTTATTAATACGCTGAATGCATTAGCCAGCCAGGTAGGGATCCATGAGAAAAGATCAGTTAACCAATCATCATTCTCAGTTACATTTACCTCTGCCACCATTTTTGTGGGCAAGTCTATTAGCATGGCTATGGCCTCTGAGAGGGTCCCATTCTCCTCATCGTCGGATGGTTAGTATGTGCAGCAAGAAGGCCTGATTTTAGCGCACACGCCCCTGTATGACAGTTATCAGATCGCTTATGTACCTATTTTGAAGAGTCATCAGTCGGATGGACCTCAACTCATCTTTTATGGCATTGAAACCGTTCACAGTTGCATTAATTGTTTGCAACAAGTGTCACCTGGTTATTTGTAACCACTTTGCATTTGTATTTGCCTGAAACCAGGAGAAAAGATGGATGTAAAGAATTCTGTTGCTCTATTGAACAACCTATGCTCATCTGGTACGTCATCAAATGCTTTCATTGATTTAGCCTAACATTTATTTTCCTCTTTCTACATTGTAGGGTAAGAGCTCTTATGTTTCTCCGGTGTGTGTCAATTGTGGTAAAGCCACAAACGTGTGTGTCACTTTGAGGTACTATTAGGTCTCTCTAATTCGGGGTCAGTTGCATATAAGTTTTTGAACCACCGGCCCAATAGTGGTCCATTAATACTGCAGTGCCCACCTTCACTCCAGGCACTTGCATCCTTTGTTTTCTCCCACTTTCACCGGTCCAGTATTCTTAAAGCATAATGTGGGAGTTGGTATGTGTATTATGGTTAAGGGGCCTGCAGCTTCTTCTAGCCATGTGAGAAATCTGGACTATTTAGTCCATTCCTTAAGACATATGTCATTTGCAGTCTGCAACACCTCTACTGGTACTGAAAGGAGTGATTGTGCTTTGCACCCCATCATTCTTTCAACTCATCCTGTTGGAGTAAAATAAGTGGAGTAAATAAGTGTCCGTCTATTAATAACTGGGGTCTCTCCCAGAATAATGACACCACAAGTGTCTCTCTCCCTACAACATTTGAGCATTGTAACAATGTTTGATCTACTACTGTAGTGTTTCCTTTATTTTGACCGTTTAATATGTACTGTACCATCTTATTTTTCATCTTTCGGTCATCCCCCATAGCCTTTGTTTTTATATAGCTATCTTCATAGGGAAACATGTTTTTTGACATCCATCCTAAAGTTGCTCATCTCCCTTCAAATTGGCCCCTAGTTTTCCAGAGCGCTAAGTGTTTTAGGCAATGTTGTTTGTTGTGTTTGATGTTCAGGTAAGTCTCTGGCTATAAATGTTCTGGAAGAGCTCAAGGCTTAGTGGACAAGGCAAAACAAATATCAGCTCTCTTTAGACGTCTCCCTCCCTACTTTTCTCATGTGCTGGTACCATAAAGAATTGGCAACATGAGCATAATCTGCTATATATTGATTCATGTGCTCAAAATCGTCCAGCATGCTTCAATTTTTTCACTTGTGTGCTTCCCACAGGAAATTAATGTATTGCTGCTTAATTTCTCATTGTAATTGCAGATATATGTTTCCATATACTGGTTTAGCTGTATTATATAGGATCAGCTCTTTAAAAACCATAAGCATAATAAAATAGAGCCTGCAAAATGTGACAAAGGTTGCTATGAGCATTATTGCTAGTATTATTTCTTCTTTGTGCCAAAAGCGAATATCTTACAAAATTAAAAAATCCCATTCCCGTACCAATCTAGAAAGTTCCTCTCTGTTTCTTCAAAACGTTCACAGGAAAAATTGCATTTAGACAGCAAGAAAAATGCGTTGAAAAGTAAAATAGGTTCCCCCACCGCCCTAGACAGTTCCTTTTTGCTTCTTCAAAAGGTTTACAGGAAAAATTGCATTTAAACGGCAAGAAAAAATCTCTGAAAAATAAAAAAGATTTTTTAATTCACTAACTGCACAGCAAGGCTTATATTTTGCGCTCGTAGAGCAGGATAAGTATTCACTAAATAAGTTAAAGCCATATGAAATATAATTGTTAGAGGAAGCATTTAGTGTGCATGTTTTTGTTTTTTTCTGTCCTGTTAAAGTTCTACTCCTTATCTTATGCAGGTATAGTTGGAGAAAATGTCCACTAAGTCTCCTCTGTTGCTGTATAAACTAAAAGGTACCGTGTATCTTTATAGTTCTGGTTGCTGATTTGCTCTGGTCATTGCCCTCGTCTGCACTGGTCTCATCCCTTCATCTTCAGATTCCAAGTGTTGTGGCAGGTGGGTCTTTCCTTTGTAGGGTTTGACGTCACCAATGTGCAGCCAAGCCAGTCTTCCTCACACCTACACATTCGTTTGTGTTACTTCTTCCACAACAAAAGGGCCCTCAAACCGCAGCTTGTGCCATCATGGTCTGAAGTTTCCGCAGAGGACCTTGTCCCGTATAGAACTAAAGGTTTCAGAACTGTTGTAATATCAATTTGTTTGTTGTCTTCATTAATCTTCTTCGACCTCATCTGCCACGCTCAAAGCTGATCAGATATAAATGTAACACTTTCCATCATAGCAGTGAAATAATCTAGCATTTAGGATCTCAATACATTTGAAACACTATGTTCATCAGTCTGTGCTCGAGTGGGTGAAGCAAGAGGTACACCCATACAGCTTCCCATCACCTGCCCATGTAGAGTCAAGTGATGGTCTGTGCTGGACTGATTACATAATCCAAATAGGCCTAAAGGTAGGCAATGGAGCCAAACTTTTTTCAGCGTCACTTTTAATTTGGCAGTGCACTCCTTCAGTAGACCATTGAGGCATTCACAAAAACTGGTTGCTTGTCAGTAATAAGCGGTAGAGAATGTATGCTTAATACCCAACAGAATTGTGATGTGCTGAAACAATTCATTTACAAAATGTGGTCCATAGGCAGGTCAGAGCACTTGGCACTTCACACTTCACACACTCCCCACCTTGGCAAGACCTCATGTATGACAATCCTCATAGCACATGTGGTATCAGGATGTGTCCATGATCCTGCTTCAATCCATTGCGAAAAAGCACATACAACTACTAGCATATATCAGTAGCTGTTACATATTTGGAACATATCTACAGAGACTATATGCAAATGCTGTAAGGGTCCATTAGGATGGGGTATTGCTCCTCTCACTGTCCACAGTAAACTGCTGGCTTATTAGGCAGTTCACAACGCATTCTGCAACATGCTCTGCCAGATTTGGAGCAAACCAGTCTTCAGAGATCAACAATGCAAAACACCTACCTGTTGTGTGTGCTGGGTGATGCAACTGGTCAAAAGCTACTTTAAGCAATCCCAAGGGTCTAACTGGTTCCCCGGTGCTGTCCTGCCGCCACATTGCATCTGTTGGGGACCATACGCACCCCCTTCTTTTCCATAATTCTTGTTCTTCTGGTGGTGCCTGTCCCTGCAATTCAGTTTATTTAAGCAAGGAGTAATGTACCTTCTTTCATTACCATGTTTCATGCACATGTTTACTTTTTTGGTGCAGTCATAAAATACTATAATTCAGACAATTATGATGCTGTTTTAGCTGCAATTTGGCAGCTTTGTTATCATGAGAAATGAAGACTGTGGGCCTCATTATGAGTTTGGAGGCAGCCATGCCCTTAGTAAGGGCATGGCTGCCTCCAAACTCAGGTCTGGGTCCGTGGTCCCTGAATGGGGAAATACCGGGCCATTCGAACTTCAGAGGGCCCAGTATTTCCCCATTCAGGGAACCGGACCATCCCCATTCCCATTTGAGCCCCCATAGGGCACAATGGGAATGGGGAGCATGCTACCAACGGGCCGGTTAATTATGGGCCCATTGTTAGCATGCTTGTCCCCTCGCGGATCCCGCAAAGAACGTCTGGTAAAACCAGACGTCCAGAGCGGGTCCCACAAGGGGACCTCGTAATAGGGCGGTACAGGGTTAACGGCTCCGGCACCTTTACTGGCGCTGTTAACCCCTTACCACCCTCCTCGTAATGAGGCCCTGTACCTCTTGTGTGTGCTGCCAGTTCACCACAGTGCTTGCCGGTAATGGCACATGCCACACTGGTGTGTAATCTCTGCATAAGAAGCCACGTCTCATCCATCATGACAGCTCTGTGTGTACTGTTGGTGGCAGGGGGCAAGTCAGAGTACATCGTTACCGGCTTGTCCTTGTGCGCTTCAAGTGCCAAAATGAGTGCTACCAATTCTGATGCCTGTGCAGAGAAATGTGATGGCAATCTTGCATTTGTCACTGTCTCACTGATGTCAGTCAGTGATGTCAATCAGTGTTACTTTATTGCTGCTGTCCCACTGTGTTGCTCACCCATGCTCTGGTCTATGGATGAGGACCCGTCAATGAAGAGGATTGTAACCCCTCCTAGGGCATTCTCTTTAACCTGTGGCATAATATTCAGTATATTTAGTGCATTTATGTACATAATCCCCTTCCCTCACTGGCTCTGCTACAAATGTGGCTGGATTTACCACTCGACCCATGACAATTTTAATTGATGGGTTGGATTTAATTACCTCATATCCAGAGGCTCTCTGTGTGGTCAATGTGTTTCTCAGCTTTTAAAGGATGGTGAATAGGCTCTGCTCCACATATAATGTGACTGCACAGCCCTATCTGATGCTAGCAGACACCTCAATTGCAAAGGTTGCTGCCACCAGTGCTCGTTCACATGGATAATGACCCCTCCTTACTGGATCTAAGATCCTGATGTAAATTGCTAGTGGCTTGTGTCCCATAGTAGTCTTTTGTGTGAGGACTGCTGTCATTACTACTCCATTTAAATGGGAAAATAGAACAAATTCTGCATTGTAATCAAGGATCCCTAACTCGGGTGCTGTGCTTATTGTAATTTTTAATTCATCAAAAGCATCTATCATTTCACCTATCCAGGCTATGTCAGTGTTGTCCTTCTGTGCTTCCTTTAGGACATCTAAAAGTGGTCTGAAATACATGCTGTAGTCGAAGTCACAGATCCTGCAGTAATTGCGAAGGGCTAAAAATTGCTGCAATTCACTATCTCTTCATGGTCTAGAAGTCTTCATTATCGCTTCTGCTCTCTCAAGAGTTACTTTTCTTCCTTCTTGGGATATTAAGTGGGATATGTATTGGATTTCTCCCTGACAATATTGTATTTCCTCTTTGTCAACCTTGTATCCTTTTTCCGCCAATATTGTCATCAGATGTACTGAGTCTCTCCTGGACTGTTCCTCAGTCTCACTTCACACCAGAATGTCGTCTACCTATTGTATCACTTTTCTGTTAATGTGTATGTTTCCTTGGTCCATCTGTAGAACTAGTTTGAAGACTGAGGATGACGCACATTACCCCTGAGGTATACAAGTATTTTTTCACTTCTTCCATGATAGGTTAACAAGGTCAAGTCTTGGGACTTTTCATGGAGTGGGATCAAAAAGAAGGCATTCTTGAAATCAATCACTGTAAAATATTTAGCTGTGGGTGGTATATTACACAATATTGTAGCCGGGTTCGGGACAAATGGGAACTCGGCTTCAACTATATTGTTCAGGGGGTGCAAATCCAAATATAAACAACTGGGTCTTCATTATCACGCATCTTACATGTCATAATTACGCTCATGTCTGACAAATTGGGATACTAAACCATAAGCGTTCTCCATATATACAATCTCTATAATTGTTAAAAGGTGTTCCATCATGAGTGGTGTTCTGGGCTGTAACTTCAGGATACCTCATTCATTTCCAAATGTCATCTGCCCTCACTCTTATTATGGCAACAAGCAAGCTTTTAATGTCATCCACCACTAACGTAATTCCTGCTGTCATTCTTTCCAATTCATAAATCCACTTGCACACTTTTGAAGTCAGCATTTGCAGCTTACAGACTAAATTGTTTGTGTCCATCTGTGGCCATGGAATGAATTGTGGCCGTCCTCCCTGTTTGTGTCAATCCAGCCTCTTGTCCAAGTGCAGCCACACCCTTCATCTTTATAACCGTATCTGTCATGCTAACTTTCTTTCACCTTGGTAAAGTCCTCAACCTATTTACATATGGTGTTCTCTCTTCCAAACTGCTTGATCGCTTTTTTGGATGTTTGGGATATTCTCCAGGTTCTGGCTTTCTCCTTTCTGGTTCTTCCAAATCTGACCATGCTGTCTCTTTCCGTATTCTCGTGTTTGTAGAGGGGGCTCATGTGACTTCTTCCTTTACATTTTCCTCATCTATAAACATTGTATCATCACTTTAATCTCCTTCTTCATCTTCTGTGTCTTCAAAATCTTGTCTTTTAATGGGACTCGTTACATACATCCCGCTCATTACCTCTTCCAATGCGTTCCTTCCCTCGTCTTGTGGAGACTTTCCTCTTGTCTTTTTTTCTTTGCTATGGTACTTGGCCCATCCCTTCTGCTTATGTAAAAATTGTCAACCTTCTTCGCATGGCTTGTACCTCAGCTTCATATAGAGTATGCTTTTTGAGTATCTCGTCTACTTCCTTGGTGTGTCTTTCCCAACTCTTTTCTCTTTCTGTCAATTCTTGACTCTCTCTGTCTGGGGGCGTATGTCCCCTCATAATCTCATCTATTTCTTTTCATCTCCTTCCCTTGCTTCTTTTTTATTTCTGATGTTCCTTTCTCTTTCCCTTCCAACATCTCTATGTTGCTCCCTTTCCTTTTCTTCTTCTCTTTTTCTCTCGTTTTCTCTGTCTGATTCTTGTTTCTTTTCCTTTTCATTTTCTTATTCATACCTTCTTTACCATTCTCTCTCTCATTCTCATTCTCTTTTTTCCTGTTCCCTTTTCTCTTCCTCTTCCTTCCCCTGGTGAGTAAGATGAGGAGGAGCCAAGGGTGCTGTGCCCTCCCTTTCATACTGATTAAGTATCCATTATTTCATGGGTGGCTCCACTGTCTCTTCCCCAAACATTTTCCACAGTTAGAGAATGGCTAACCTGTTCTGCAACTGTGTCCCGTTGTGTGTTGTATGTAAATATGTTGTCATGTGTTGCACTACTGATCTCAACAGTGTGCCTTCTTGCGGCAAAAACATGAACATCTTGCCCACAGTGTCCCAAACCCACTGGGCATAGGACTTGACAATCTTGTCCTTGTAACGGGGTAATGTTTTACATAAATGAATAAGGGGGTAT
Organism: Ambystoma mexicanum; assembly: GCF_040938575.1. NCBI lineage: Eukaryota > Metazoa > Chordata > Amphibia > Caudata > Ambystomatidae > Ambystoma > Ambystoma mexicanum. The sequence continues at coordinate 1,036,935,377 of NC_090933.1, read as the reverse complement.
CTTCCATGATGGTATCTCCCAATTTAGTCTACCGAAACTTACTAATCCTCTATTTCGATTCTAACTTATTCTCTGTTCAGCCCTCCTTCACACTCTTCCCGCAACATTGTTTCCCTTGCTCTGTAAGGGGTCAGAAATGAGATCCAGACACAAGGTTGTCATGGTTTCACAAAAAACATTTATTAATGAAAAAGGGTTGGGGTAGTGCCTCTCTGACCCTATGCTAAAGAGGAATTTCCCTGCCTATAAACTTACAACTAAGGATCTGTCTGGGTCAGGATGTCAATAACTGAAAAACTGTCACGGTGTCCAAAATGCCCTGTCCTGCCCCTCACACTACACACAAATGACAATATGTAAGGAAAAATATCTTCAATTGGCCAAAACAACTAAACTATGTATAATTCCAACATAAAATGTTCTTCATATCGGGAGCCTTTGGTTCCAGAGGGTGGTTCCCCTGGATTCTCAATTGTAAGAAGATTAGTCACTTTTGTAAACAGTTCCTTAGTATCTTGTTTGGACTCACAGGATTCCTGTTTAGGCAATCAAGTATTTAACAGTCTTTCTTTAATGCAACTTTCTCTGTGGTCTGGATGGCAATATCTTTCTTTAACATCAAACTTTCCACGGTACAATAAATAAACACTAATCTTTCCTTTACTATTTCTTGGTGCTTTCAAGTTGCCTGGTTTACTCTCCTACCAGGTTCCTTTATGTAATGTCGACTGCCTGGTGTACTCACCTGCTAGGGCTCTTTCTGTAAAGCCGACTGCCTGGTGTACTTGCCTGCCAGGTCTTCACTTATGAGTTTCACTTGCCTGCCAGGACTTTTGAATCTATCTCAATTGCTTGCTGTCTTGCTTGTCAGGATTTCTCACATATGTTTAATGCCCCTGGTGTCTTTGGATTACGAGGACTTATCAGGTGCTTTATTCACCTGGTGTCTTTGGCTTACCAGAGCCTTTCATGTGCTTCATTCAACTAGAGTCTTCGGTTTAACAGCACTTCTTATATACTTCACTCATCTGGTATCTTGCTTTACCAGGATTTTCTTATATACTTAACTCACTGGATATCTTGCTGTACCAGGTTTTTCTCATATGATTTTCTGTATCATAAATATTGCTGGTATGGCCCTTGCATTGATATATATATATATATATATATAAAATATATATATATATATATATATATATATATATATATATATATATATACTCATGTTAAGGTTTCTTTAAGTGTGGCCCCACATTTACATTTCAGATATTCACAGTTCATTGGGGGTTGCCTTTGTGCCTTTTCTTATTCAAATAATCCTTTAATTGTATTCACAAAGTTACAATGTTCAAATTGCTGTTGGCCCAGGGTTCCGATTGGCTTTGGATAGACTCACTGGCTTTCTCCAGCGTCTCAGGTCGGGTTTGCACTTCTGCAGCATGTTGCTGTCACCCGCTTTCCAATCTATAGGCTGTAGGCATTCTTCCGGCCTCCTTCACAGCTCTGCAATTGTACGTCTGCTTCTCTTCAGTATCTGAATTGGAGAACACCGGCTTCTCGACTCGCTGAGCGCCCCAGACCTTCCTCGCGGCTCCCAGCATCTCCACAGCATTTCACTCTCTGACTCAGCGTCTCTCCCACGGCGAACTCTTCCGCGCTGCCACCCCGATGAGTATTGTTTGTGTGCTATTGAACATGAACCAACTTCTTCTCCTTCTCTGCTTCCCTGAACAGTGCATTTGCTGGGTTTGATGCCATGTGGGTTTGGGGCATTATAGGGACTTTCTCATTGAAAAAGGGTCTTGGGTATAAGGGGGGCTTCCTCATGGGAAAGGGGGAGATACTGCATCTCATCCAGTTAAGTCATGACATCTTGCCGGTAGCTGTCTCATGACGTGATACTTCCTCATGAAACTGCCCCCACGGCCAGGATCAAGTATCGGCCGCATTCCCCTGGCCACATGGGAGGAGGTCACCGCTGGGGAATCCGTGATGACTCCAAAGGATTCATCACAGCTCACTATGCTTCTACGTTTCCCCCCAACACTACACCTTCTACACCACAACAAAATACCCAGGTGACACCACAAATGCCACCCACTCCCCAGACCACAGCTTTCGGTCCAAACCACAACTTCATGCCCTCCACAATATACACCAATATACACAAAAGTTCACTTTTCACAAACTCTAGACCATCTTACAATCTACAGCTGGTGTACTACGCAATCTTCTGTGAACTTGTCCCAGGATATCTCATCACCATTAATACCTCATCACAACCTTGTCACAGGATATCCATCATTCTCAGTTCTTTCCTTTATCCCAATTCCCCCAATATACAAACCATTCCCTCCCCTGTTTCCAATTTGTCAGACCAATGCTATATACCAACATCTGTGGATCAGTCAAGGGCCTTTGGTATTGAACCTCCCCCAATCAGACAGCCGCCCATCACCCTATGGGGTGCCCCACTAGGATCAGACAGGAATTTCTCCAAGGGGGTATCAATCAGAACAATGGAACAGGAGTGGCATAACCCTGCCAGGGGTCCGGGGATCCTGGAAACTGGGAGAACAAGGAATGCAAGAAAACGAGACACCACAGTCATCAAAACTTGGGTACACAGAGCAAAACCAAGGAACCGGGGAGCACACACAGAAAAGGGGGAGGGTGACACAACAAAGCCCCGTCCCACCCCAAGCTGGGCAGACGTGAGAGCAAAGCAACAATGATGTACGCAATGGGCCAGAAAAACAAATCCAGGAGGAAACCGCAAGCAACAGAATAAAACCCATATAGGCACAGGGACGAGAAGCAGCCAGACTCCAAAGGAATGGACCCACCAAGACATCCCCGACCCGGGGGCCTAGAGAACCCCCCTGAGAACCAAAACAGGCCTTCTGGGAGCGAAGCGCAGAAACAGCCAGCTGCATGGCAAACCTCATCTGGAGCAACTGGAGAACAGAAAGCAACACGCCCATAGTGAGAGGACGCCACATCGCCCACACCAATCCACAAACACCTTCAGTGACCAACTCAAGACTACAAGGGAGAAGGAGGTCAAGCCCGGTGGACAATCACAGGAGCAGAAAACCCAGAGAAGTCAACCGAGACTGAAAACAACAGGGCCGGGACAACGGCACACAGACCCATCCAGCTGGAAAAGCGATGAAGCACCACTGGACCCCCAAAGCCCATGCCAAACGGGCACCGAGAGAGCCCCTCCCATCCGTGCCCACAATAGCAGTAAGAGTGGGCTGCATGGGCTGAACCAGGGTCAGCCCCGCCCGGAGACGTCAGATCTGCAACCACCACAGCAGAACCGCCCTCTGACCAGAACAGTGGCTATGTACTACCGAGAAGCCGGGAGCCAGCGGCTCAGAAGGCTGAAGACACAGACGGAGGTGTGCCTGGACCAGAACACAGGAGGCCACACGCCCCAGCAGAGGAAGCAACAGGTGAGCCAGACCCACAGCCACCACAGAACCCTGACGAAGAAAGAAGGAATACACCGGACCCTCATCAGAGGCAAGACCACCACCCTACCCAGGAGCAAACTGGGCCAGTTAAAACCAAACCAGATATAGTGCTACACACCCATAGGACTCAAAGTGCTGAAACAACAGATGACAACCATCAGCTAACAGAGTGGCACCCAAGGTATCAACCACAGAAGGACGAAAGGCTGAGACAACTTGCCAGGACACGAACCTGCCACAGCAGGCCATGCTCAGAACACAGGGGCGAGCGATCAAACCGCAACCCCATCTGCCCAGCATCCCAACAAAAACCAGACACTGGGAGGGACACAGGCGGGACACACGTCAGGAGGACAGAAACCCCCAGCCAAGCAGGGCCCGGCAGACCAGAAGCAGATGTGCCATGACCATGCCAAGACTGATCCCTGCCAGGCCCACTAGACCAGCCAGACGACCCAGCAGGAGGTGATGAACGGCCAAGGGAGCCACCATAGGGAAAACACCCTGATGGCCGAAAGGCAACCCAAAAGGGAGAACCTGGAACCAAAAAGCCAAATTCCCAGAGCAAACAGAAGAAACGGACCAGGGAGGGGAGCAGTGCCACAACTGAAACATGTGGGCCGCAGCCAGGCCACAAGAGAGCCCTTAGCATTCCAAGCCATTTTCCAGTCCTGAAAAAGCTGTGCTGAAGCGTGGGAAACTCATAACAGAACCACAGATAGCCGACAGAGAAAGCACGCTCAGGACAGGCAGTCACTGAATGAATGCCCCAAACAGGAACCGGAAACATACGGGAGAAGCCTGGAGCACCGTTATCCCCCATGGTGGGCGCTGCATCCCAGCACCATAGCCCAGTCAGCACCATGGAAATAAGACCAGGGCCCCCGCGCAACATATAGACGAGTAGGAAAACAAAGAATAATGCTTGCCAGAGCCGACCGGGACTAACAGAAACATAGGCACAACGGGAAGGAGAGCCTGGAACCCCTATGGCCCAGAAAGGCGGTCGGGAGATAGAGAGAAACACCATGCCATCCCACATTGGAGCCAAAGCATGGGCCGGCAGGTCTCCAGCACCACAGCATAGCGTGGCAGCGCAGAAAGTCTATAAAACACACACCTGCACGCCGCATGCCAGAAGACCCGGGAGAGTGTCTGTGCTCAACTGGCCCCAATCTCTGTAGGTGAAGCCCTGGAGAGTGCCCCACAGGAGAGATCTCAAAGCCTTGGAAAAAGGAACCTCCAGGGGGCCCTACATCAAAAACAGTCCTGGCGGGAGGACAGCAAAATTTGAACTGGGGCTTGTAGGTAAGGAGGTGGTAATATAGAACACAAAAGGGTGAAGGAGGTTTCCTGTGTTGGAGGCTGGGCCGCTGAGGTAACTACTGGGACGAGGAAGAGTGACGTGAAGGTAATGCCATAATATTGGCATGGCCTTGGGTCGCCAATGGGTGTGTAAAATCCCAAACAACCACCACAGGCTGCGATTCTGTCCTCACATCCTCCGCAAACCCCATTCATCTCTTTAACAATGCACAATTTCTAGTAGGGTGCGTCATCACCCGTCATTTCTGAAAGTGCCAAGGCACAATGTTGGCAATGACACGCAGAATGTTTGCGGCGTCCATTTCATTTCGGCCAATGGAATACTGCTTATTGTCGCCAATGCCGTGGGAGTAGTCTTTAAAATCCTGCTCTTATTTAAGGTGCTAAAAATGGTTGTTTTTTACCTGCCACCCTCGTTTACTGTCAGGTCACAGAATGGCACCCACTGGCTAGTGTTGTACTCTTCGCGCATTTTCTCCGGGGAGCCTGTTGTGTGGCTGCTTATCCTTCGCAAGGTTTTCAGCATCTCTTTGCCGTCTCCTCCTTTCCCAGCTGTAAAAATAAACAATAGGGAATGACACTTGATACACCGCTGAAAGCCCAGCTGCGTGACTAATTGGTTTTTCCTGCAACTGCACAGCTTCTGCTCCTTTTCATCAGTCCTGTGAAAGAACTCAAAAGTCGAGTCCACGGAAGCCATAGCAACTACTGCGAAAAGTGCCATGGTTTTACTTTTCCAGGCAACAGTTATTAGTCTAAATTGACAATTTGTCGACAGCACGGAAATAGCATCTGTTTCGTGCTGTCAGCATTACTTAATGTCGTGTTAGTGAATTTCCTTCAACGTCTAATGGCTTAGGTCAGATTAAGCCTTTTGTCATCCTTTCATTATGAAGGCTGGATGTCTTGCAAATACACGCATGGCCCTTTTGATTAATCTATTTAGCGATGCTAAAGGACTATTTACCAATTTATTCCAGCACATTAAACTGTCAGTTTTATTACCTTTGCCCATTAACAGGAGGATGTAAAAAGCAACACGTAAGAGCGGATAATCGGCACAACACCTTTTCTATATGTTTATGGAACTGCCATATTTGCCAATATTGAAACAGATTGGTAATCGCTTAATTAAATCAAATGATTTAATTAAGCGATAGCCAATCTGTGCATGTGGTGTCTGCCGTAAAGCATGTGTTTTCCAAACCTGACACCTGTTCCGCAAAGGGCAGCAACCACATTGTTAAAAATAGTTCATATTGTGACTTCCCTGAATAATAATGTTTACTTTATTTCATTTACTCAGATCTAGGAGCTATTTCACAAATAATTGGTTGGCCCTTTGCGTTTGGAGCACCATTTTATAGACAAATTGTCTATGCAAATGTTAAAATATAAGAAAAAGCTGAAGGCGGATGGAAGGCCAAAAATTCTTTTTAAAGAGAATGGGGGTCATTACGAGTACGGAGGTAGGGGGTTAACGGCACCGGTAAGGATGGCGGGGCCGTTAACCCCCTACCGCCCCATTTCGAGGTCCCTTAGCGGGACCCGTTAAGGGACCAGGGAGCTAATAACAGGCCGGCAATTTGCGGACCGTTATTAGCTCCTTCCCCATTCCCATTGAGCCCTATGGGGGCTCGAATGGGAATGTGGAATGGTTTTTTAGAATGGGAACTTACTGGGTCTGCAAGGGTCGGAATGTCCCGGTAAGTCCCCATTCCGACACCACAGACCCGGACACGGGTTTGGAGGCAGCCATGGTGCTATTCGCACCATGGCTGCCTCCAAACTCGTAATGACTCCCAATCTCTTCAGAGAGGGTTGCTAAACAAATGCACACCACTCAAAGATGGCACCTGGGATTCAGTGAACCAAGGGCAGGCATAGGATTTTACTTCTCAGCAAAATACCTCCAAAAGTGCTGCAAATGGACATTAATGGACGTGGGGGTCAGATTCCATTTTTCAAATCTTAGTATAAGCAGTGATGTTCGGAAATAATATATGTAAATTAGTATTATGTAAATGAATTTAGAGCAAGCACACTTCCACGGATATTTTTTCTACTGAGATCTCATAGGGTTATTTAAATGGTTTTAGGATAGCTCAGCAGCAACGTGCTCACCTTGGAAGCAAGATGACACGAAGCAACACAGGTTCGTTCCCTGTGTTAAGCGCGTTATAAACTAAGACAAAAATAACTCTGCAACTAAAAACAAACAATTCCTGTAACAGAGCCTCCATGCCAGCAGGCTGTGTGAGCACTTTAAAAATGCAAATAAAATAAATTTAAAAAAAATAAAAATGTTTATGCTCCTGCATTACATATAAAAAGCTACACCGGAAAGATGAACATTTAGGCATTATATCAGTAATTAATCTATAGGTAGAGATAAGAACAATTGATACAGTAGTTTTCTGCTAATTTGAACATTTCACCATTCAGAGCAATGACAACACATTATACACTGTGAAGGGTACAATGTCCTTTCATCGACAGCAATTTTTTTACAGTTTTTTTCACAGAAATGTTTCACTGAAAAAACCCATCGAAAAATATATTTGGGGGAAAGGGCATATAAAGGGTTGGAGGGGTTGGGAATAGTAAAAAACAATAGAGGAAGGGAGCATAGGGGAGGTAACCCCCAAAAATAAAAAATAAACATTTCGATGGGTTTTTTGGCCTAAACATTTTCGTAAAACAAACATTCGAAGAAATAGCTGTCGATGAAATGACATATAACCCTCAAAAGTAAAGATGGCTACTCTATCCAAACATTTGCTATCAGCTTGTTCAACACAGGGATCAGCGAGAAGATGTATTCAGAGGGATTGGTACATGGAGTAGGGGGAATGACTGCAGAAGTGCTATATTGGCAACATAGAAATCTTTCAGCAATCACGAAACCAAATGTCAATGCCCGTTCCCATAGCCCCTGTCTCCCTGCTATCACACATCTCAGTGGTCCTTTTGAATGCAGCAAATGGAATTTAAAACTACCCGTTATCACTGCAAATTTTCGGGGTTAAAGAAGCCATAAAACACATACATCACAAAAACAAATGCAGTGGCCATATCACAGCACCAGTTCCACAGCATCTATGACAGCAAACAGATTTCTAGTTAAGGATTTCCTTACAATTTTGTTAGCAAACATGTGCAAGGTGGTTTCCAAATTGTAGAATATGATTTTTCTTTGCTGTAAGAGCAGTATCTTAATCATTTGCATTAATCAATAATTAGAACAACTTGTTCTGCTCTGGGATTACTAGTCTGGGTTCAGCTCTAAATGTATCACTGAAAAAGCCACTTGTGCCTGCTAGTCTTTCTGTATGTCTCGCCTGTTTCTGACATGGTTGACCATCATACACTGCTCACCCTCCATGCAAACAGGATTGGCTTCTCTGCTACTGTCATGAAATGGTTCACATCTTACCCTATCTGGCAGGCACCAGACGGCCCATATTGACTCCTTCAAGTCCGAATGCCACCCTTTCACTTGGGGAGTCAGGCGCTTCTTCCTGCACCCAGACTTCTAAAAGGTAGTGTATGCCCTAGTGATCTTGCATATCGATGGGGGTAATTCCCTCCTGGCAGGGCTTCCTGCTGAACAGTCACCTTATCCTCGACTCTAGTAAATATGACCACATGACCCCCATATTGCACAATTACATTGGCTCCCCATCCTGTTAGGATCGGGTCCAAAATGTGTGCCTCACCTACAAGCCAACCATCGCCAGTACACCAGCCAACCTGACAGTTAAACTGAAAACATTGAGAGGCACACGGTCATCTTGCAGTACAACTATCACCTTCACCAGACTGGAGACAACTGTGTCTCACAAAGTATAAAACAAGGATACATTCCTTCTCATGCTACGCTCCGGTCCTCTGGAACTCCATCTTCATGGGAATCTGGACTCCTTCACTTTAGGAAAAAATTGGCCCAATACCTTGGTGTAGACTAGACTCTGGCTGTCTTGTGCACACCCCATCTGTTTATTTTTCTGTGATAAATATTAGTAATGTTTACTTATTCTATGACAGTGCTCTGTTTCTTCTAAAACAGGCATGTGCAATACATTTTTTAAATAATAATAATAATAATTCATAGCAGGCCATCCCCCATTGACCACCCCTTTTCAGGGGGCATAAGACATCATGCAATACATACACATACCTGAGAATAATGAGGACAACTGGGGTATATTTGGAAACACAAGATCACATTTATTGGAGTCATACAGCAATACATGGGGCAGTCCCAGCCCTAAGTAAATTCACATCCTTAGACTCCTAAGGTAGCCCCTTAGATGGGCATTGTCATTGTCATAAATTCCCAGAGACACTTGTCACTTCCGGTTTGCAGAGTAGCGGACATATGCCTCTGATAACTGTGAAACAGTAGTTCTTCGGGACCACTGAATCTCGTTAAAGAGGAGTCTCAACTGTCCCTAAAGGACTCGGTGCCCGTCATCCTCCTAGAAGTGAGAGGGAAGATGGGTCTGCAGGTGTGCGGGTGGGACGGTACTGCGTACAGAGGCTGGGCTGTGATGCGCAGTCCCCCACTCTTATATGTGCCCCTGGAGACCAGCCGGATGTGTCCAAGGAGGAGACAAGGTGGGAGTGCCCCCGAAGGGGGTGGCCAGAAGGGCGTCCTGCTATGCCGGCTGTTCCTCTAGTGCCCCTGAGTAATCTAAAGTGCATGTACTGTAACCCAAGAAGAAATCAGGAAGCATTGGAGCAAACAGGTACATGAAATGCGGGCTGCTGTTTAGATAATCTCCATTAGCACAGCACGAATATGTCAAAAGATCTAGTTTATGTGTGAAGAATAATTCAAGTTTCAAGGCTTTGGAAAGTGTTTGGTGTTGCTTTTAACGTGCTGGGCGCTCGTGTGTTTCACTTGGACTGCAGATACCAGTGGGATACGGCAGTGACTGTTGGGTGTCAGGTCTTTGAGCTCCCTAGTGAAGACCTCTAAAATTGGTTGGATATAGCTGAAGTGGCGCCTTGTAAAGTGTTTTCTGTTGCTTTTAACATGCCAAGCACTTTCGTGTTGTACTTGGAATGTGAATCGCAGCCAACTACTGTTGGGCGTCGGCCCATTGAGTTGCCGAGTGAAGACCTATGAAAGCCATAGGATAGCGCTGAAGTGGCACTTTGGAAAGTGTATTGTGTTGCTTTCAACATGCTGAGTACTAATGTGTTTCACATGTACTGCGGATCCCACCAGGCTACGGAAGTGACTTGTTGGGCGTCGGCCCTTTGAGCTGCCTATTGAATACCTATAAAAACCGTCTGATGGTGATGAAGTGGCGATTCATTGGCACAAAAACGCTGCGTGCGAAGTGCATTGCTGTCACGCCTTCAAGTGGACAGGTGAGGATGGCGGAAGCTGGAGGGACGCCTGTCAGGAGGCCATTGGAGTCAGCAGTGCAAGATAAGTTTTAAACAGAAGATGAGAAAATGGTAAAGATTGCAGAGTATGTCGATTGCCCTATATATGTTTATCAATGTAGGCAACCGAGTACCTGTCTACCTAAAACAATCCAAGCACCAGCGACAGAGTCAAAGGAGAAGGTAACAACAAAGATCACACATTTCTTCCCAGGAGGGAGGAGGACACAGCGACTGATGAAGGTACTTTCGGATCTAACGACTATGCTGGCATGTTTAGGATCGAAGCTCACGGAAAGGGTTCTTCACTCTATTCTGCCTCCTCAGGGACAACTGGCAGACATGACTGTGTTTGCAGGAAGAGAGCTGTTAGAACAAAATGTGCAAGAAGAAAGGGTGGAGGTTTAGGGGGAGAATTATGAAGGTCATATAGGAACTGGCTAGGAGGTTTTGCCACTGAAGGTGGGGCAAGGGAGGAAATAAAAGGCACACATTTACAGGGCCAGGAAATTGTGGCTGCACCTATAGATCTCCATGTGGATTTGGGGTCATCAGCAGCCCCCCTGTCATCACCCCATCCCCTTAACCATGAACTGTAGAAAGTGAGAAGGGCCTAGAAGACCTGATAGATAAGGATTGGGAGGGGGGAAATCTGTTAGACCAGTCACATGACAGTTTTGACATGGGATCCTCGGCAACAATTGTTTTTGCTATGGAAAACCTACTTACCTCACTGGTTAGCAAATTTGAAGGTTCAGAAGGAAAATGACATCAACACACTACACTATCACATTCCATTTGACTAAAATGTTCAAGTGAGAAAGTAGCCCCGATCTTAAAAGAGTTTGTGATTGAAGAGACGAATAAGAATAGTTTAGAAGTCCATGAATATCGGTTAACAGAATTAATGTCTGAAGAGCCCAGTGGTAATGAAATAATAGAGGAAATACAAAGTTCAAAGGAAATTAGCACTGAGAACAAAGAAATGCACAAAAAAGGTAGAGCAAGCACAGTGGAAAATGTTGAGACAATGGTAAAAAATGGGAAAAAGAAAGGGAGTAAGAAAAAGAAAAACGTGGTGAATCAAGCAGTGATGTATAGGAATAACAACACAAAGAAGAGGAAGGAGATTATAGCTTCTGAACCAAATATAACAACCTTAATTTAAAATCACTTGGGTAATTTTGAGCGGGTTACAAAAAAGGAACATGAAAAGGAGGATAACAGCAGTGGGAGGAGAAAGAGGGTAGGCAATAAAGATCATACATGCCCTAATAGTCTTGATAAGTTAGTAACGAAGAAGAGAATAAGTCCCTAAATGAGGATAAATACCAAGAAAGTACCTCTCTTAGTGCAGTAAACGCAACAAAAGATGTTCAGACCTTCTTTAGGAAACAGAGTACAGAAAGGGCACAAACAGATAAGAAAGTAGGAACACAAAGTGAGTAGTCAAGAGATAGGAAAAATACGGCACTCCGGGTTGGTGTAGAGAAGGAGGCATTAGACGGGCTGGAGTTGCTTTTTTTAAACTGCAGATACACAGGTTCAAAAACAAATGTAAGCCAGCGTTCCGAGCACTTTCATTAGTGTCAGGCACTTCCATTCCCTGCTCTGCGCCCCCCCTTCCCATTATCACCCGTGTAGGTCACTGCACGGGTGCTAATGGATTTCTTTTCTTTTTCGAAATTATGAAAGAAAAATGTACTTTTGCCTCGCTGTGTTGCCTTCAACCAGAGAGTGCGCTTTTCAATGTTGATGACGACAGTCATCAACATTGAAGACGGACTTCCTGGTTTGAAGGCAGCTGCAGTTGGACCGTGAGGAAAAGATCTGTTTTTCTTTCATTATTTAAAAATAAAAGAAAACTATTACCACCGATGCAGTGATCTACAAAGGTGTTAATGCCCCTCGGTGGCTGTGCACACCCAGTGGGTAACAGCCTGCCACCCTCGTTAATGGACCCTCACGAGGATGACCTATTCAAGAGAGGATATCATGTCAGCAGGTAATATGCCTTTGACCAAATTTATCAACCCAACATATAATGGGAAGAGGAGGAATTGTTGGTCTGGCCTGTGGCAGGCTGGGATGAGGGACGGGGGGTGGAGGGGTAATCATTTTCAAGTACATGATTTAAAGTGGGGTGAGGGAAGTATGGATCATCAAACATGGAGAAGGAAAGGAACAGATGGAACACATGGAGATCAGGTTAGGTAGGGAATAGGAGGGCTTTTGGCAATGGCTGCTAAGGGTCTACCAATCACACTTTATGAAGCGACTGGGATCGGCTCATTATAAGTCGTTGGGTGGCCTCTTAGAAAACTTGCATTTGTTTCTTATCCTGACACTACAGGAAACATGGTTGGTGGAACCACTGGAATTAGATGGAAGATCTAAAATCCATATACCGGCTGTCAAAGGCCTAAGGGGTAGGCCAAAAGGGGGCCTAACTATATTGGTATTTAACCCATGATCAGTTAAATAAGTCTAGCACTGGCAGGTAGGATCACTAGAGAGACCGAAAGACAAGAGCACATCCTGATAATTAATGTTTATAACCCACCAGGAATGCTTCTCCATGGTAAAAATCTTAATACAGTAAATGGTATTTTAGCAGAGGCCAGAGGTAACACTCCAGTTTTTATTTGTGGCGATTTTAATGCGCATATTCCCCACGACTCAGGAGTTTTTGAGGAGGATCTAAGCTCTTCACCTATAGTAAAAGAGTTTACAGATGGTAAAGGGGTCACTTGGGCAAATACGTTATATCTACATGATCTTAAAATGCTAAAAGGCCACTATTCAGGAGATAGTCAGAGAGGATATTCTAGACCTGGGGGAAAAAGTGAGAGTAACATCGAATACATCTTTGCCAATGAGGCAGCTCTGGTGACGGTAAAAGATATTGCGATCTTAGCAAGAGAGGAGAGTGACCACCTACCCTTAGTTGTCCATTTGTACATAGACTACAAGGCCGCAGCCTTTGACAAGAGTGGGGTGATCACTGTCAACAATGGCAATAATTGCATCAGATGGAACGAGACTTGTCTGATAAAGGCAAATCAGGTAGCAGAAAGAGAATTGGCAAATATTGTAGCAAAAGTTGTGGTGGCTGCTATACGGGGGGATTTCATAAGTAGTTTTTGAACATCGACAAAGGCAATAAATGAGCATGTGTTGGTAAAGAGAAGTTACAGTAATCAGGAGGATTATTGGAATGCTAAGGGAAGGAGCAAGTCGAATTTATGATAAGACAGTCTAATCGGAAAAAGGGAGGCTAAGACACAACAAATAGGCATACTGAAATTAGACGTTGAGCATTATATACATCGATGATGCTATAAAAAAGGGAAAAACGACTATAGGAAATGGCTGCAAAACCATTTTTCATTAAGGGAGAAGGAGAGATGGTTACAACTGGTGAGCTGTGCACAAAATAACGAACATAGGCAATTATGGAGAATCACTAATAGTGCTAAAAAGGAGAACAACCCAGTTAATAGAGCAACTAATGCAGACTGGATAACTTTTATAAGAAGCACGTTAGGAGCAGGACTTGAGGAAGGAAATTGTGTAATGAAGGCAAGTAATACATGGAGCTGCAGACATATGGTGTCTGAATTGGTGAAAGTAATAGATAAAGTAAACACGTCACGGGCAGTGGTTCCTGACAGCACGTGCAGTGCCCCTATTAGGCAGAATCCTGCATTGTGGGCTGAAGCCCTTTTACGGCTGTTTGTGTCTAGAAGCCAGAAGGTAACAAATTTGAGTATAACCGGCTCTAGTCCCGTTAGCTATTGAAAAGCATGTTGTTTGACTGGTATAGTGAGGTTATACTCTTGACCTCATTTAGTGAACAGTTTAACCAATTATACGTGTTATTTGCGCTCCCCCTTAAACTGGTATAACAACATATACATCAGTACAAAATGTTAAATCCAATAATTTGTATTTATTCTTGTCCAATAGTACATTGTTAACAGCCAGCCTACACATGTTTCGACACTAGGTCTTTATCAAGGCATAGAGGTCTGTTGTTGTTAGTCCATGTGCCGTGTCGTATTCTTCATTACATAAACTCTATCTTACTGGTTTAGCAGAGCTAGTCTTCTCTGTCAATAGGTCCTTGGTGTGCCAGGATTGTTGTCAAAGTTGCTGTGGGGTCAGTTCAATTGCGATATATAGTCTTTTAAATGGATGAGATGCCTGGACGAGATGCCTGCATGTGCCGTCTGGTGGATTGGGGAGAGTTAGTGAATGGATTCCCATGGGTGGGGGCGTAAAGCAATGCTGCATATTAGCCCAACCCTATTTATTCTCTACTTGGCAGACCTTAATGATGTTCTAAACTGTCCTAAGGCGTTCCCAGTAAGATTAGGTGTGCACAAATTAGCATGGCTGGGATACAGCGATGATTTGCTTTTGTTGGACTATACATCCGGCGGTTGCACATAGGGTTGCATATACAACTAAAGGCATTGGGCTAGTATGTCTCAGAGAAAAAAATAAAGATAAAGATTAACCCAACAAATACAATGGTCTTTGCACTACCACATAGGATGTTAAACAAGTATGTGTGGAAGTTAAACCTACAGAATATAGAACAGGTTTTAACATACAAATATCTTGGAGTAGTGTTAGATGATAAACTGAAGTGGTCAGACCAGTGGGAAAGTGTGTGCTGTAAGACCTTGCAGCAAACCCAGGCTATTAACACATTTGTAGGAAAGCAGCGAGGCTATTCTGTGAAGACCATTTTCAAAGCCAAAATACTACTCAGCCTCCTTTATGGTGCTGAGATTTGGGCTAGGAAATATAGTGTTGTGCTAGAACATTTAGAAGGAAACGTGCTGAAATCACTATTTAGGCTCCCAAAATCTACATCTTCTGGGTGATATACATTTAGAATTTGACTTCTTGTGTATTTTAGTTGAGGTTCTATATAATTAGTACCCAGCGAGGGTCAATGAGCTTGTAACAAGCAAGCTCATTGGCCCTCACTGGGTCATTACCAGCAGAACAAAGCCTTTGTCTGGCTGGTTGCGCCCACGTCCTGGTCGCCATGGAAAGGGAAAAGGGGCTACGTATAGTCCTTTCTCCCCCTGCCATGGCGGCCATCTAGTTTTTTTTAATTTTTCAATGGCTGTCAGGGAAAGGGAGAAGGGGCTACATGTAGTCCCTTCTACCCTTCCATGGACGTCTTTTTTGTTAACTCTGTTTTCTATATTTTGAATGGCCGCCATGGAAAGGGAGAAGGCACTACATGTAGTCCCTTCTCCCTGATCCCTGGTGGCCATTTTGTTCTCTTTTTTCCTCAAGTTGAGAAAATATTTCAAAGCCGTTGCCCAACTTGAGAAACATGTTATATGATGTGCCGGGGTAATAATAGTAATAGAACCCTTGGAGGGGGACATTACCGGTCGGGTAATGCCCCTAAGGGTTTGTTTAAGCCCTTGCTTTGCTCGGTATTCTTACTAGCTCCCTGTGGGTCTTACCAAACCGGTAATGCCCCCCTCTTTGGGTTCTATTGTGGCAATAAGCGCCGAGACGGCGGGCCATTACCACCTAAGGTAATACCCCGGGGGCCACAGTTACAGGGCCGAGCATAGCGAGGGCCATAACGAAGTCCCCAGAGGCATTACCGTTGGCGGTAATGGCCTGCCATTGTTGCCATTAGTACCCTGGCCCATTAGACCAGGGTACTAATGTTTTTTTTTCCCCGGCTCCGAGAAACATTGCGTTTCACAGCCGGAAACTTTTGTATAAAAAAGTTTTTAAAAATGGCCACCCTTGACAGAAAACGGAGTCTGTTTTCTCTTTCCGTGGCGGCCATAGTAAACAAAGAAAACCGCCGCCATGGAAGGGAGAAGGGACGACGCATAGTCCCTTCTCCCTTTCCATGGCGGCCATTCCAGAACGAAAATGACATTGGAGATGGGATCGAACTGCATGCCGTTGCGTGATCGGGATTACCATCAGGTAAGGCTCGGAATCCAGCGCTGGGTACTAATGCTTAAAAGGTTGATGTCTTATAGCAAGTTGAGCGGATTAGAACACACTATGCTGATATCACAATTGGTTAAAATGTATATGTCCATGCAGGTGCCGGTCCATAATGATTGTATAGGAATGGTGTTATTAGCATCTGAGAGTTCACAATTAGCACTGGGGCTCCAGGCCCTTCAGGGCACAGCATAAACATATAAATGGACTGTGAAAAGGGTGTCGTAGGTGCACGACATGTAAAACGCAAACGTTAACCTTGAAACTAAGATAAATAGTGGAAACATTGTTCAATATCTGCAAAGGAGAGAAGTGCTTCCGGGATATATATGTGTATATGCAACCAGGCAGACACTAGGAAGATATTTAAATATAGCAGATCATGGAGGCAAGGATGGGTATACCTCGGAATGAAAGACACTTAGATTATGTGGAGAAAATTGTTCAGAATCTATACGACATTTGCTGATGGAATGTGCTAATTTGTTTCTAATTATCTATCTGAGATGGTGTAACAATGAGAGAGATTTTAGTGAGGAGACAGGCAAGGCAACGTGCAATCTTTTTGTGGATAGCAATGATATTAACGTAATCTTTTATATGGTGACATTTTGTGATTGTGTATTATCAATTTTACAGGAATTGTTCTAAGAACCTTCTTGGAGTGGTGAAGTATGTTTATTTTGTTTGTATATAAAGTCTCCAACTAAAAGTGCACTAAATACATAAATAAACAAGTAACAAAATAAAATATTTCAAGTTTAACTTACAAAGTGAAGCTACTATTTCTTTATGGTGATGTGACAAAAGCCCACATAAATGTCAAGATCTCTATTTTAGGTACAACATAGCCAGAAAAATAGTTGTCTGCATTCAGTTAATGAAATTGAGAACTAATGACAAGTTCTCTCCCAGTGTAGCATGGAAAATCATAATTTACAATTCACGATTCAAGCATTTTACATGGATGAAAATGGCATTCAGAGTTTCTTACTTAGTCATGAATGGATGGCATTTCACATTCAAATGATTTGGTAAGTTTCAGCATTCCTCTATATCAATTGTGCATAATCTCTCTTCTTGTTAATCCAAGTCCTCATCCAGGAAGAAGATTAGATTTACTAGGACTGCATCAGTGTCACCACCATACTGGCTCAGCTCTGCATCTTTGAGTTCACTTGCATCCCCATCCCCTACCTCACCTCCTACATTCTCAGTTCTCAAGTTTATATAATTGTTTTCTCCTGTGTCCTAAACTTCTCCAGACTCATCAATACAATAGCCATATCATCTGTGTTCCTTGGTAACAATCTTCTTACACCTCTGTCCTTCGTGCTGTTTATTCTATGACCTCACTGCACAATGCTGAGACAGAGATGGGGAACTCGAGATGCAGTGCACAATTACAATAACAAAGACCCCCTGCTCTTTATACTGTCTATACTTTGAACATCATCATCATCTTTCCTGTCTTGAATGTACTTTGTCGCCTATTCCTTCTCCTCAATTTCATCATTGAACAAATTCCGGCTGAAATTGAAAGACTTCAGTGCAACTCATTTCAGTAATTTTTCTGGCTTCAAAATCTTTCTTCTCCGCATCTTCCTCGACCTCAACCATGTTGTCCTTTTTTCGTCCATGACGAAAGATAATCATGTGTAATATTGGTAAGATTCTGCAGTACTATAAACTGTGAGCGGCATTCTTGAAGAAATATCAGAATTATGGGCTGGAACCACCTGAGGATTTGTGCCTAGCATGCATTGCAAACTCATTCTGATGTCGCTGAGTAGTAGCAACTCTACATAAGTTAGTTATTGAGCAACCATCGGACACATCGGTCAAAGTGAGAGTCAAATGGGCTGCAGACTTGAATCTGGTAATAACTGATAACGAATGGCACAAGAAGGGCAGTCTCACACGTCAGTTCTCACTTAACACTTGAATACACCGCACACTTGCGAAACCTAAATAATTCTGCCCCATTGATGAAGACCTCTGTCCATGATGTAACAAAGTAAATGCTGGATATATACATATGCTATGGGACTGCCTCAGACGCTCAAGATTCTGGTCATGGGTATCTGACAAATTGTCCGAAATAGTGGCAGCATCTGTTCCAGTCACGCCGAGGGTATGCTTGTTTGGGCTGTTGGGTGGAATCCCAGAATGCAAGAGGCAATTTCCAAACCTGGGGTTTCTACTAGCAATGCAAAGTATCTTAAAGCAGTGGATTGGTCACATGGTGCCAACGATCGACGAGTAGTTGAGGGATGTCATGTGGAATAATAACAATGAAGTGTTGTTTGTTACAATGTTACCAATAATGTCCAGATGCAAAGACACATGGGGAGACTTCAGAAGCTATATGTTAAGAGAGGAGGCATATGAGCCGATATGGGGACAAATGCATGACATGGAATTAATGCGGGATGTGCACTAAGGTTGGGGAGTTTCAAAGGTGATTACCCTGGGAGGGAATAACGTGATTATTTGTGGCAATACTGTGAAAAGTAGAACAGCGAAATGTGATGTACGTGTTAAGCAAATAAAAGTAAAACAATAAATAGTTTATGTGCAACCCCCATGAAGATGTCCACAAAAGGCTGAATTGCAGGGACGTTTTCTGGACACATTGGTTGGACCCTTTGGCCTCTAGAGGCCTTTGACTTGCCTCTTATCAGGTTTTGTTGTATCATGTACCCTTTAGCTTCTACCTACACGTTCTCATTCATTTCTAAATGTGTTTGTTAACTTGTTGATGCACACTATTTCTTGTTTTCTTACATCTAAGTTTATGATTGACAACTTATGGTGCATTTTACTTGCTTATACATGGACTCTTTAGGGTCCACTCACATCTTTTCATTTACTTTCTATATTTTTTGTTTAGCTTGCTGATCTATTTCATGTTTTCTTACATCTCACTTGGTGACTTAAAATGTACCTTTTTTAAGGCACCATCATTATTTTCAAATTTACATCATTATCGGGTTCACATTCTCCTGTTATTGGCTTTGTATTCCTCTCTAACCTTTGCCTAGCATATATTTCCTCCTCATCTACCACCACCTATTCCTTGCATAAGCTTCTATTATAATCTGCTCTATCCTTCAAACTTTCACCCTTCTATCTGTGCTTTATGTTTATTGTTTTCATACATCCTGTTAATCTGATGTTGACTTATTCTTACAGTCATTCTTATTCACACTGTTTCTTTCCCTTTTGGATAGGTTTATTTTTTATTTTTTATTTTTCATTATTCTTTCCTACTCAGCCGGCATCCCTTCCACTATGCTGCTCATACATTAGGCAATTACTTCATCCTGCCTATTCACAGTGACGTCATAGCACCTTCATTACGTCTACCACGTTATTTTGCTACTACCAGTGCTTTTTTCATTGACCGCGTACGGCTTTCCTTGCGTTCCTTTGATACTTCATATTAGTTTCCTACAGTGAGTTTTGCCCATCCCTTCTTTCTTTACTTACCTCACTGTAGTGCCCACAACAGGATATCTTTCTAATTTCTTGGGATTCTGCTTTATCTACTTAGCCTTTTGGAGTCCTTTGTTACCAGACACAGCAGGAACTACTATTTACTTTTTTAATATGTGTTTTTACATATACTCACTGCCTTTTGTTAGTGCCTTGACAATATGTGCTACCGTATACATGTTTTTTTCTTGTTCTCCCCTTACATAGGCTGTCTATTTCTAGCCAAAGACACGTGTAATTTCTGTTTTCAACCCATTTTCTTCCCCCAATGTTCATGTTTTTTTTGTTTTTCTGATAATATTCGTTTTGTTTTCACATATTACCATATCTGTAGATCAGGGGAGCTGCTAGGTCTAGAAAAGACCCGGGGCTAAGCTGATGTCAGAACTGTTGGGACTGGGGGCTAGCTAGTCTTTTGGCTGTAGCTCCTGAGATTCCATCCGGGGCTAGAACCAAAAGATCAGGGGCTATAGCCCCCTGAGCCCCCCCCTAGCAACGCCCCTGCTGTAGATTATCCTTTACTTTTTTGTCTGTATCTTCTCAGAAACGGGTTTTATTCAGCATGAAAGACAGGTACTTGTTTCTTTTGTGAACAACATGCCAATAGTATGGTTCAAAATCGTATCTTTTGATTGTAGGATGTCTCCGTTCTTATGTTGTTGAGATGTGCCCCAACAGTTAATATTTTCTTATCCAAAATGTATCGGCCATGATTTCTGCTATGCTCTGTCTTCCACTGTATCACTGCATTTATGGCTATGCATACTTCTCTTGATATAAAATCTATAATTCTCTGCATCTTGAATTAGTTTTGATATACAATTTGGTGGCCTCTTTTAGCACCTTTGTTGTGAGCACACAGTATTGTAGTTAACGTGCTTCAGTCCGTTTTTGCAGCCTCTGTGATTGCGCCACTTTCTATGGCCTTTCATGAGAAGCGTCATGAGCAGTATGAAGGCCCGGATGTGTCCTATGTTTCGTCCTTCTTGCCTACCTCCACCTCAAAAAAAGGGGATCTCCATTTGATGAAAAATGCACCTGTCTGTTTCACTTTATTTTTCGTCAAGCTCTGTTCTGAATTGCCCATTTCTGTACCATATTCAGATGCAGTTTGTAAAGGACATTAAGCCATTTTTACTTTGTGAATTTCAAATCTTCCTGTCACAACGGAAATCACCAGTCTGGGGTCTCCGACAGTAGCAGCGCTTATTCACAAGGGCCACAAAAATCAATCCATTTCCCAGACTCCTCTAGCCAACTCCATCGGCTCTGTCACCTCCCAGGATAACTATTCCCACACTTAAATATTCTTACCTGGCATTGCTGACTCAATCACATTTCAGATGGTCCAGAGAGAACACACCAGCGTTCTGCTCCCAGTCCCCCCTTCTCCACTTGCTGGGTACCCAGTGCTGCTAACCTGCTTGGCCCTGCCTCTGCCTCTTACCCAAGACTGCGACACTGAGGTGATAGTGCCCATCACATCCACCACCTTGAATGAGCTATCAGATCCAGACGGGAATGTGCGTTGAAACACCATTTGCTGGAGAGGCGCATTATAAATACCCAATAAATAAAATAAATAAAAATGCATGACAATGGGGCTTTGCGAGAACGATCAATTTTGCCACAAAAATCCTGAAGAAGAGCACCGTTGTTTGCCTTCTCAGGTAAATCCGCGCCATGCCACAGAGCACTGGTAGAGTGTTCAGTAATATGTGTTCATTGCCACACACACTAAGCTGTGTCTCTCTCGGTACAGCCAGTTGTAACTCACTTACACCTATCCTCAGCCACAGTCTTTTCAAGGGTTTTTAGAGTATACATTTGAAATATTTCTATACGCATTTGTCTAGCGCTTATGTTAATATATATTTACTATTGTTTTTGTTGTTTCTTGTACAGTATATGTGGCTGTGTTTATCCTTTAGCTTGGGCAATCTACCAAACACACAATACAAGATTATCTGACAAAGACTTAGTTCACCTATGTCTGTGCTTGTGGGTTACTGATTTTGGTGTTGGATAAGCTCAGGGGCAAATACATTAAAACGTTATCTATTATTGAAATGTTACTGTCCAATTCGCTTTGCCACATTGCTGGGCACTGCTTGCGATCTTTGCAGGACAGCACCTTTCCCTTTCCAATGGAAAAATAAATAAAGATAGGAGTTGATGGAGGTGGAGAGGGCTGGACAGTGAAGTATTTTAAGCAATTTCATTGTCAGGCCTCATGCACCAAACCTTTAGAGAGGTTTCCAACGGACAAGGTCTCCCTTGTGATTCTAGGAGAGCACATGGAGATCAAAATACCATGGCACTTCCTAAAAAGGAATCCGGAAATGAAAAGAAGGATAAAGGTATCGGAGAACAAAATCACAGATGGTCCAGAAGATATAGTACTCGGAAAAAATGATATGGAACAGATGAGGAAGACATTGTTGAAAAGAAGTAGAATAACTGCAGGGCTCAAACCGCCTCCCAACACAGAGTAGCTAAAGCATGAGTAACCTATGAAGAAAGACTCAAACACTTGGGACAGAAGGCTCTGAAAGTAAAGCCCGCTATAGCTGTGGACAAAGGAAGTATTTATGGATGCATCAGATTGGTGTGCCATATACATAACAATATTTTAGAAAGTTGTACTTGATTAGGTTGTTTATCTGTAATTAAGCTATAATTTGTGCACTGTTTACATTGGTTACCCAGTGGTGTATACTTGATGGGGAGTTTACCAATGTAGGTGATATCTCAGCTCTAGAGACAATGAAGGACACAATAAAAAAAGCCTGGTAAGGGACTAGAGCGGTTCTTGCTAACATGTCTAAACACCACTAAGAAACACCAGCAAGCTTGAAACAGAAGATATATCTGCAGAGGAATGCAATTCTCAATAGATGGAATAAATGGAATAAGATTGACATTTATAGGTGACTGATTTATTTGGTTGCAACTCACCACATTATAATAACCATGTTCTTTTTTCCGAGTTACACCAGCATTTTGCACAGGCAGTAAAATGATGGAGACTCTTCCAAAATCTTTGTCCAAAGATATTTTAAGAAGAGATACCATGATGACTCCCCCAAATGTCAGCCCCCCACATGAGCATGCTGCCTCCTTTTATTTGGAAGCTGTTGTTCACTTGCTTTGTGATTTTATTGGTAGGGTTTCTCACACAACAGGCGATTGCATTAGCCGCTGACAATGTTTTCCCCATGCTTTATTGTATATGAGCTGACCATGAAATTTACTCAAAAGCTGTGACTTGCTCAAGCTTTTCATTTCACAAACTGGTCCATGTTTGGTTCTTCCTTCAATTCCTTAGTCCAAAGACAATTATTTTTAATTTTGGTTTATTTGAAATGTATTCAGGGCACAATAGTGTTTTTGGGCACTTTCTTGTACAAACACAGTCATTACCTGAGCAATCTTCTGAGAATCGTCAGCATATAATTGGATGGGCGTTTTCATGTCCCCAATTTTTGAGATGTCAGCAGATGCTTCCAAGAGGAGGTCGGAAATAGCTTTCAGACAAAATGGAAATAAATGGTGAGAGGAAAAAGTCCTGTTATTTCCTTGGGTGGATGAAGAGGAAGCAATGGGCTTTCTTTTTGAGTTTGGTTTGTTCAGAGCTTCCTCATTATGCTAAGGAGTTCTTCTAAGCCTATGTCCTCCTATTTTCTGAACAATCTTGAATACACCAAATCATCAGATCCTATAGTGGTGACGTATAATGCTAATTTTAAAATAATGATGTGCCAAGAGCTCAGCAGAAGCCATGAAATGGTCTTCAAAACTCACCTTCCAAAGAAATGGCACTAAATCAGCAAAATTGCAAATGGTGGCCAATTTTCAATTATCACATAACTAAAGGATTCTTAGTTTGGTCTAACCAGACCAGCTATAGGAGATGTCCTGCTTTTAGGAAACAGTGTACATAATTTAATGTGACTAGATTGATCTTTCAGGTGGTTTGAGGGATGATCCAGGAAATGAGGAAAGTTCACTTTTTTTTTTCTTGGGAGACCTAGAGGCTGATTCTGAGATAGTCTTTCTGTTCTGCAACAGGTATAGTCGGATGTAAATAGAGTAGCAGCTTGTAGGGAAATTGGAGCTAGCAAGACCATAGAGCAAGGTAAATTGGTTAGACAAGCAGTATCCGACACATAGGAAAATAGTAATGCTCATCAATCTAATGAGAAGCAACATTACTGGGCTGAGATAAAAACGGATATGATAAGGAATGGTTACCAATAATGGAGTAGCAGTTGGCTCTAGTCCAGAAGTAGCAAGCATCCTAATTAATGAAGGTCTAGACTTAATATTGTGGCTGTTTGCCAACAAACACACTTCTAGACAGGCTAAACACCAGGAATTGTACTGTAAAACAGGGAGCCAAAAACAACAGAGAATAAGAGGTGGGAAAGCTAAGTCAGCTCATCTGGTACTGCACTGCTGCAAATGTAGATTAGACTCTGCTGGGTGAAGGGGCCATACCCTCTGGACTGGAACCTCTGGAATGGTAGCAAGACAGGCAGGGATTGGTTTTAGTGCTTGTGTCAGGTAGTAATGTGATAGTCACTGAAAGAGAGAAGGTTATCTGGTAGCATATATGGTCTTATGCATGAGGCATACAGCCTCATTCTGTGTTTGGCAGTAAATCAGTAGGACATAGTGGGGTTCATTTGAACACATTCATATCTTTCCACTCTCTATATTGTGCAGGCATTTCTTGAGTTTCTCAGTGTTGTGGACCTATTGCTAGACAAAGGTAACACAATGTGGGTATAATCTGAATAATTCATAACGCAGAACCTACATTGTCATTTCATAACATTCAGTGGGCTCAAGTATAGATGAAATAATAATTGAGAAAGTAATTTGCCTTGAGGGACCCTGCAAGTAAGGGGACAGAATGAAGAAAAGAATGGGACCATTTCCCAGATTGTCTATGGGAAAACTAGAATAGACATTGATGAGTATCAACAAACCTAACAGATTTCAAGCATTTCAACAAGAACTGGTGGTCCACAGTGTCAGATTCTATTGACAAATCGAATGATATTGATGCTATTGCACTGCCTCGACAGCTTCCCCCATATTTTGTCTAATGCTATTGGATGTCACAACCCATTTGAGCAGGACTCAGGTGAACGTTTTCTTATGCAAACTGTTTGAGCTACTTGGTAATAAATTGTTCTAGTTGTTTTTCCAGAAAAAAGGAGCTGTGAGATAGGGTAATAGATGGATGGATCTTCTGGGTTTAAAGACAGTTTAGTGAATAGAGGTTGAGAAACCGTCTAAGTCCAGCACGCGAGTACAGAGCCTGAGGTCAAAGAATAATTGCATGCATCTCTGATAACACTGTGATATTATGGGAGGATCTCCTTAGCTACTTTGAGTGGTATAACATCCAGATGGTAGAATGAGCATTGTGAAGACTTTTAAAAATTATACAATTATTCCATTATTACTGCTTGAAAGCTGTCTAAAATGATGAACGAATTTGCTTAACCCCTGCAACTATTTTGCCAGACAAGGATTATGTAGTTTGCTCTAATTGTATGTCCCTTATTAGTGAAGTATGTGTTTACATTATCAACAATCAGAAAGTTGTCTCACATCATTTGGTTCTGACAATATGATGGATGCAAAGACCTGAGCATCTACGTCAAGAAGAGCAATGGGGTGACAATTAATAGGCTGTAGCCAATTACCATTCTTGAAGGTGGGAACATATGCATAATGCATCACCCTCTATTAATACCAAAGACTAATTTCTTTCTGCTTTGTAAAAGACAAAAGATTTACCTCCATTATGGTATTTAAGGTTGTGAAAGCATTAAAAGAAGGAAAATGAACATTAATTAACAGTGTTGTAATTTCTGCAAATTTTTAATGAGCTACTACTGAAATACATTAGAAGGATAAATGTACAAAGGAAACTGACAGACTCACATCCATGGAGCTCCTTATCAGCCGCTTCCCCTGTTCTACACCGAAGCTGCGATATTCTTTCTAATCTTGTGTTCTCTTCGTGCTTCCAAAGGCTTCCTGGACAACATTACTGATCTGACAGTACAACGTTATTAAATCACCAGGTATTTTTCCACTGAGATTTTTGCTGAAAGATTTCGGCTGAAAAAACGAATTGAGAAAATATCGAGGTGGGGGGTAAGGGCATATAAGAGGAAGAAGGGGTCTGGGAAATAGGGACTAAATAATAGTGAAGGTGGAAAATACCTGGCGATGTAAGAACATAGAACCCTGATCGGACATCTGCAGCCTCTGACATCAGTTCTAGTAGTATCATCCTGAGTCATTTCAACCAGCCATAAATCCTTCAGGGAGGCACTCCTTCAACATCATGGTCATTGAACAGCTCTCCAGAGGCCCCACCCACCACAAGGGAAGGATAATCAATGTAGCCCTTTCACTCCTACTAATACGGCACGATGCATGACAGTGCATAAGGAGGGAAGAGGACTACTCAGGCCAGGCTACCAACTTAGACTTCTTAATAGATTGATACCCAGCAACCAAGGACAAAAAGCACCGACATCAATTGCCATGTGCACTGCAGGGATTTCAAGATAGAAGCCCTGGAGGCTAGCCTGAAATCCCTGATTGTGACCATCTGCCCAATAACAGATGTTGATCCTCGTCATCGCTGCAATCTGACAGACACTCATGTTCCTTTAAAACAATGCTCTGTGAGGACAAAACCTATAGACCCAGTATTCCCAGAAACTCCTGGATTGCAAGCATTCCATCCACTGGGCAGAAGAAGTTTGGTACAAGTCACAGCCTAATTTCAAGCAATAAAACATTCCTAAAATTCCCTTCCAGTCCCATCGAGTGTGTAGTCTGTGGATAGGTGCAAAACTGCTTATTCATTGATAATATCTAAAAAGCTGGACAAGCATTTACAATGTAGCCAGCTCCAACCAGATCACCCATCAATTCCATCATGGAACATCCACAAATGATCAACATTTGAACTAATTTCTACCAACAAGCTCTCCTCTATTCTTCATCATACAGACCCACCTCATATGAGCATGATGTCTACTCCCCTACCAGTGTAAAATTAACTAAGGGCCAGCCGCTCCTGACCTTCTGCCACTTCATCAATACATCCCTGTCACAGGGGACCTTCTGCTTATCTTTTAAAACATGTATGATGTAGGTACTTCTCAATAAAAACGAAAATGGATTAGGCAATCATATGAAGTATTTCCAATTTTAGGCCTTCCCTTTCTGGGAAAAATAATTGAAAACACGTTATTCCCACAACTACATGAACAAAGAGACAGACAGTGACTCCTATGGAATTACCAATCAGGTTTTAAGCCAAGATGTAGCACTGAGACTTCAACTAAAGTGGTTATCGACAATGCTTTGCACATCATGGATAATGGGGACTCATGTCTTCTTGCCTGATCCACCTTTATGTGGCATTCAATGAAGTTGACCTCAAAACTATTCTTATGTTCCATGCCAGATGGATGGATGGGTTTCTTAGAATCTGTACTCACTTGGTTTTGCTGCTACCTGTTGGGCAAGCTTGCTAGTCAAATAGGTAATTTTAGATCATTACGCTAGTCAGTCCTATGCAAATTCACTCAGTGTCAGTGTCTTTCTCTTCAAAGTGACGGAGCGCGCGGATCTACAATCTTCCTTTCTTCAAACTGCCTTTCACCATTCAGAGTTTGTGACATTGACCAGTGTGGTTTCTGTCCCCCCAGGTCGAGGTAGGTACAATTATCCTGCACCCCTACAACATCTAAAGAATTGTGGGCTCATTTGTGGCAACATTTAGAATAATTTGCAAAACTGCATTTTATTTTGTTTCTTTGCTGTAATCATCAAACACTATGCACTTTAGGGCAGCTTTTGCCTCACTGTTCCTGCTGCATTAAATATGTATAAGGTGCCTTCAGGGTTTCTCCTGCCTACATATCTGTGCACCATGTGGAGCTTTCAACATGGCCCCTGGGCCTTCTCTCCTTCAGAGGCAATGCTGTTTGAGCCACTGCTCAGTCACTGATTGGTGGGAGAGTAGGCTTTCCACCACCAGCAAGGGAGCGGCAGGCTTTAGCTGGCCCACTGCCGTCAAAAGGCCCAACTCTAAGGCTCCTGTCAGCTTTTTGTCCGCTGAGAGGCCGCTACATGTGGCCACTGGACTACCATGACTACTGCATTCTGGTTGGGTTAGTTACCTCTTCCTGACTGCCCTGTACTCATCTCTGCCTATACTCTCAACCTCTCCCTGTTATGTATTAACTTAAGTTGCCTCTGTACTCTCCTTCACCCTCTTACTCTCACCGCTTTACCTTAACTACAGGGCCTTGCATGCATTTATATTGAAAGTCAAACTTGGGTGTATTTTGCATTTGAATTGAAAGTGAAACCTGGGTGTATTTTGCATTTGAATTGAAAGTTAAACTTGGGCGCATTTTGCATTTAACTTTGCCCACTGATTGTAACCTGCTGGCCCAGTGACTGTTCCATACCACTGTACTTGCATACTTCTCCCTCTGCCTCCTCTCTCTCTTCCCACTCATGGCGATTTCTGTTTCTCCCATCTATTCCAACCGCTTCTCTATCAACTATCCTTCCCTTCTTGCTAAGTCTGGAAAGAAGTTTAGAAAGGATATGTTGGCCTCTAACCCTGGTCTCCCTACCGCTGATACCTATTCCAGCCCCTCTTCCAGACAGACCAACGCCGACATCCTCTTTGTCGTTCCTTCGCCAGATCTATGGACTCTGCATATGATCTCTGTGCTCTGTCCTATCTCCTCCTCTCCTATTAACGGTGGCACTCGCTGGGAAGTCCTCATGGCTTATTTGGACTCCTCCAGAGTCATCCTTAATGTCTACCTCAATGACACTGTCATGGTCCAAGGTCCTCAGGCCAAACTCCTCCTCTTTGATAGGCGTTTCATCAAATTCCTCTCATCTCCGGCTGTCCCTTCCACTTATTCCTTGGCTACCTTGCCTGCTCCTCCTTTCTCCTCTGCCCCACTTCAGCCTACCTCCACCCCTCTGCAGGGTTTACCTCTGATCTGTACCCCTCCCCGGAATGTTTTAAGGCTGGCAACCTTCTGCATCTTGCCACTCTCAACTCTCGCTCTGCTGTCAAACACTCCTCTGACACCTCCTCGAAGAACTGTGCTTTGATGTCCTCGGTCTTACTGAGACATGGTTCATGGCCAGCTCTGTCACGAGTTTTGACACTCTCCTCTCTGATGGCTACAAGATCCTCTCCGCACCCAGATCCACCCGGCCTGGTGGTGGTGTAGCCCTGATCTTTCCTGAGTGGATTCCTGCCACTATCATTTCCACTCAGATCTACCACTCTTTCGAATGCCTTGTCTGCAGGCTCTCAATCTCTCCTAGCCACTCTCTTACTGTTGCTACTCTCTATTGGCTCCCTGGTCAAATCACCTCTTTTCTCTCCTAGTGGGCTGACCTCTCCTCCTCTCTCCTGGCCTCAACCACTCAACTCCTCTTCCTTGGTGACCTTAACATCCACCTTGATTCTCACTGTCCCTCATCTTTGCTCTTTTGCGACCTATGCACTTCCCTCTCTCTCTCTACCGTCCCCTCCGGCCCGACACATTCGGCCGGTCACACACTTGATATCTTGATCTCCTCTGGCCTCCCCCTCTCAATCCCTCTGACCACTCCTCTCTCCTAGAGTGACCATTGCCTCCTCTCCTCTCATCTCTCACGCTCTTCCCCCCAAGCCAAGCCTAACCCTACACTGCCACCTACCTTCTCAGACATCCGGCCCATCAAGCGCGTGTCATTCGAGGCTTTCGCTGCAACCTTCTCCCCCCACCTCCTCCCCTGGCTGACTCACACCCTGACACAGCCCTATCCCTTCTCTACTCTGATACCCTTGATGCTCTTGCCCCTGTCATGAGGATCTGCTTGAAGTCCAAAGCCAAGTGCAATTCCTGGTATGACTCTGACCTAGCTACATTTAAAGTAAGTGTAGGGCGGCTGAGAGGAAATGGAGGGCTTCTTGTTCATCCTCTGACAAACTGGACTGTCGCCTGCTCCAAAGGCAATACTGACTCTCTGTCCTCGCCAAACTCTTTAAAATCTGCAAGGAGCTGGCCAACCCTGTGCAGTCTCTACCCCTCCTGTTGCCTCCCAGGCCCTTTGTAATGACCTTACCTCTAACTTAATCTCAAAAACCCAGAACATCCTGTCCACCCTCTCCTCCCCTTCCCTTTCCCCTTCTTCTCCTATCCCCTCTCCATCTGCTCTTGCTGACCCTCCCTCACTACCCCCACCTTCTTTCTCCTCCTTTCCTCTTTTCACCCCCGATGAGGTTGCCAGTCAAGTCCGATCTATGAAAGCCTCGTCAAAAAAGGTCCATCCCTGTTCCTCTTAAACCATCAAGGACCACATTCACACCCTCGCTTCGGCCCTTGCTAATCTTTGCAACCACTCCTTTGCCCCAGGTTCTTTCCCCTTCCCCCTGAAGCACTCCCTTGTGCCCCCTCTTCTTAAGAAACCCACAGCGGATCCTTAATGTCTGGCTAACTATCGCCCAATCTCCATTACTCCCTTTCTGGGCAAACTCCTGGAAAAGCTGGCCATCTCCCAGCTTAACCTCCATTCTGATTCTGTTGGCTGTCTTCATGATCACCAGTCTGGCTTCAGAGCTGCCAGAAGCACGGAATCTGCTCTCCTGAACATCCGTGAAGATCTGCTCTCCAACCTTGACTCTAACATTCCCTCTGTCCTCATCCTACTTGATCTCTCCTCTGCCTTTGACACGGTCAACCATAACATCATGCTCAACTGTCTCTGTGATAACCTGGGTATCACTGACCAGGCTCTGGCCTGGCTGACCTCTTTCCTCTCTGATCGGTCATACTCGGGGCCTTTCTATCATCTATCTCCCCCTCTTCCCCTCACTAACTGGCCGGCCTCCCTTGTCCCTCCTCCTATCCCCACATGTTAGGCTAAGAACCTCGGGGTCATCTTTGATTCCACACTTTCCTTCTCCACCCACATCTCTGATGTCTCTAAAAAGTCTAACTTCCTACTGCACCTCCTCAGAGTTAATCTGCCCTTCCTCTCCTTCCCCCAGAAGCTCACTGTCTCCCACGCTCTGGTTCTCTCTAGGTTGGACTATTGTAACAGCCTCTTTCTTAACCTACCTGCCTCTACTCTCTGCCCTCTGAAACTAATCCAGAACAGGATGCCAGACTTGTCCTTGGCCTCAAGCCCTGGGATTGGATCTCTCCAGCCCTGAAATCTCTACATGGGCTCCCAGTGGATACAAGGATTAAATTCAAAACCATTTGCATTGTCCACAAGGCTTACTGGGGCCTGGATCCAAAATACCTCAGCTATCCCTCCGCAAATACCTCCCCTCTCGAGCTCTTCACTCCTCTACCTCTAACTCCCCAGGGTAAGTCATTTTTCAAAGAAACTAGCTGGGGATAGATCTCTCTCTACGTCTGGGGCCTCCCTCTGGAACAGCCTCCCTGCCACTCTAAAACTTGAGGAGAGCCATCTCCGGTTCCAGAAGCACCTCAAGACCTTCCTCTTTGCTTCTGCCTTCGCCCCTCTCTCCTCTGCTGATCTGTGCACTCATAGCACCGTGCACCTGGCCACCCTCTGTCCTTCCAGGTCCAGGTTCCTGCTCACCCTGCCACCCTCCCACACTGCCTCTGGGCCACCCCTTGCACTGGGGTCTGTTTCTGTACCCATAAAGCCCCCCCTTTTTTTTCTCTTCCTGCACTTATCTGACCTACCCCGTCTCCTGTCTTAAACTCAGCACTTGCCACTTTCTGGCAGCACCAACACTTTTGTTGCTTTTTATTATTTATTTTATTTAGTATTCATTATTCTGTTCTCCTTTTGCTCCGCACTTGCCATCTCTCCCCCCTCCTGGCACTTCCCCTCCCCTACCCCATGCACTTGCACATTCTCAATGTCACTGGGCCTAGTAAGATTGTTGTTTTGTTCTCCCCTGTCCCCCTCGCTTGCCTTGTCATGCTCTGAAACACTTGTGTATTGAGCGCGATATAAATAAAATATCAATTCAATTCAATATCCTACCTCCTATATCCAGTAATTCTCAACCTCTGCATCGGGACTTAGGAGCTCTGCTGAATGTCCTTGATGAATCTGTACTTTAATACGCAGAAGACACACAATTAAACCCAAAGGTCAGCTGCATTGAAGACATTGGACGGCTGACTGATGCCAATTTAGTCCTGGGTGTCAAGCTCATATCTCAACCTCAACCCCAAAACCAAGTTTGTAACGTGTGATAATCCAGCCAGTCACTCATCCAATCATGGCCATCTGATATGAAAAGTAACTGTTGCATGCCTAAACTGACTCCAAATGCTTCATCATTAAGCTTTATCATCGACTGCAATATGACATTTTCAAAAAAGGCCCACACAACTGGGTACCCGTTAATATTATTAAAAAAAATAAAGCTTTTTCTGCTGGCCACCAACTTCAGTAGAACAGAGTAAAGTCCTAGGGTCAGAATTTCATATTTTCAAAACAAGCTGGAAAACCATTTTTACATAGAACACAGACAACAGTCACAAGGCCAGAAACTATTAATCAAAACATCTATTTATTCATTTGAACATATCAATAATAATTCAGACAAATGTATTCATCAGAAATACATTGATCTGC
Source organism: Ambystoma mexicanum (assembly GCF_040938575.1). Taxonomy (NCBI): domain Eukaryota; kingdom Metazoa; phylum Chordata; class Amphibia; order Caudata; family Ambystomatidae; genus Ambystoma; species Ambystoma mexicanum. Next base: position 1,036,902,975 of record NC_090933.1, on the reverse strand, counting down.
ATATCAAACCTCTCTAACCCATCACACAACCAAATGTCAAAAGCACATAACCGTAATCTAACCACACATGTTACAAACCAGACACTCTTTCCTCATACATATAAAAGCACATAATATCAAACCATTAGAGCGTAAGAGCTGATACAACTCGTTATCACCTGACACTGATAAACCTAATGTCGTCTGCCACTACTCTTTGTTATGTGCAAACAGAAATGTAACATCTACATTATTCTATTTGCAATATATAAAGACTTATTTGATGGAACATCTTGTCCAATATAGCATATAACACATTCAACAACTTCCAACTGTAGTTTTGGCTTTGTGTTAACAATACCTTTCACGACCCAGCCTTCCTCAGGGCAAACCACCTTGTAGAGGGTTAGAGCTAACATTTTCCTTCAACCCCCAATATTCCATCACAACACTGTAGGGGCTCAGCTGCTATACTGTCTGTCCAAATCGAACCTCTCAGTCATTTCAGAGGCTTCCCAACTCCGACACCATGTAACTCTCAAGTTCTCGCACTCCACCAGCGCACTGAAATCCCAGAAGTATTGGAACCTACTGGCTTAATGTTTTGTCTCTGCGGCGCAACCGTAGGCTTTCCCCTCTTGTGGTTAGCTGTCCTTTGTGTTTTGCAAGTATCTGTTGTGTTCTGAGGTTGTTGTGCCTCCACACGGTTAACTGGTGTGCTTTCTAGGACTGTTTTCTTCCCCTCTAGATTCCCACTGTACTGTTGGTTACTGTTGGGCTCTCTAGGGCTTTTATTTCCCCTCTAGGTTCCCACTCTACTGTTGATTAATGTTGTACTGTCTCGGTCTGTTCTTTTCCCTTCTATATTCCCACTCTACTGTTGGTTACTATTGGTTACTGTGCTTCTCCTGTGCTTACTAGGCTCTCACCCACTCTCTATGTTCTGACTTTGACTACTCTTTACTGATGGTCACTGCTGTGTCCACTTGGTCCCCCCTCTGAGTAGATCTCTGTGACCCCCGTTCTTAGTCCCTGCTGTGTTCTTGTAGTCCCTGTGTGGCATGTTACCTGCATCTGCTTCTTCTGTTGTGTTCCCCACTGTTGTGGACCCCCCCTGTCACTGCATCCAGCAATGTGCAGCACTGAGCTGTGCTCCTCTCCCCATCTCTTCCCTTGCACCCTCTATGGCGCTCTCGATTTCTCCCATCTTCTCTAACTAATACTCTAACTGCTATCCTATCACTCTCACTAAGTCTGGAAGGATAAAGTTCACAAGGGATATCCTGGTCTCCAACCCAGGCCTTCCTATCGCTGATACCCACATCTGCGCTTCCTCCAGACAGACTCTCACTGTGATCCTCTTTGTCGTTCCCTCTACAGACCTATGGCTCCTCATATGGTCTCTGTTCTCTCTCCTTTCTCTTCCTCTCCCATTAATGGTCGCATCTGATGGGAGGTCCTCTTGGCTTCCTTCCATTCCTACAAAGCTATCATCAATGTCTATCTTAATGGTATTGTCATGGTACACGGTGCTCGTTGCCCAATCACCTCATTTTTGATAGTCATCTCCCACGTATTATCAACTTCCTCCCTTCTCCTGCTACCCATTCTATCACCTCGTTGGCTTCTCTGCACCTCTTTCCTCCTCCTCTGCCTCCTATCTGGTACCCCCTTCCTCCTCCTCTCTGACCCCTATGCCACTTCTGTCTACTGTCTCTGCCCACTCTTGGGAACCTCTGCCACTTCTGTTGGGTGTACCTCACTCCTGAACCCCACCCAGGAAGTCTTTCAAATGTGGCAACCTGTTCCACGTAGCTACTCTCAACTCTCGCTCTGCTGTCAATCACTCCTCTGACATCTGCCACCTCCTTGAAGACCTTGACTTGGATGTCCTTGCCCTCAGTGAGACATGGTTCATGACCAGCTCTGTCAAGTGTTTCGACACTCTCCTCCCTGAGGGTTACAAGATCCTCTCCAAGCCCAGAATCAACCGGCCTGGAGGTGGAGTGGCCCTGATCTGATCTTTCCTGAGTGGGTCCATGGTTCTGTTATTTCTACGCAGGCCTCTACCTCCTTTGAATGTCTGGTCTGCAGTCTCTCTATCTCTGCTGGCCTCTCCCTGGCTGTGGCCACCATCTACAGGCCACCTAGCCAGGTCACACTCTTCCTCTCAGAATGGTCTGACCTCTTGTCTCCTTTTCTCTACCTATCAACTTCGCCTCCACGGAGACCTCAACATCCACCTACAACCTCTCACCCTTTCCATTCTACTATTTATTTCAACACACTCTGCTGGACATACCTTGCATATTCTCATCTCCTCTCCTATCCTCTCCTCTCTAATGCTCTCACTACTCCTCTCTCTTGGACTGACCACTTTCTGCTCACCTCCCACCTGAAACTTCTTGTCCCCAGGCAAAGCCCTGCCAAGAAATGCCACCTTCTTTCTCAGTCATTCAGCCCATTAAGTGAGTGTCATTGGCTGCCTTTGCCTCAACTTTCTCTGCTCCTCCTAATCCTCCGGCTGACGCTCACTCTGACACAGCCCTCTCTAACCTGCATCTTTCTATCTCCAACACCTTGGACTTCCTTGCCCCTGTCATGAGGGTCTGTATGAAGCCTATCTGCAAGTGCAACTCTTGGTATGACTACGACCACGCTGCCCTGAAACACAAGTGCAGGGTGGCTGAGAGGAAGTGGAGGGCTTTGGCGTATACCCTGACAAATAGGCATGCAAACAGCATTTTGAAAATCCAATTTTTCAGCCAGTTTCAGCTTTCTTTCCTCTCCAAAGCGAATCCTTTGTGCCTTACTTGAGTTTTAGGATTCCAGGGTCTGCACTTGCAGTGCCTATATTGTGGCTGAAACAATATATAGACCAAATTAGTGAATAATAAAGTTGGTACTCCTGAGAGGTGCGATCCCCAGAAAAGAACATCAGTCAGTTTTTCAAGTGATTTAATATATTCCATGTATTTGATCCATAAAATTCAAGTCTTATATTTCATTCTCATAGTATTAGTTTATCTCCCAACACGTGTTTCCCCATAGCTTTAGCTATGGTTCTTCAGGAGAGATTTCTAAATGAACAGAAAAAAACACAATGTTTTTCCTATACAAATATTTAGGAGTATTCTCTATTTTAGTTGACATTAACATAAAAAACAAGAAAACCACATATATCATATGTGTATGGAAGAGGACAACTCACCCTTATTGTTATTTTCTTAATCTTGATTGGTATTGATGATTGTATTTTTCATTCACTTTTACAGGTATATTCCAATTTTTCTTCTGAAATCTGTAAAGGTAGGTGTACAGAGCTTTTTTTTTAGTTTATTTTGTTTGGTTCTTTTCTAGATATTATTCCCTATGTTTATGGGGAATAACCTTGAGTTTGGGATATGTATTCTGTTCTCTGCAAATGGTTTTTAAAAAACGACCTATAGAGGTGACTTTATTTCAATGCACATGTAGTGTGATATAGGCATTGTTTTTTCAAGACTGCCTATGAAAGTGGCTTTAATGGAATCTACAAACAGCTTGTCAAATTGTGCATAAGCCTGGCTAGATTAGCCATTAGTGAGGAAATGGAGTAAAATAAAAAATGAGAGGTTCTAGATACAAAAATAAAATGGGTAAAATTATAGTTTAAATGTTACCTTATATTTTAGTTGGAGCAAATCCCTCAACAAGGTACGATTGCCTTGATTTATCCAGGATCCTGGATGGATCTGGCAATGTCGATTCCTTCAGTTTATATACCGTGTTACGTGGCGCGTAATGATGTCATCGCATTAGCGTGCCGCGATGACATCACACGCGTCAAAACGTGCGGCGGCCATCTGGAATGATAGTTCGTTCCATGGGATATGTGTTTTACTTTAACTGTACTTGATAGAATAGGAAAGACAGTTTAAAGTGTACCAACAAACTTACATCTAACTCTATTTTGAATGAATGAACATTATTTAGTTTTATAGTGATCGGTATTTCGGCACATGACAGTATGTTGCCGTAGTGTTACCATGGTGACGTCAAACTCGTCAGGAACGAGTGACGGCCAAATTGAAAGGGGCACATTTTTTCAAATATCTCCATTTTTACTTGATCATTGCAGGCATATGCTTACTTCAAAGTTGCTTGGTTTTTCGACATGGCAATATTTGCTGTAATAAAAATTATTTTTGTAGCGTACCAGTAATAGATATAGATGGGAAATCCATGAAAAAACGTTAAGAAATATGGCAGTCTAACCTGCAAATGACTGCTGTTGCATATGTACAATAAAAGGAGGAGAAAATGAAAGAAAAGGTTATTTTTTGCATTAAAGAGATTTCAAAAGTTATAGTATTGTCATTCAGGTTTTGTTCTTAGAGCCAATATGCCATCTCAGGTTCCGTGTTAAGTCCAGTATGGCATGTGTCCATAATGCAGATCCATTTCGATTCCTTTCTCCGTAATAGAAGTTCTCTATCTCCTCCTCTTTCTGTTTGATCTATTTTTTCAATGTCAAAAAATGTGATGTCCTTAATATCTGATTGACGGTGTTCTTTGGTGAAGTGAGTAGCCATCGGGTACCTGGCATCTCCATTTTTGATTGCTCTAAGATGTTCCAATCTACGTATCTTGAATTCCCTTATTGTGCTGCCAATGTATTTCTTATCACAGATTCATTGTATTACATAAATCACGTATTTACTTCTGCAATTGATGAATTGTTTTATATCTTGTGTTTTCCTGGTTGGTAGCTTAAATTGTTTAATACTTACTGCATTTATAAGATCCTGTTGGTGCCGGCACTTTCAAGAAGCCACTAAGGTTGTTTTTCACTGGATTCCTTAGGTGACTGGGACTCAATTTTGTCAAAATTGAGTCCCAGTCACCTAAGGAATCCACCTAAGGAATCCAGTGAAAAATAACCTTAGTCGCTTCACGTCTAGTGCAATATATATAATTTACAAAAAGGACGTATCCAGCTAGAATCAATTATTAAGTTAAAATGAAAGCTACTGAGAAGCAAACAATAACGTGTTCTGCTGATGGTGAATTTGATACATTGGGTACTGTGTTTATGGGAGTGGAGTTAGGATGCACTCTTAAGCATGTGTACAATGGATCGATGTGGTTAAATGGTTGGGGTTGTTTTGAGTATGCACATGCCTGCAATGGCATTCTGGACTCTTGTGGCATAAAGTAATAACACATTTTTGATTTGAGAGATCAGGGCAGAATGTGTACCTGAGGCTGACCCTGAAGAAGATGGTTTAGTACTGCAGGGTGGCTCAGAAAGGCAAAGACATCTCTCTAATTTTGCATTGTTTTACTGTGTAGCTCATCTTGGTATTGTAGTGTTTCCTGGTTGATTGGAGGCAGACCAGTGCTGTGAGGGTCTGTGTGTGGTATTTATCGGCTAGTGCTCTGGGACTGGGTGGTAGGAGTCATGCTAATCCAGATAGCAGGTGGTATGGGTGAAGGAGAGGTGCAGGGCTAGCACTGAACCATGTTTAGACTGCATTTGGCTAGTAAGGAAATCAATGATGGTTCTTTCAGTGAGGTGACCAGAGTGGTATTTCCTGGGAGGTGGTGTTAAGGTTAGGTAATGCCAGGCCAAGGATGGCCGGTGTAAGGGGGAAGATGTTAATTCCATTAGGGGTGAATGCTCCCAGTAAGTAATACAAATACACATTTATGTTCTGGGTACTCGAGTTCATCCGACCTACAGTGGTGTTCCATAAGCCCCATCATGAGTTTCAGTATTTGGCCAGCATGTGAGGTGAAGAGGAGGTCAAGCTATTGAGCAGACTAACAGGCAGCACCCTTAATCACCTACCCTTCCACGGGCACCATGATCTTACTAATAAAAGCTTGGAGCTAGGACTGATCATGTGGGCCCTGTTTGACCAATCGGGTTCCAGGTAAGGCTGTCGGGGCAGCTAATGTGACTTTGGTCGTTTTGGAAACAGCAGATGTCAGCTGCTGGTCGCATGGCCCTGGCTCAGCTTTTGCAGTGGTGATGATAAAGATGTGCTGGTGGAGAATGACCAGTGATTCTTTGTGGTCATCACGGGCCTAAAGCTCTGCACACAGAGGGAAGCTCAGCTTGATCCCATGGGGATTGTTCTATTTGAAAGGAAGTCTAATTTTTAAAAGAAGGAGAAGCTCAACCACAAAATTGTTTTGTCAATTACTGTACCTTTCTGAAAAAGTCAAGTAATGTATCCTAAGGAGAACATATCAAGTATTCTTCTAGTGAGTGCAAACATTGCTGATCAAGTCTACACTTTGAAAGTCACTTGGACAGCAACACCATCTCTTGTCCTAGTGCCCAAATTAATACAGATGGACACATACTTCAATGTTAGTGATAATGACCCTAAATAATGTATTCAGGGCTTGAAACGGCAGCATTTTACCACCTATGTATTTTAATTTTGAAGAGCGTACACAAGAAATTCAACTTGTTAAATAATAAAAAATATATTTTAACTCTAAAATCGATCTCCATTTGCAATACTTCTTTGCACTTGAATGAAATGATGCATTTTACCCATTGGCATATGGAGGAACCATATTCCTTGTTAAGTTCCAGAAGTACCGTGCACTCTTGTTTTACTTCAACTTATATTGAATTTGTTAGATCTTTATTCATTGGTAAGTAAAAGAAGGAGTGTTGTAGATTTTTAAGCTGCAGAGGAGAAACTACAGCCCTGACATATGGGTTGCATATGGGACATTTTAGAAAAGAAAAGTTCCCTTATTTGGGAACTCGCATCCCCTGCACACTATCAGACCATATTCCTGTATGCGTGGTGTATAGGAGCCAGAGGCCTGCCTACAGAGGATTTCCTTGGAGTGACCAATTCAGCAAAAAAGTTAAGAACACATTTATTTTTGTAAATGTGTGTTTGTGCATTTGTGCAAGGGTGTTGCATGTTCATGATGTATGTTTGTATGTATGTGTGCATGTGTGTGACCATTTGAGAGTGTGTATACGTATTATATAATGTTTTTGTGAATGAGTGAGTGTAGTAGATTGGGGAAGATGGGTGGGGGAGAGTGGATATGTAGAGGGGAGACAGAGAAGGTGGGGTGCTTTAAAAGCCATGTTTAATGGGCATCCATGATAAAGTAAGCATGATATGTATTATTAGTGGCTAGACAGGCCTTTTGGTGCATTTAGTCCAGCCATTTTATACTGTGGCTTGACCTTTTTTACTGGCCATCTCTGATATAGCAAGCATGATAAGTGTTATTACAGGGCTAGACTGGCATTTGGGTCCTTTCAGTCTAGCAATTTCTTACTTTGGCATTATATTTATTACTGGCCATCTATGATAATGTAAGCATGATAAGTGTTATTATCTGGCTAGACTGGTATTTTGGTGCAGCCAGTCTATCCCTTTCTTACTGAGGAATGGCATATTTTTCTGGGCATCTATGATAAAACAAGCATGATAGTTGTTAGTACATGTTTAGACTGGCATTTTCGTGCAGCCAGTCTGAGGATGTCTAACTGTGTCATGGTGTTTATTTACTGGGCATCATTAAGGCTAAAGCAAACATGATAAGTGTTTATTATGTGTCTAGACTTGCCTACATTGTGCATCTAGTTTGGACATTTTTTCTTATTGGGGCATTGCATTTGTAGTGGCAAAGTATTAAATGAATTGGAGCATAGCATTAATGCTCCTGTGCACCTTTGATAACTTGCATCTATTAGATTGTTGGATTAGACTTTCCCTACATAACCGTTTACAAGCTCTCTGGCTTTTTACCCAATTTTTTCCAGAAAGTGTGCTGTGTAATGCTCCATTCTAACCCATTATTCCAAAAAATGTCATTTGGCGGGTGCACCCCACAATCCCTTTTGGTTGGTTTCAGCTCCTTCATTACGCTCAGTCACTCTGGCAAGGGGCATTGGAACACAGATGTTTTCTGGCTTTTTGGTCAAAGCCAACTTGGTGAATGTTATTACCTGGTGGGGGTTTATAGAGCAGGAGGGCAGGCAAACTGACCATTTTCTGTGGTGTGGCAATTACTACTCACATAAGGGGCCGGACCACTATGATGTGCGTTATTACATGGTCGAAGGAGGTGTTTGAGCAGAAAAACAAAGATATGTTTCTTTACTGTAGCATTGCATGTTTTACTGGTATTCAAGGCAAAGCCAACTTGAAGAGTATTCTTACATGGTGGAGCGGGAAATGGGCAAGCATTTGTGCAGCCATCAATAACATGTTTTCTTCCTGTGGCAAGAGATTTTGACTGCAATTAAGGATAAAGCTAACAAGAGAGTGTTCATACATGGGAATTCTAGCATGAACATGTTTTCTTATGTTATTTGTGTGATATTACTGGCCACACAGAGCTGGCGGGTACATCTAGGGTAAAGGTTTGAGGTTTGATTAAAACATATATTTATATCTTTCACCTAGTGCAGTTCTCAGTATGCCCTTGCAGAAGCATGATCATCATGCATATTGGGCATGTGCTATGGTCCAGGCCGGCCTGGAGTGTTGCACGACCTATGTTTACTTGCCAAGTTGGAGGGGACCCCCACATTTTGTGTTGCACCACTGATTTTGTCATAATATTTCTTATAATATTCCTTGTCATCACTGGGGTAATATCAAAACCCATTTAATTGCTATTATGGTACCACTGCTTCAAGAATATCCACGTAGCTGTATGGGTTGAAGTAGGGAATTGGCTCCTATGTGTTTGTTGTTTCCTACTTTTTGTTGGGTGTATTTTTACTCTTCATTCTTTTGTCAGGAATATTTTTTCTGTTTTTAGAGAGGGAAAGCAGCTGGTACCCTGCTTATCTGTAGGACTGACTATATTGCTGTAAAGATATATTTAAAAAAAGGCCTAAAATTGGTGGTTATCACTTTTCCTCCCTGAGCAGGTACGAAGAGGGAATTTAGTATATGCTACACCATAGCCTCTCAAATTGTATCACCCGCTAACACGACTGTGTTGCACTTCTTGAAACTTTAGCGCCTCCTCAACTGCTCTTGCTACAGCAAGTCACTGCCTTATAGACCACGCCCTCACTATGCCACACTGTGCCACTTAGGAAGCAACTACCTACAACCTACCTCAGACCTCATATGCCAATCTGATTAGCCTAGAATCTATTTATATCCAGTACCACGTTGTAACTGTATTTTAATGCGCTAGGCGCCCTCCTCCCCACCTTACCCTGCCACACTCAACCATGTTAGGCTGGTTAATCATCATCATTATGTTCCCATTCTGCATTATCCATTATGTTCTGGGAGTCACTATGTTGGATACAAAAGTGGCCTCTCCAAGCTGGCTTGCCCCCGGCATCACCCCATTCCATGCCCCACTCCCTTCCTGCCCTTGCTGTCACCATTTTCACCTATCACCAACCACTCATGACACTAAACATCTCACCATACCCCACACATTCGAGTACTCTCAGTTGCTCAACATCCTTGAAGAAAACCACACTCTTCCCATTTTAGGCAAGACTAGACGCTATTGTTTAAGATCACAAACCATTTATCGTGCACACTGCGGCGCACCTGACCCCAAATCATCCGGCAGGACATTGCCTACGGTGCACACCTGACACCATAAGTCCAAAATTAATACCAAACAAGTTTCCTCTTCGGGCCTAGAGACCCCTATGATGGCAGATACCCCTAGGTAGAAATCTCCCACCAGTTTTCATGGTGCCCTCATTAATGCCCGTTCTCTGGGAGCTCATGCCATTGAAATACATGACCTCATCACAGAACTACAACTAGACCCCCTAGTAGTCACAGAGGCCTGGCTTCACCAAGACTCTCGTCCTCTCTTGACAATCGCAATTCCACCAGACTACACCATCCTTAGAACTGACATGTCCCACTCGCATGGAGGTGGTGTTGCCATCATAGCCAAGACCAAACTCCAACTGAGATCCTGCCCCATTGAAAATATTGCAGGCTACAAAATACTTCTAGCCAAATTCGCCACAAATGAAAAACAGTGATTAACTTAGTAGTGATCTATAGATCTCCCAATTCCAACAGCCATCCAGAAGCAGACATCCCATTATTATTAGCTCCACTCATCAAACCTAACACCAAAAGTGTCATCCTGGGAGATTTGAACCTAGGATTTAATGATATCCTAGACCCTAAAGCAGAAGCACTACACTCCTCCTTCAAGGATATGAATTTTATTGAACTAGTCAATGCCCCCACTCACATTAAAGGAAGAACATTAGATTGGATCCTCTCGCTCAATACCGCCATAACCATTGGTTCTATCTCTCCCCTAGACTGGACGGACCACCACAATATCAAGTTCACCCTTACTTCTGATGAAACCCCTCCCATCAAACCCAAAATCTAGAAACTAGAAACCCTAGTAAGCTTACACCTGGAAATGTAGGCCCTATGCTTACTAAAGCTTTAGATATCTTCTCGATTTCTAGTGACAACCCCTGCCTCCTACCAAACGCTTACCATAACTGTCTCACCTCTACCATCAATGCTGTAGCTCCTCTTCCCACCAAAACAAAATGCACCTACAAACGGTCATGCTTCTACTTCAAAGATGACCTAGTTATACTTAGGAGCACTAAACGCGCCATTGAACATGTCCATAGAAAACACCCCACTATAGAGTCTGGAAAAGCTTTCCAGGAGGTGAACTAACTATATATGACAGCTATTATCACCCACAAAGCTAATGCCTATAATGCTCAGATCAGTAACGCTGCTTCTGATTCAAAAGAACTTTTTTCAATCCTGAAAGAACTGGAAAATCACGCCCCAACCATAAATCCTACTAATTCCAGCAAAGAGTGGTGCACCAAGATGCCTTAGCCGCTAAGATTGATCTTCTACACAACAAAATTACAACTACAAGGCAACTACTAGCTGACAAATACTCTGCTGGCAACCATTTCTTGAATTCTAATGCGAATACTAACCCACTCTTCTTCTTCACCCGAGTCGCCCAAGAATTAGTGCTTGACACCATATCTAAACTCAAAGCCTCGAACTGCAAGGAAGACTCCGTCCCAGCGCAAATAGTTAAATCATGTGCCCATAAACACACCTATTATAACTTCACGTCCGACGGACCGGTGCCGTGAAGCGAGACGTGGGCTTGTCTCTGGACTCACCCAAGGCAACACAGAATCGTTAACAGTGCAGATATGAAAGATCCTCCTATGCAACTCCCGGGAGCAGCCACTTGGGGGATAATACATATGTCAATGCTTCCTTTAATGCCAAACTGGTTCCTGCCAGTATCAAAGAAGCGTGGGTTACACCCATCCTAAAAAACCTACCCTAGATCCTTCTGTGCCTACCAATTACAGGCCTATAACAACAGTCCCGTGCTTACTTAAAATACTCAACAAAATAGCCTACGGTCAAGTCCAAGCTCCAAGCCCAAGCTCATCTGGAACATAACCAGCTCCTTGGCAATCACAGCAGAGAAATGGCCCTCCTGGACCTGAAAACCCAGATGAATACAATCAGGGACAAAGGAAAACTCTGCATTCTCCTCTTATTGGACCTATCTGCAGCGTTGACCTTGTGGATCTCAATAAACTCTGCATTCTTTCATCATCTACCTCTTACACTGCCAAGCTAATTGCCCTAAACCGCCAGTTTTTGTCCCCTACTATTACTCTGGCTAGTGCCTTGATTTGATCAAAACTTGACTACTGCAATGTGTTGCTACTCGGTACATCCATTGCCGAGCTCAATAAATACAAAACAAAGCCCTACCGGCCACCCTAGGAATAAGAAACTCTGATCATATCTCTGAGACCAGAAGAGATCACCACTGGCTGGCTATCAAAGCTATAGTCATTTTCAAAACTCTATGCATCACCTTCAAATGCCTCCATAAAAATGCCCCTATCTACTTGAACAATGCTATAGCCAAAAAAGAATCCACCAGATCTGTAAGATCTAATAACCATTTGCTTTTAGCTACACCCTGCTACAAAAATACCAGAGCAGGAGGCAGTAGCTTCCAATATCTAGCCCCCAAACATTGGAATTCCCTCCCACTCAGTATCAAAAAAGAGGAAACCCTCATGGGCTTTAAAAAACTGCTAAAAACCTGGTTATTTAACCAATACCAATAAAACCGCCACCCCATTAATTGTAAATAATGCTGTTCCTGTGGTGTATTTCTGCCTTGTTGTAAATATTTTTGTACTTGTACTTGCCTGTGTTGTATTTCTCCGTTGTTGTAAATATCTTTGCACTTGTACTTCTGTTTTGTTGTAATTATCCCTGTAGCCACGCTGAAATGGTCTTTTGACAAATGTTTAACAAGCTGTCTGTAACCTCGCCGTGATACCTAAGGGTCTGGGCGTGTAACAAATGCAATAAATAAAATGAATAAATAAAAACATATTGTTTGAGAGACAACAGGTTTCCTGCATTATTTCCTCTGTGGCAGGATCATATGTAGTTATTTTATAACTGTTATTCACGGATCTACCCTTTCTAAACTGGACACCATTTCCATCCCCATCACTACCCGCTTTACCTCTTGTAATCGGACCTCACTCATATTTTCACCAGAGTCCCCACCTGATTTAAAGTCTGACTTATTGCAGTAGAGCATTTGCCATTATCTGTGACCTTACTACTGAAAATGCGAACCTCATACGAAAGAAAAGGTTGGTGTATATGTGATATTGAGATTTTATTGGAACTGAAAGCACATTATTGAAGGTTATTTCGTTTTTTTGTTTAGTAATCTTTATTGAGAATTAACAAGTGAACACGAAAACATTTCAAGTAGTTGCGTATAACAGTTTCAACAATATGGTTAGAAAAATGGTCAGCAACATATATGGCAAAACTAATATAAACCTAGTAATAATAAGATTCGACTAGTGACTAAGAACAGGAGTATTTTATAAACAAAATCCATCTATGGAGTAAATAAAATGAGCGTTCACTGGTACATGACTTATATAGCGAGAAGAAAATGATTAATCATAGAACTCACTGGGGGACAGACAAGAGACAGACATGATACACTAAGTAGGTTGGAGGTACGGAAGGAGGGCAGATTTAACATATTCGTTTAGAGATCAACAAGGATATATGCAACACATATTATATATTGGTTGACATCACTGTACAGTAGGCAAAGAGAAAACACTTTATGAACCATGAGCGGACATATTATGAAAATCTAAATAGTTGATAAAAGGAGCCCGTTTCATGTTATACATGAGTATAGTATCAAGGTAGGTGGTCACACAATGTTCAATTGTATGTAAATAACCGATATTGTTCCCCCTGCTCAGTTCTGAAAATGTTTCCAATTGGTAGTTGTTAGGCAGAATTACATGCAGTACCCTTTAGGAACACTACACACAATTAAGACTACAGGTGTAAGCACAATCTCACCTTTGGCATAAGGCTGTACTACACAGTTTTGTGGTAGCAGGGCTGAGCAGCCAGGCTTATCTCAAGAGGGATGTGAGCAGTACAAGGTGTTACACAAAGGACTTGCAATGGCAGTGGTTCAAACAAACACGTACTCAAGGTTTCTTGGTAAAACAATATTAATGTATATACACAATCATTTAGAAAACATTCCACTAGCAATAAGCAGCTCAAAATCACTATAATACACTATAATAAACCAATACGTTTCTGAACAATTTAGGCTCCCAGAAGTGGGAGAAAAATGGCACTTCAGTAACTTTAAATGGGATTAAAAAGACACAGGTTATAAGAATTAAACACACATACTTTCTTAGGCAGGGCAAATAGTTTCATTTCACTACAAGAGGCAATTCAATTCAATAGGCCTGGACCAAAGTCAATGGATCAGTGTCTTGGATAGGATAGCACAGTTCTGGTAGTAAACGGTTAAGCCTTTGCCAATGTTCTTAGAAGAAGGTTGCACGAAAAAGAGTTGTATGTCGGATTAGGAGTGAACAAGACTCCAAAGTTGGGAAAGTTTCACAAACTTTTGCCGCGGCAGAGAGGATTTCTCAACCGCGTGTGGGATGTTTTTATCCACGCATCCAAGCCCTACCTCAAAAACTGTGCAGTACTGACATGGAAAACATCATGATGGCCAGAGCTTCCCAGAAAATGCACAGGGAAATGCATAAAGAATAGGCTGCCACTCATTTTTGCCGATGTTATGGGCACAGAAGGACACTGCCTAAAACCACCAGTGGACTACCCACACAGTAGTCTGAAACCATTGGGAGTGGCAATGCTGATTGCCAAAAGCAAACCCATAACTGTTGGGAATTCATTTTCTTAAATCCCAAAAAGGGGTGCAGTACCAGTACTCACCACTATCCAAAAGCCGGCGTTTTAAAACCACCAGATTTTGTAGAAAACTGAATAAATGAACCCAAAACATGCCAAAGAAAGACTTACTAAGAGGTGGATCCAATGTAAAGTTATATTCTGAAGTGACTTGAAGGTTTATAACAAGACTGGCTGAAGCTGTGGATTTCAGCAGTTTAAGAGGATTTGGACTGAAGGACACTAAGAATCTAAATGTTTAAAAGAAATGAGTGACCTACTTTGAGTGTCACATAGGTTGCAATTGTTTAAATGTCATAGTTTTAAACTTAGAATCAGCATCCTAGCTGCATATGTAAAAAAAATGCCTTGACTTAAACTGGGGAACAGAAGTGACATTTTATCTGAAACCTGGCTTAAGGAACTGAATTCTGCCTGGCAACTACCCCCCATCAGGAGTGAAACTTGAGTCACAGCTGTGTTCCCAGGCCTATCTGCCTTTTGCTGGCCACACTAAGGATATGCCATCTCTCTGATAATTGAATTAAGGGGAGCCCCCACAGAATACAGGAGCTCTGAACAAAGCCCTGTCCTGACTCAGGCAAATGTTTTATTGGCGGGAGTCGTAAATGGAGCTTCCTCTTGGCAGAAGCTGGGAGGGGCAGGGTCTCTGAGCTTGGCAGAAACTGGAAAGACTGGTTTCTGTACCATGTGACATGAAAAGACACACCTCTATAGCCAGAATATGGTTTTAGAAAAAGATGAATAACTCATAGAGCGGACTTGGGAAAATTTTATAAATGACACCATAATTCTTGTGATTTTTCTGCCCACATTTTAAGAGGTTTTTAGAACCGGTGGCATGTTCAGGGGGGTTTTAGCGGAAAAGAGGATATTACTCAAAATGTGTGCATGTGAAAAATCTGACACTTCATCAACTAATGTCCATACTCCTTGCGCACATGTGTGTAAATTTGGGGTAATGTCCGGGATTGCAAACCAGTTAAAAAGTGCAAAATATCGCTATTTCTGAATGCAAGCCCCCAGGAAGAGCAGAGTTTGAACAGGGTATACCTCCTGTGATATGTGATGGGTGCATGTAATTTCAAACCACTGTGTAGCTATGAAATATGTATTTGGTTCAAATCTAGATTTGTGTGCAAGTTGACAGGAGGAGTGGACTTTCTGCAGGCTGTAAAATGACATCACTCTGACACAACTTAGCTTCCCCAATCAGGGGAGAAATGAAAGCTTGGTCAATGATAAGTGGAGAGGGGCTGGCTAGTGATGCTGCTCACACACACCCATTTTAAAAACACATAAAAGCAGAGAGACAGGACAGATAGGGACCTTCAAATCCATTTGCAGCTGGAAGCTCTGCCGGGAAAATCCATACTTTACCTCCATCAACCTTCAGAGACCCAGACCAGACCAGCAGAGTAGAGCTGACCTGTTAGCAGAACCAGAGAGAGCTGACCCAGATCACTGTGAAGTGCAGAGACCAGAGTCCAGTCTAAAACCTGATCAGATCCGTTGCGTGGCCCATTTCACTCAAGAATATAGTGTGAGTACCTAGAAAACTGTGCAGAACCAATCTCTTAGTTAAAATAATATAATTCAATCCTATTTTAATCTAAGTAGAACTGTCTCCTAACTGTCACCTGTCATTTGTAAAACTGTCACCTGTCATTTTCTAGTTGCAAGCTGCACTTGTCTTTTTGAACTTTAAAATTTCAAATCTGAAAAACGACCTTTATTTAATCGCTCATATCTCCGTGACCGTTTGTGCTAGAGACTTGCAGTAACTTTCATCTGGAAGCTGAGATCCTAGGCTTTCCTAGGACCCCAAAACGATAGTGATAGTCCTTGTAGTTCCTCTGTAATCGCACCAGACGCATTCGTGAATTTTGCCGCGATTTGCAAATTTCTCCACGTGTGAAAACAGAAGCTGCTTGCCTTCCGTTGAAAAAATTCGTTTGCAACCTGACAACCATTATAGAGCATTGCTAAAGTGATCCTGAACTTATTCAAAGCATATACCACTCACCCTGAACCTCTAGAGGGAATTAAAAGCATTTTAGCATATTTTTCACTCCATTGCCAGCACATATAAAAGCATTTTGGGCCTGTGTTTTCAACTTCTGTAGTCTAAGTTGCTGGGTGAACTGAATTACATTTGAATTGCATTTCTGAGAATTGTGTGCCTTCCTTCCATTTCCCTGCATTGCATAAAAGGGGGGGTGAATTGTCCAAGAAAGTGATTACATTGTCTTTTGCTGAAATCCTATCAAGTTATTTTCTGTACTGCATTTCATTCCACATTGCATCCATTGGAAACCATAAAAGTATTGTTGCTATCTTATCCATTTCATGTCAACTCCTTAGTGATTATAAAGAAGTGTGCTAGTGCCAGATTCTCCGTTGTTAATCTTTATCATATCAGATTAAGTGTGATATTCAATTATTAATTTATTATAAAGTCTGATATATATATCTATTGTTTAAATTATCAATTAAACCTTTTAACTTGCAAAACAGAACTACTTCTTGGCTCAGTGGGGTCAGGAGGATTCCAAGAGAGGGGTGTTATATAGGGGTAGTCATCCAGAACGCATGAACTGGACATAAAGATATATCAATAAGGGTTTTCATTCAGTATTCTAGACTAGGCGTTGACTTGGCTGTAGTGCTGAATTGAATCCTCTTACAAATTGGGGGCTCGTGCCGGACGTTTGGGTTAGATCTACCATTTGTGCAGATTAATACAGCGTGCCAGCTGACCAGATACACATATCCGGTCGGATCACCACGCTGTGTTACGCTGTAAAGCACTCCTCATAGGATCGCTCTTAGGAAAAGGTCTGTTTTGCAAAAATAAAATACAAACTTCTGTAAGTCAGGACAGAGACCAATCTCTAGAATGACGACCTTAGTAGACATGAAAATAGCCAGAGAGCACCTCTTACATAAACTATTTGTGAGAGGTGAATGGACTGAACAGGGCCAGGATGCCTGGTTGCAGGCCATCACGCGACAGGTCACTGAAACAGGGTCAGACCTATGGAGAGATCAGGGTCCATTACATGTGGCCCTGAGTGAACTATATATGGCTCCTAAAGCCAAAGATGAACACAATAAGATTGCCAGGATAGCAGCATACCTGTACCTATATATGGGAGACATGCAGGATAAATGCACTGAAAGCCAAGATCTGGCAAATAGGCAACAGATGGCATTAGAGAAGGCCCGATCTGATCTGGCCTCTTCTGAGCAGAGGCTGCAGAGGAGCCAGG
Source organism: Ambystoma mexicanum (assembly GCF_040938575.1). Classification (NCBI taxonomy): domain Eukaryota; kingdom Metazoa; phylum Chordata; class Amphibia; order Caudata; family Ambystomatidae; genus Ambystoma; species Ambystoma mexicanum. The sequence goes on along the minus strand of NC_090933.1, from coordinate 1,036,885,427 downwards.
AGTCAGAAAATGATAGTAGGCAATATATCATTAAAATAAAAGAGGATATGGGCATCCTACAACAGGAAAAGACAGACCAGGATACCAGATTTCTGGCCCTGCAGAAGGAGCACCAAGACAGTTTGGACTCCTTACTGCAGAACCAGAAAAAGTTGGAGCAACAGATCAATTTCAACAGGGCATGCGCGGAGCAGGTAGTCACCCTGCAAAGCCAGCTAGATAGAGAGAAAGAGGAGAGCAATAAACTGATTCTGAAAGACCTGGATACCCAGGCAGAGTTTGATGAGGAGCGCCAAAAAGCTGGTGCCTTTCAACGACAGAGGGACGACCTGGCAGCACAGATGCAGGCTCTCAGTCAGGAAAGAGACACTTTAGGCCAGGAAGTCTGCCACTTAAAAAAGGAAATTGAAGAAAATCACCTGGCCCTCCAGGGGCTGGGTGACCTCCAAAAAGAAAACCGGAACTTGGTAGAGCACACCAGAAGGGTGGAAGATGCTCTAGCAAGAAAGGAGCAGGCCAATAGGGACACAGCTCAGGAGGTAACCCTCCTGCAGCAAAGACTGGCCCAGTGCTCCAGGACCAATCAGGAAACACAGAGAGAGAATGAGGCTCTCTGCCAGCACAATGATAGGCTCCAGCAACAGGTAGCGATTGTAACGCTCACCTGATTCTCGCAGAGGCGCCGGTCTTGACTGGGCGACTACCGTATCTTCAAAGGTGATGTGTAGCACCCGGTTGGCTCTTTGGGCTGGACCTCTGTGCACTGTATGCCTGACGTGTAGAGTAAGATGTCTTAGGTAAGTGAATGCCGAGCTCTCCATCTGCCTCGGGGCAGGGTGCTGTGACCAGTTTCTTCACTGGATAGGTAGCGCAGGCCTCTTGACTTCAGAGGACTGCTGTCCGTCGTTTACTGCACGAACGGTAAGTTTCGAGTCATTCAAATGTCTTTAAAGTCTTTAGTAATGATGTCTCTTGTTTTGCAGGGTTCCGGCGATGGCGGATGACGGGCTGAAGTGAGTTGAAGATGGAGCCCGTGTGATGAATAGAAGCGCCTGGAAGCACGTAAGTAAGCGCTTGTTGCCTGCTTCACTGTGCGCTCTAACTGTCTTTTTATTTTGCAGGTACGAGTTCGGAGCGGCTGCAGGGTGCCGGAATACCCACTGGATTAGATGTGGAAAGGAGTAATGGCACGTGAGTATTAAAGTTCCCCAATTTCTTTAAACGCACCTTGTTTTGTCTTTCAGATGCGGGATGCAGCGCCGAAGGCCTCCGGAGCGTGCGAAGAGTTGGTAAACTTTTGTCTTTCAGATGCCGGAATGCTAACCTGTTCTTTCTTGTCTTTATAGGTGTTGCTGAAGACTGGATTCAGGATGGTAAGCCTTTGCCTTTCAGATGCCGGAATGCTAACCTGTTCTTTCTTGTCTTTATAGGTGTTGCTGAAGACTGGATTCAGGATGGTAAGCCTTTTTCCTTAGGCCCAGGACCGGATGCAGAAGACACGATGAGCGTTCTGCTGCAGAGGTTGCAGAATAACACAAAGCAAGATTCATCCACCGGGTGTGGTTTAAATAGCCTCCTGTAGTGCTTAGGTGTCTCCTTCCACAGCCACGCCTAAGTAAGAAAAGAGTTCCTGGTAAGAAAAGAGTTCCTGCCTTCCAGAAGAGTTCCAGTGTTCTGAATCTAGGGAGTGGCTCCAGCCCCACCCAACAGGAAAAGTAGTTCCAAACAGAAGAGGATCAGAGGCTCAACTGGCAAGCAAGTAAGCAGCATGGTCTGCTGAAGGTAAGTCCACCCAAGCATTATGAGCCCGGCGCTTCCAGCGCTGGGACTGGGCATATTTATGAGCCTGGTGCCACTGGCGCCAGGACTGGGTCCAAAAGGTCCCAATTGGGACTGGTTGGCACTCGGAACCTGGGTTATGGATCTGCTTCCAAGGGAGTTGGGAAAACCCTGACCTTTTGGAAGCAGAGATCATGACAGTACCCCCCCTCAAGGCCCCTCCCAAACCGGGCTTCTCCGGGGGTTTTGGCTTGTCAGGAAATGTTCGGTGAAATCTTTTGATTAGGCGAGGAGCGTGGACATATTCAGCAGGTTCCCAGGATCTCTCTTGGGGGCCGTAGCCTTTCCAGTCAATTAGGTAGAATAGTTTAGATTTGGAGATCTTGGAGTCCAGAATGCTTTTGACTTCAAACTCGAGTTCTCCATCCACTAGGATAGGTTTTGGAGATTTGGTTAGTCGGGTTTGAGGTTGCACGGGTTTTAATAGAGAGACGTGGAAGACCGGATGTATCTTCATGTGCGGGGGCAAGTCCAACTTGACCGCTACTGGGTTTACTATGGTAGTGATGGAATAGGGACCAAGGTATCTTGGGTTGAATGTGCGTGGCCCCTTTAGAGATAGATATTTGGTGGATAACCAGACTTGATCCCCTACTTGATAGTGAGGGACTTCCTTCCGATGTTGATCTGCTCCTTTCTTGTATTGTTCTTTAGCCCTTTGAAGGTGAGAGAAACAGCTTCCTTAAAGGCTTGGGTGATTGTAGAATGCAGGTAGTCTACTGCTGGTGTTTCAAGATCTTGGAGGGGATCCAACTCCGAGGTTCGAGGGTGACTGCCGTACAAAAGAAAAAACGGGGTTTTCCCAGTTCCCGAATGGACAGAGTTATTGTAGGCATACTCGGCTATCCAAAGGATATCTTTCCAAGTTTTTTCAGTTTGTTGCAGCATGCAGCGTAAATACTGTTCCAGAGTTTGATTGGTCCTCTCGGTTTGTCCGTCGGTCTGAGGGTGGTGACTGGTCGATAGTCTCACATCAATTTGAGCCGACCGACAGCAACTTCGCCAAAATTGACTACCTCGATCCGAAATTAGAACCGAAGGAAAACCGTGCAGTCGGACGATGTTTTCGAGAAATTCTCGGGCCAGAGTTGCTGCTGTTGGCAAGCCTTTGAGCGGAATGAAATGCGCCATCTTGGAGAATAAGTCCACGATTACTAGAATCGTATTGTATCCGGAGCATGGAGGTAGATCGGTGATGAAGTCCATAGAAAGCGTATGCCAAGGGCGAGGTGGGATGTCAATAGGGCGTAAGAGGCCTGCTGGTCTTTCCTTTTGACTCTTGTTTTGGGCGCATACTCCACAGGACATTATAAAGTCTCTGATATCTTTTTTCCAAGACGGCCACCAGAAGTAGCGTTTGATCTTTTCTGAGGTCTTGGCTATACCGGGATGACCTTCCATTAAAGAGTCGTGATAACAAGAGATTACTTTTTTCTGTAAATCTGTGCTGGGTAGGTATAATCGTTCTTGGAAATACAATAAGTTGTCCTTTACTGCAAAGTCCTTTCCCTGCAGATGCCAATTCTGTATGTCTGTTGGAGTTACAAGTTGCCTGGCTTTATCCTTAACTTCCTCTATGGATTCTGTGGCGATTACACCCAGAATTCTTTGTTCGGGAATGATTGGTACAGGTTTAGGGTTGACCAAGTGTTCTTCCACTCCCATCCGAGAAAGGGCATAGGCTTTACCGTTCTTTGTACCAGGTCGATAGGTAATTATGAAGTCAAACTCGGCAAAGAATAATGCCCAACGGAGTTGTCTAGAGGATTGGGCTTTTGCGGTCTTCAAATATTGCAGGTTTCGGTGATCCGTAATCACAGTAACGGTGTGTCGGGCCCCCAGCAGATAATGCTGCCAAGCCTTAAAGGCAGACTTGATAGCCAGAAGTTCCTTGTCAGTAATCGTGTAATTGATTTCAGGAGGCGAGAATTTGCGGGACCAAAATGCCACGGGATGCAACTGATTGGTTACCGGGTCCTTTTGTGATAGAACTGCCCCCATGGCAAGGCTTGAAGCATCAGTTTCCACGATGTAGGGGAGTTCGGGGCGAGGGTGTTTTAAGATTGGTGCAGAGATAAATTTAGTCTTCAAATCCTGGAAAGCTTGTTCCGCCTCGGTAGACCATTCACAACGTTTGTTTTTCTTTAACAAGGCAGTGATGGGCTGGACTATTCGAGAGAATTCGGGGATAAACCTGCGGTAAAAGTTAGCGAAGCCTAACATGCTTTGCACACCTTTTACGGAGGATGGTGATGGCCATTTGAGAACTGCATCGACCTTCTTTGAATCCATACGCACTCCGCCAGGTGATAATATGAATCCCAAGAATTCAACTTCAGTCACGTTGAAAACACATTTTTCCTACTTAGCGAAAAGTTTGTGTTGACGCAATCTTTCGAGGACCATTTTCACGTGTTTCCGATGTTCAGATTCCGATGAAGAATAAACGAGGATGTCGTCAATGTAAACAACAACACACACATCTATGAGCTCTCTGAGGACATCGTTCATAAAATATTGAAAGGCGGCCGGGGCATTGCAAAGTCCGAAGGGCATGACCTGATATTCAAATAGCCCATACTTGGTGCGGAAGGCCGTCTTCCATTCATCGCCCTCTTTTACTCGTACCAAGTGGTAAGCTCCTCTAAGATCCAGCTTTGTATATATGCATGCTTTTCTGACTTGGTCCAGGAGTTCAGGGATCAAAGGTAACGGATATCTATTCTTAACGGTGATCTGGTTCAGGGAGCGATAATCGATACAAGTTCTAAGGTCTCCTTCCTTTTTTGGAACGAAGAACAAAGCTGAAGAAGCAGGGGACTTGGAAGGACGAATAAACCCATTTGCCAGGTATTGATCCAGGTATTGTCGAAGGTGAAGGTTCTCAGGCTCGGTGAGGGCATAAATTCTACTACAAGGAGGAGTAGATCCAGGTATCAGGTCTATCTGGCAGTCATAAGACCTATGAGGAGGTAGAGAGTTAGCCTGATCCTTCCGGAAAACATCTTGGTATTCTAGGTATTCAGGAGGTAACTGGGGAGTCTCTGAAGAAATTGCGGCCAGTGCAACACCAGGTGGAGGGTGACAAGTAGAGACACATTCTGGAAACTGGACCGTTCTTGCTCGCCAATCGATCAGAGGATTGTGTTTCTCTAACCAAGGTATTCCTAGAATAATCTGAAACTGAGGGGCCTTGATCACATCGAACACGATCTTCTCACGGTGTCCATCTTGACTTACTAGCGTCACCTCTTGAGTGGTATGCGTTACTGGCCCGGAGGCTATCTCCGTACCATCCACCGTAGTAATGACGTCCTTTACAGCCTTGGGACAAAGAGTTAGATTCATCCTCAAAACCATTTCATGATCCACATAATTGCCGATGGCACCGCTGTCGACGTAAGCTTCAATTGCATGTAATCGATCCGGATTATCAGGGCTAATGAGGACCATAGGTATCACGAAATGCGAGGTCACGGAACTGGTTTTCACGCTCGGCAAGAGGACCTCTATTCTTGTCGGGCGAGGTCGTTTCCCTGCTCAGAGTTTGTAACTTTGGTAACTGCAGCTCCTACTGCCTTCTTGGCAGGTTTCACCGGACAGTCTCGAAGAAAGTGCCCTGAGTTTCCGCAATATAGGCATAATTGCAACTGTTTCCTCCTTTCCCGCTCCCTTTGTGTTAGAGGACCTTTCAGACCCCCTATTTGCATGGGTTCCCCGGAGTCTACTCCTTTGGAAGGAGTTGGCGGTTTGGAAAATACTCGAGCATCAAACTTGGAACGATCGGCCTTCCTGTTCTGCAGCCTGTGATCTATTTGAACGACCAAGTCTATATAATCCGAACAGTCTTGTGGGGGATTCACTACTTGGGCTAAAACGTCTTTGAGCTCTCCACGTAGACCTCTATAAAACAGCGTAATCCTTTTGTCCTCAGGCCATTGAGTTTCCACTATTAGTCTATTGAAAGATGCAATATAAGCCAAAAGGTCTTGATTACCCTGTCGCAACGAAAGAAGCTCATTGTCCAAGGCCTGCCCCTGTGAATGTCTTGCGAACAGTTTTTCCATACTAAGCTGAAAGGCTTGAAAATCATGGAGAACCGGATCATCTTGATTAACTAGAGGGATCGACCAGTCTGCCGCATTGCCACTAAGGTACGAAAGTACAAAAGCTACTTTTGCTTGATCAGTTGGAAAGGCTGCTGGCCGGCATAAGAAGTGCAACCGGCACTGATTGATAAATACTGCAAACCTCTTTGGGTCACCAGAAAATCGTTCGGGCGGAGCCAGAGGTACATTCCCAGGTAGGTTGATCTGCACTGGATTCATAGAGGATGTTGAAGGAAGATTTGCCCCTGATGCGGGTAACGGGGTCTGTCCGGCTTGTGACTGTAGCACTTGTCTAGCAAGATTGTCTGTTCTCTCCTTGGAAATAATTAGTTACCTTCTTAGAGCATTCGTTTCCTGACGAGCTGCATGCACTTCTGCCCTTAGTTCCCCAAGTAACCGGGCTAGGGGGTCAGTATCCGAGGTTTCCATAGCGCCTGGGCGAGAGTTTTGCGGTAGGCTTTGTGTTCTGTAACGCTCACCTGATTCTCGCAGAGGCGCCGGTCTTGACTGGGCGACTACCGTATCTTCAAAGGTGATGTGTAGCACCCGGTTGGCTCTTTGGGCTGGACCTCTGTGCACTGTATGCCTGACGTGTAGAGTAAGATGTCTTAGGTAAGTGAATGCCGAGCTCTCCATCTGCCTCGGGGCAGGGTGCTGTGACCAGTTTCTTCACTGGATAGGTAGCGCAGGCCTCTTGACTTCAGAGGACTGCTGTCCGTCGTTTACTGCACGAACGGTAGGTTTCGAGTCATTCAAATGTCTTTAAAGTCTTTAGTAATGATGTCTCTTGTTTTGCAGGGTTCCGGCGATGGCGGATGACGGGCTGAAGTGAGTTGAAGATGGAGCCCGTGTGATGAATAGAAGCGCCTGGAAGCACGTAAGTAAGCGCTTGTTGCCTGCTTCACTGTGCGCTCTAACTGTCTTTTTATTTTGCAGGTACGAGTTCGGAGCGGCTGCAGTGTGCCGGAATACCCACTGGATTAGATGTGGAAAGGAGTAATGGCACGTGAGTATTAAAGTTCCCCAATGTCTTTAAACGCACCTTGTTTTGTCTTTCAGATGCGGGATGCAGCGCCGAAGGCCTCCGGAGCGTGCGAAGAGTTGGTAAACTTTTGTCTTTCAGATGCCGGAATGCTAACCTGTTCTTTCTTGTCTTTATAGGTGTTGCTGAAGACTGGATTCAGGATGGTAAGCCTTTGCCTTTCAGATGCCGGAATGCTAACCTGTTCTTTCTTGTCTTTATAGGTGTTGCTGAAGACTGGATTCAGGATGGTAAGCCTTTTTCCTTAGGCCCAGGATCAGATGCAGAAGACACGATGAGCGTTCTGCTGCAGAGGTTGCAGAATAACACAAAGCAAGATTCATCCACCGGGTGTGGTTTAAATAGCCTCCTGTAGTGCTTAGGTGTCTCCTTCCACAGCCACGCCTAAGTAAGAAAAGAGTTCCTGGTAAGAAAAGAGTTCCTGCCTTCCAGAAGAGTTCCAGTGTTCTGAATCTAGGGAGTGGCTCCAGCCCCACCCAACAGGAAAAGTAGTTCCAAACAGAAGAGGATCAGAGGCTCAACTGGCAGGCAAGTAAGCAGCATGGTCTGCTGAAGGTAAGTCCACCCAAGCATTATGAGCCCGGCGCTTCCAGCGCTGGGACTGGGCATATTTATGAGCCTGGTGCCACTGGCGCCAGGACTGGGTCCAAAAGGTCCCAATTGGGACTGGTTGGCACTCGGAACCTGGGTTATGGATCTGCTTCCAAGGGAGTTGGGAAAACCCTGACCTTTTGGAAGCAGAGATCATGACAGCGATGCAGGAGAGACTGATAGAGTCTAGTAAGGCCTTAACTGAGGAACTGAAGACACAAATGCAGGCTCTTGCATTGCAACAGGGAGCAGGGGCGGATAAAGATGAGGTTCGCTGGGAAAGGGAAGCTCCGGAGCATAACCTCAGGAGCCCTAGTACCAGAGGCCCTCATACCTCTCAGTCACTGGACTCTGCCACCCCCATATTCCCTGGCGCACATGAGCACCGGGCCACAGGGATGACAGACTACTATCCAGACAAAAGTATGGGGCTCATAGGCCAGTACCACCCAGGTATGGAGGGGCGGGCATCCGGGTATGGGCACCCCAGCACAGTGCAATTTAATGGGGAACCCCAGGAGAGTAGGCCCATTAAGGGCATCCTGAAAACCTCTGCCCAGTTAGGTCAGTGGGGGGGGTACCCATCAAATCCTGGCAGCAAGGAGGAATCTGAAGACTCCTCTGAACTGCGCAGGACGCAGGAGACCAGGTCCCCACATTCGGCCAGCCATTCCCAGGCTCGCAGAATCCGGGAAAACCTGGAAGAGCAGACAGGAACCTCTGGGAGCAGTGCCTCTGAGTCAGAGGATGAATGGACAAGGGTTACCCGAACCAAAAAGGCCAATAAGGCAAAAAGGGCCTTGCTTAAGGACCCCTTAAAGCAGATTAAGGCGATCAGGAGCGTCATCACGCCTTACCATAAGAACGCTAAGTATTCTGTTTGGGAGCACTTAGAGTTGTTTGAGCAAATGATGGAGACTTTCCATTTGAAGGACAGCCAAAGCTGTATTCAATATGTAAAGTGGACCTTCTCCCCGGAATACTCCAGTTTCTTTGCGGGGCTGGAGGACCAAAATCATTTAAGATGGTCCACCTATAAGGCGGCCATCTTGAAACATTTTTCCATTCATAGAAATCCTCAAGAGGCTCGCAAGGCAGCCTACAATTTGCAATGTGGGGAGGATCAGGCCCCACAAGAATTTGTGCAAGAACTGAAACGTGCTTTTGCGCAGACCACCAGAAGGGTGCGCACAGACAGTAGAGAATTCATTAATACATTTTTTCATGCCTTGCCCAAATACATAATGACCCAGCTCGTGAGGGATTTTCACGAGAAAAGATCTTTAGACTGGGTCATCGAACAGGCGACCCGGATCTATGAGGTGCAGAAGCCAATAGAAAATAAAAATAATGCGCCCAAAAACCCCAAAGCCAACAACACCCCTGCTGCTGCCAAGGTGGCAGAGGTAAAGGTCACCCCCGTTTTAGAGTTGGAGATGGGGGGGCCTAAAAACCTACCTGCACCTAATAATGCTAGGCCCAGAAGGTCCTCGGGCCAGTCACAGACAGGGAGCCAGGGAGGCAGCCCCACAAATGGGGTCCCTCGCTCTTCTGATTATGTAAGTCCCCGTTACAAGGGAAATCGACCCATCCTGGGTTATGTGTGGACTCCTCCAGCCCAAGGGGGGGGGATCCAGCCAAGCACCTAACCCAGGGAACTTCCCTCCCAACTTTCCACAGGAGGGCAGAAATTCTCCAAATCCTGGGCAGAACTTTTTCCCCAGGTATCCACCCAACTTCCAACCCCAAAATCCTCCACCCTTCTTTCCCCAATTCCCTGAGCCCAGACAACCGAATCCGGGAGAGGGGAGGCCAAGGGTGGAGGGGTATCCAAATCTTCCTAACCAGGGGTACTACCAAAGAAGGGATAGCTACCCTTCCCGGGATCAGCCCAGGGGAGAAAACAGGGCCCCGTATTAGCCTGAGCGGGTTTCCCAATTAGAGCGCCAGGTCCAAAATATGGCACGGGATCTGGGTCAAATACTGAGGGCTCAGCAGAACCCTCAGATCGGCATGCCGGTGCAGAACGCACCCAACTCTGGACCTGGTGCTCCAGAACAATGACGGGGGCAGCACCCCGATAACTCACCGGTTCCCAGGGAGGAGGCACAAGGGGAAGGGGGGTGTAAAGCCTTGGAGGAAGCTTCCTTCCTCACTTGTAAACAGCCCCTGGAAACCCAGGAACCGGAAACAAAATCTTTTGCCCCTGAAAGTCTGCCTCCTAAGGAGCAGAGGGGGGGTAGGAGAAACAAAAGACCCAAACAGACTCAGTTTGAGGAGGAGGTACAGATATTCCAATTTGAGGGAGAGGGATCCTCAGAGGATCCTGGGAAAAGGATCTTCTCCTTCAGAGAGGGGGGAACTCCTCCCAAAGAAAAATGGGTCCCTAGGGATGCAAATCCAGAATGGGGAGATGTGGAGACTGAGCTACCGCCGCCCACCATCTCATCCCAGAACCAACAGCAAGAAAATCCCCTGGTTCAGACCCATCCTGGTGACTGCCTCCAAAAAGGGGGGGGCGGCCCGGAACCGGAGCCAGGGGAACCCACAATGGCTCTGATCTCCAGTTGCCAAATTTTTCTTTCAGATTCCCAAGGCTCTCCACAGAATTCTGCCCAAATCTCTTCGCTAGCGATGTCCAAAACCAGAAAATTAGCCCACCAGTTGTCCAAAAATGTACATTATCTGTGCCCCCTTGAGGAGAAGGAGGGAAGATATTATGCCCCGGTACAAGTACAGGGGCAGGGTACAATCTTGGCACTGGTGGACACTGGATCTCAAGCTACCCTTCTGTTCCGAAGGGCCTTTGACGAACTGAATGCAGGAAGGGGAGAGAATTATCGTATTCCTCTCACCTCTCTTCCGGGACAACTCCAGAACTTTGACGGGAAGGAAATTCCCGTCGAGGGGACGGCAGATTTGGACATTAAAATTGGGCGACACAAGTTGAAACACCCGGTCATAGTTGTGACTCCAGAGGGCACCCCTTGTTTACTAGGGAATGACCTCCTGAGAAGGTTGTCACCCCTAATAGATTGCGTAAACAAGGTCCTCTGGACCCAGACTAGCCGACCAATAAAATTAAAACAGAGTGTCAACCATGTTAGTTTAAACGGCACCTGCCACATGGTTGAACAAAAATCTGACCAAGTAGAATTTCACTTCCAGAATAGCCAAATTCCAGACGTGACAGTAATATCAGTAGGACAACAGACTGGTGATGGAGGGTCCTCTCTATTTCTGAAAATCAACCTTCCTTCCAGTTTAAGGTGGTATTCCACGCTGGAAGGAAACACTCTGAAATTCTATACTAATCCACAATCAGAAACTCCCACTCCTATAGTCCAGAAAGATGTGAAATCAGCTCAGAGCCTGGCTGATATTCAGCAAATTGGAGAGCAGTTGTTCATCCCTGTTCAGTTAAATGAGGGGAAGGACTCTGTTCTCGCTCGAGTGTGTGTGAACAACGGTAAGAGCTTCATCAGCGAAGCTATGTTCCGCCAACTCCCAAAAGATCCAGCCATTCCCACATTCAAACTGATAGACAAATGGGAAATGGACCTGGAAGCACCTAATTCCAAACATCTCCTGCCAAGCAGGTGTATGCTCAAAATCTCCATTGGCAACAAGAGCATAGTCCATAATTGTTGGGTCGTGCGACACGTTACTGCCGCCTTTTACTTAGGCAGTGAAATTCTCAATCGCTTTGCCATTAGTTTGGACCTAATAAACTTCAAAGCTTGGTCCCGATTAGCGGATAATCCCATGGGCTTTGATGATCCAGAAAAAGCATTTAGGTCAGCTCAATTGCTACCTTATGCAGTTGATATTCAGATTAAAGAGGAAGTCACCATCCCAGAAAGGACCCGACAATTCTCCCTGGAAGTGAAAGTTAAAAGAGGACAATATTTGCAAAATCCTGATGCTTACATACATCTAAATGCTTCTCTCCAACAGCAAGGGTTAGGGGTAAACCCAACACCATTAGTCAACATAGAACATGACACCATTCCAATAGAGGTGGATAACAGCGACTTTAAGAGTATTACTCTAGCCGCAGGCACCATTATTGGAATGGCGGTTGATGACCGACATTTCTCCATTGATCTTGGAAATGAACTGTTAGGGCCAATCCCCAAGGACACTTGGTCCCCCCTCTGAATAGATCTCTGTGACCCCCGTTCTTAGTCCCTGCTGTGTTCTTGTAGTCCCTGTGTGGCATGTTACCTGCATCTGCTTCTTCTGTTGTGTTTCCCACTGTTGTGGACCCCCCCTGTCACTGCATCCAGCAATGTGCAGCACTGAGCTGTGCTCCTCTCCCCATCTCTTCCCTTGCACCCTCTATGGCGCTCTCGATTTCTCCCATCTTCTCTAACTAATACTCTATCTGCTATCCTATCACTCTCACTAAGTCTGGAAGGATAAAGTTCACAAGGGATATCCTGGTCTCCAACCCAGGCCTTCCTATCGCTGATACCCACATCTGCGCTTCCTCCAGACAGACTCTCCCTGTGATCCTCTTTGTCGTTCCCTCTACAGACCTATGGCTCCTCATATGGTCTCTGTTCTCTCTCCTTTCTCTTCCTCTCCCAATAATGGTCGCATCTGATGGGAGGTCCTCTTGGCTTCCTTCCATTCCTACAAAGCTATCATCAATGTCTATCTTAATGGTATTGTCATGGTACACGGTGCTCGTTGCCCAATCACCTCATTTTTGATAGTCATCTCCCACGTATTATCAACTTCCTCCCTTCTCCTGCTACCCATTCTATCACCTCGTTGGCTTCTCTGCACCTCTTTCCTCCTCCTCTGCCTCCTCTCTGGTACCCCCTTCCTCCTCCTCTCTGACCCCTATGCCACTTCTGTCTACTGTCTCTGCCCACTCTTGGGAACCTCTGCCACTTCTGTTGGGTGTACCTCACTCCTGAACCCCACCCAGGAAGTCTTTCAAATGTGGCAACCTGTTCCACGTAGCTACTCTCAACTCTCGCTCTGCTGTCAATCACTCCTCTGACATCTGCCACCTCCTTGAAGACCTTGACCTGGATGTCCTTGCCCTCAGTGAGACATGGTTCATGACCAGCTCTGTCAAGTGTTTCGACACTCTCCTCCCTGAGGGTTACAAGATCCTCTCCAAGCCCAGAATCAACCGGCCTGGAGGTGGAGTGGCCCTGATCTGATCTTTCCTGAGTGGGTCCATGGTTCTGTTATTTCTACGCAGGCCTCTACCTCCTTTGAATGTCTGGTCTGCAGTCTCTCTATCTCTGCTGGCCTCTCCCTGGCTGTGGCCACCACCTACAGGCCACCTAGCCAGGTCACACTCTTCCTCTCAGAATGGTCTGACCTCTTGTCTCCTTTTCTCTACCTATCAACTTCGCCTCCACGGAGACCTCAACATCCACCTACAACCTCTCACCCTTTCCATTCTACCATTTATTTCAACACACTCTGCTGGACATACCTTGCATATTCTCATCTCCTGTCCTCTCCTCTCCTCTCTAATACTCTCACTACTCCTCTCTCTTGGACTGACCACTTTCTGCTCACCTCCCACCTGAAACTTCTTGTCCCCAGGCAAAGCCCTGCCAAGAAATGCCACCTTCTTTCTCAGTCATTCAGCCCATTAACTGAGTGTCATTGGCTGCCTTTGCCTCAACTTTCTCTGCTCCTACTAATCCTCCGGCTGACGCTCACTCTGACACAGCCCTCTCTAACTTGCATCTTTCTATCTCCAACACCTTGGACTTCCTTGCCCCTGTCATGAGGGTCCGTATGAAGCCTATCTGCAAGTGCAACTCTTGGTATGACTACGACCACGCTGCCCTGAAACACAAGTGTAGGGTGGCTGAGAGGAAGTGGAGGGCTTTGGCGCATACCCTGACAAATAGGCATGCAAACAGCATTTTGAAAATCCAATTTTTCAGCCAGTTTCAGCTTTCTTTCCTCTCCAAAGCGAATCCTTTGTGCCTTACTTAAGTTTTAGGATTCCAGGGTCTGCACTTGGAGTGCCTATATTGTGGCTGAAACAATATATAGACCAAATTAGTGAATAATAAAGTTGGTACTTCTGAGAGGTGCGATCCCCAGAAAAGAACTTCAGTCAGTTTTTCAAGCAAGTGATTTAATATATTCCATGTATTTGATCCATAAAATTCAAGTCTTGTATTTCATTCTCATAGTATTAGTTTATCTCCCAACACGTGTTTCCCCATAGCTTTAGCTATGGTTCTTCAGGAGAGATTTCTAAATGAACAGAAAAAAACACAATGTTTTTCCTATACAAATATTTAGGAGTATTCTCTATTTTAGTTGACATTAACATAAAAAACAAGAAAACCACATATATCATATCTGTATGGAAGAGGACAACTCACCCTTATTGTTATTTTCTTAATCTTGATTGGTATTGATGATTGTATTTTTCATTCACTTTTACAGGTATATTCCAATTTTTCTTCTGAAATCTGTAAAGGTAGGTGTACAGAGCTTTTTTTTTTAGTTTATTTTGTTTGGTTCTGTTCTAGATATTATTCCCTATGTTTATGGGGAATAACCTTGAGTTTGGGATATGTATTCTGTTCTCTGCAAATGGTTTTTAAAAAACGACCTATAGAGGTGACTTTATTTCAATGCACATGTAGTGTGATATAGGCATTGTTTTTTCAAGACTGCCTATGAAAGTGGCTTTAATGGAATCTACAAACAGCTTGTCAAATTGTGCATAAGCCTGGCTAGATTAGCCATTAGTGAGGAAATGGAGTAAAATAAAAAATGAGAGGTTCTAGATACAAAAATAAAATGGGTAAAATTATAGTTTAAATGTTACCTTATATTTTAGTTGGAGCAAATCCCTCAACAAGGTACGATTGCCTTGATTTATCCAGGATCCTGGATGGATCTGGCAATGTCGATTCCTTCAGTTTATATACCGTGTTACGTGGCGCGTAATGACGTCATCGCATTAGCGTGCCGCGATGACATCACACGCGTCAAAATGTGCGGCGGCCATCTGGAATGATAGTTCGTTCCATGGGATATGTGTTTTACTTTAACTGTACTTGATAGAATAGGAAAGACAGTTTAAAGTGTACCAACAAACTTACATCTTACTCTATTTTGAATGAATGAACATTAATTAGTTTTATAGTGATCGGTATTTCGGCACCAAACAGTATGTTGCCGTAGTGTTACCATGGTGTCGTCAAACTCGTCAGGAACGAGTGACGGCCAAATTGAAAGGGGCACATTTTTTCAAATATCTCCATTTTTACTTGATCATTGCGGGCATATGCTTACTTCAAAGTTGCTTGGTTTTTCGACATCGCAGTATTTGCTGTAATAAAAATTATTTTTGTAGCGTACCAGTAATAACCTGCAAATGACTGCTGTTGCATATGTACAATAAAAGGAGGAGAAAATGAAAGAAAAGGTTATTTTTTGCATTAAAGAGATTTCAAAAGTTATAGTATTGTCATTCAGGTTTTGTTCTTAGAGCCAATATGCCATCTCAGGTTCCGTGTTAAGTCCAGTATGGCATGTGTCCATAATGCAGATCCATTTCGATTCCTCTCTCCGTAATAGAAGTTCTCTATCTCCTCCTCTTTCTGGTTGATCTATTTTTTCAATGTCAAAAAATGTGATGTCCTTAATATCTGATTGACGGTGTTCTTTGGTGAAGTGAGTAGCCATCGGGTACCTGGCATCTCCATTTTTGATTGCTCTAAGATGTTCCAATCTACGTATCTTGAATTCCCTTATTGTGCTGCCAATGTATTTCTTATCACAGATTAATTGTATTACATAAATCACGTATTTACTTCTGCAATTGATGAATTGTTTTATATCTTGTGTTTTACCGGTTGGTTGCTTAAATTGTTTAATACTTACTGCATTTATAAGATCCTGTTGGTGCCGGCACTTTCAAGAAGCCACTAAGGTTGTTTTTCACTGGATTCCTTAGGTGACTGGGACTCAATTTTGTCCAATTTTTGGAATCCAGTGAAAAATAACCTTAGTCGCTTCACGTCTAGTGCAATGTATATAATTTACAAAAAGGACGTATCCAGCTAGAATCAATTATTAAGTTAAAATGAAAGCTACTGAGAAGCAAACAATAACGTGTTCTGCTGATGGTGAATTTGATACATTGGGTACTGTGTTTATGGGAGTGGAGTTAGGATGCACTCTTAAGCATGTGTACAATGGATCGATGTGGTTAAATGGTTGGGGTTGTTTTGAGTATGCACATGCCTGCAATGGTATTCTGGACTCTTGTGGCATAAAGTAATAACACATTTTTGATTTGAGAGATCAGGGCAGAATGTGTACCTGAGGCTGACCCTGAAGAAGATGGTTTAGTACTGCAGGGTGGCTCAGAAAGGCAAAGACATCTCTCTAATTTTGCATTGTTTTACTGTGTAGCTCATCTTGGTATTGTAGTGTTTCCTGGTTGATTGGAGGCAGACCAGTGCTGTGAGGGTCTGTGTGTGGTATTTATCGGCTAGTGCTCTGGGACTGGGTGGTAGGAGTCATGCTAATCCAGATAGCAGGTGGTATGGGTGAAGGAGAGGTGCAGGGCTAGCACTGAACCATGTTTAGACTGCATTTGGCTAGTAAGGAAATCAATGATGGTTCTTTCAGTGAGGTGACCAGAGTGGTATTTCCTGGGAGGTGGTGTTAAGGTTAGGTAATGTCAGGCCAAGGATGGCCGGTGTAAGGGGGAAGATGTTAATTCCATTAGGGGTGAATGCTCCCAGTAAGTAATACAAATACACATTTATGTTCTGGGTACTCGAGTTCATCCGACCTACAGTGGTGTTCCATAAGCCCCATCATGAGTTTCAGTATTTGGCCAGCATGTGAGGTGAAGAGGAGGTCAAGCTATTGAGCAGACTAACAGGCAGCACCCTTAATCACCTACCCTTCCACGGGCACCATGATCTTACTAATAAAAGCTTGGAGCTAGGACTGATCATGTGGGCCCTGTTTGACCAATCGGGTTCCAGGTAAGGCTGTCGGGGCAGCTAATGTGACTTTGGTCGTTTTGGAAACAGCAGATGTCAGCTGCTGGTCGCATGGCCCTGGCTCAGCTTTTGCAGTGGTGATGATAAAGATGTGCTGGTGGAGAATGACCAGTGATTCTTTGTGGTCATCACGGGCCTAAAGCTCTGCACACAGAGGGAAGCTCAGCTTGATCCCATGGGGATTGTTCTATTTGAAAGGAAGTCTAATTTTTAAAAGAAGGAGAAGCTCAACCACAAAATTGTTTTGTCAATTACTGTACCTTTCTGAAAAAGTCAAGTAATGTATCCTAAGGAGAACATATCAAGTATTCTTCTAGTGAGTGCAAACATTGCTGATCAAGTCTAGACTTTGAAAGTCACTTGGACAGCAACACCATCTCTTGTCCTAGTGCCCAAATTAATACAGATGGACACATACTTCAATGTTAGTGATAATGACCCTAAATAATGTATTCAGGGCTTGAAACGGCAGCATTTTACCACCTATGTATTTTAATTTTGAAGAGCGTACACAAGAAATTCAACTTGTTAAATAATAAAAAATATATTTTAACTCTAAAATCGATCTCCATTTGCAATACTTCTTTGCACTTGAATGAAATGATGCATTTTACCCATTGGCATATGGAGGAACCATATTCCTTGTTAAGTTCCAGAAGTACCGTGCACTCTTGTTTTACTTCAACTTATATTGAATTTGTTAGATCTTTATTCATTGGTAAGTAAAAGAAGGAGTGTTGTAGATTTTTAAGCTGCAGAGGAGAAACTACAGCCCTGACATATGGGTTGCATATGGGACATTTTAGAAAAGAAAAGTTCCCTTATTTGGGAACTCGCATCCCCTGCACACTATCAGACCATATTCCTGTATGCGTGGTGTATAGGAGCCAGAGGCCTGCCTACAGAGGATTTCCTTGGAGTGACCAATTCAGCAAAAAAGTTAAGAACACATTTATTTTTGTAAATGTGTGTTTGTGCATTTGTGCAAGGGTGTTGCATGTTCATGATGTATGTTTGTATGTATGTGTGCATGTGTGTGACCATTTGAGAGTGTGTATACGTATTATATAATGTTTTTGTGAATGAGTGAGTGTAGATTGGGGAAGATGGGTGGGGAAGAGTGGATATGTAGAGGGGAGACAGAGAAGGTGGGGTGCTTTAAAAGCCATGTTTAATGGGCATCCATGATAAAGTAAGCATGATATGTATTATTAGTGGCTAGACAGGCCTTTTGGTGCATTTAGTCCAGCCATTTTATACTGTGGCTTGACCTTTTTTACTGGCCATCTCTGATATAGCAAGCATGATAAGTGTTATTACAGGGCTAGACTGGCATTTGGGTCCTTTC